>NC_138508.1:104735788-105307609 GCF_964252035.2 Podarcis erhardii | reverse complement strand
CTTTTGCGTCTCAAATGACTCTTCCATCTCTGCTCAGTGCAAGTCACCTTTGCTCTGGAGGATGAGTAATTTGTATGAAGACTATCAGATGAGGATACAGGAGGCACACGCGGGCACAGACTTCATCCTAATAGAAAACACGGATCTCTTGATCTAAGAATGCTTGAGGAATTTGGGAGGGGAATCCATCTTCTGGAACAAATTCACCTACCCCACAACTGCCGAATTGATGTCCGGATTGGAACATAGTCTGCTCTCAAATCTAAACTCCTGCCTAGTTCTGCGAGTTGATAACAAGGCTGCCTTTTTGCAGGGAGGAGAAATGACAACACTTTAAAACAGCTTCTAGCTACCTGAAGCAGCTACAAAGCATGGCTCCTGCCATAAATGTACCCAAAAAGTCCCCTGGGAGCAGTATGTGATGATGTGCCATCCCTGACACACACACATTATATGGGAAGAGATAGCAGCAGCCCCATTTACTGATAGGACATTTATTTTCCTGTCCAATGGCCTAGTAGCCTCCCAGGAACATTAAATGGCCCAGGACTGCTTCTCCCCATATGAACTGACCCAGACCCTGCAATCATCATCTGAGGCCCTTCTTTCTGTGTCTCCTCCACGTGAGGTCAGAGGGTGGCAACATGAGAACGGGGCCTTTTCTGAGATGGCTCCTCACTTGTGGGATGCTCACCTGACACCTTTGTTACATATCTTTAGGCACCTGGCAAAAATGTTCCTCTATAACCAGGCATTTGGCTGATTAATATTCTAGAGCCTTTTAAATGTCGTTGTGGAAAGAGGGCAGTTATTGGGATTTTGTGTATTTTGTGTTCTCATTTTGTATTTTTATGTTGTCAACTGCCCTATGATTTTTGATTGAAGGGTTACTCCACAGGTGACAAGAAACTGTAAAAGAAAGCAGGGGGGCTTAAAAGGCAGCCCTCAAATCACCTCATAAATTTGTAAGTACTTTTTACAAAGAAGTATTTTGTGTGGATTTTCCACGTTTTCCATTTAATCTCACCAGAGTAAGGAAGTAAAAAGCCACATGTTCTTGAAAATGGCACTGAATGACTTTGTGTCAGTCACGTGAGAAATTGACATAGATCATATCAAGACTGACCCTTCTTTAATTGATCTAAAGCAATTCTTCATAAACAAGCAATGCGCTTGTGAGGAATCTGGTCATCTCCAAATATTCCACCCCTTCCTTTTAGGATTATTTCTAATTTGTTACAGCATTAATCACACCTGGTATTATTCAATCTCTACCACTAAGGAGGTCTGGGCTGTGCTTTCACCTGAATGAGAGACACCTGGCATAAATGCCTCTCTAAAATCCCATGTATGTCATTCTGAGCTTTGTAGAGGAAGAGTGAGGTAGACTGTAACAAAATATAACAGATAAAGAATAATATGAAAAGAGACTAATTTTAGATATGACAAGACCATGTGTTTCAGACCATTCTTGGCCTTCTTGAAAATGTGTGTAACGTTAAGAGTTGCTTTTCAAACTTGAAGCATAGAATTTACTCCTGAACACATTTTGTTTCAGCTTCCCAATGTTCAGGGGAAATATCATGTTACAAACAAACACACAAACAAATGGAATGTGATAACTATACCAAAGTAAATCAAATTAAACCTCACTTTGCATGGCTTCTCAGTTCCTCTGGAGTTCAAGATGATCTAATAGTTCAGTGCTACAAGTCAATACAAGTTGACCTGGACTTCAGTGACAGAACTTAGGGAAGTTTCTTATACTTAATTTCCACTCCCAGCTAGTGCTGTAATTTTCAGAAATGTCTCCCTCACTGTTCCTACTATGGTTTAGCTGAAGTAGTGCACATCAAAGGGTCAGCAGATACAATGCATTGCAGCAAAATGGAAGAATGAGTGACAAACTAAAATGTTCAGAAATGAAACATCAGGGTTCTGTTGCAGACCTACGCTAAGGAGACAAGAGTTCAAAAAGATGATGTGACGATCTCATACATCAGTAAGAAAAACCTTAAGGCTGATGCAAGCTGATGAGCCAAGATTAGTATAATATGGCCAATCTATTTTGTACTGATTACAATCAGCACAGCTGCAATTTTGCACCCGCTATCACTCGCACGTTCAGGGAGGCATGCTGCTGAAGTAATTGTGGAAAAGGGAAAGATGCTCAGGGCCCCATTTTAATCTCAGCAGAGTGAGGAAATAAAGCTCAGGGTTTGGATATGTTTCAGATATAAGAATGAAGATTTGACATCTGTGGATGAACCAAGTTAGCAAAAGCATCCAGAGAAACTGGCTACTAGTAAAGTATACTGTTTTGCTATTGATCTGCAAAGAAAAGGTGTAGGAAAGGTGTGGTCTGACCTAAACAGGTATAAGGGCTCTAATGCAGAGGGGGCAGGTGATGCATATAATTGGGACCAGGTAAAGTTTCTCTGCCCCAGCAGATTTTGGGGCTCCACTTATTGCTGCTGAACTACAATTGACAAACTATTATTCCACATGGCTGTTTGACATCAGTACAAGGAAGCCTTTGAGCTGTGCTAGCTCTGACTGTGAACATTCAGCCAATTTGATATTTTTTCCTGGGATCATTATTACACCCGAAACTGCTAGTAAAAAGAACATAAATTGTTATTATTAATTACTTGCCCCCTTCACCTGAAGGTCCCAGGGTGCATCACAGCAATGTCAAATACAACATTAAAAATAGTTTAAAACAAATTACAATTGCACATAAAGTGGGTCCTGAAGATACACATCTTAAGTGTCAAGGCCACGGCAAAGAGGTCTTACATCATCTGCCTACAATGAAAGCCATATACTGAAGGTATACGGCTCTGTGAGGAGGGAATCCCACAACTTAGGGGCTGCCACAGAAAATGTCCTCCCCTGGACCACTACCCTGAGGTTCTGAGGGTGGAGGAACTACCCAGAGGGTGCCCTCTGCTAATCTTAACACCTGAGAGATCTACAGGGAAAGAGGTATAAAGGAGCCCGCTGGATCAGGCCAAAGGCCCAACTAGTTAGCATCTTGTCGTTGCAGAGTCTAACCCCAAGCAGGACCTAAGTGCAGCAGCACTCTCTCCACTTGTGATTCCCAGCACCAGTTATATAGAGAAATACTGCCTCTGACAGTGAGCACAGCCATTGTGGCTAGTAGCCACTGACAGAGAGCTTCATTGAGGATGAGGCTACGCCTCTTTAAAACCATCCAATTTGATGGTCATCACTACAATTTACGGAAGGGGATTCCATAATTTAAAAATGTGTTGCTTGAAGTAGTGTTTTTTTCTGTTCCAAATCTTCCAGCAATCAGAATCACTGGATGATATCTGTTATGTTTTCAGTGGTCTGTGTTTGCCTGAGCTTGAGTCTGGACTAAGGATTCTGAGCTCCTGTGTTCTGATTCGATACATGATATCCAATCACAGAACATTTCAGGATCTGGGCCTCTGCTATTGGCCCTTAAACTCTGAGTCATGATTTGCAGCTTGGAAGTTTAGACAGCAAATCACATTGGGAGTGGGAATGGCACAGACCTTCAGAAATGTATATAAGCAGTTGCTTTGTCCCTGTTGTCCAGTTATGTTAGTTCAATAAAGGTTCTTGCTGTTATTGCTGTGTCTTGCCTCGTGGGAACCCACCTACACTTCACTGGCGATGAAGATGGGATGCTGGCTAGGTATGCAGCCCTGACTAGCTTCACAGGCTGAAATCACTGCTGGGGAACTGTTGCCTCAGCTGAGCTGAAATCACTGACTGCAACCACAAGGCATATCACACAGGAGCTCAGAATCCTTAGTCCAGACTCAAGCTCAGGTAAACACAGACCACTGAATACCTAACGGTATCTGTTCTAGCATTAAGAGGAAGCACAACCAACATTTTTCCACCACTTTCTCCACCTCATGCATAGTTATTATGCATGTTCTCTCTTGATTGCCTTTTCTCTAAACTAAAAAGCCCCAAATGTAACTGTTTCTCATAGGGGTGTCCCCCTACCCCCTCCATTGTTTTGGTTGCCCTTTTCAGCTGATCGGTGCTGACAGTGAGTGCCACTTGCAAAGGAAAACTCCGCCTGAAGCCCATCCCCAATTGTTGAGAGTTGCCTCTGCAGCAGGAGATTCAAGCCACTGATTAATTATGGTGCTTTGGGTAGTTACAAAAGCACAAAATGAAATAGATCCCAGCCCCAAAGTGTTTCCTTTGTCCCAGGATAAGAAGAACTCTGCTGCACTTAGATGGGAGGATCAGGCATGAGGAATGGATAAGGGCTTCGGGGACTTTCTTGACTTCAGAAGCAGTAATCATGTTTAATAAGTAGCACCAGTGGACATCATGTATATGACAGCAAGCCCAATTCTGATTGCATTACCAATAAGCAATAAAATAGTTAATACACAATAACAGCATCACGGGTCATTTTAAAACAGACACAGTGATTGGATTTAATTTGATTACAATCAACAGGTCTTTAGAAGATGGCATTCTTCCCAGTAGCCTTTAGTTGGGAATCCAAAGGCTGCTGCCCCACAGAAAAGAGGAATTTCTGCTCATCTTAAATTCACTTGGCTATGAATGAAATTACTTCCAAAAAACAAAAATAACCTGGTCTATTTCCCAAGCCAGTTTCACCCCTAAACCCACTCTCTGCTAACCCCCAGTCCCCAAATCACTCTCCTCCTTCTCCTTAAAACCTTTTGCTAATGAGCAGTGCTGGAAGCAGAAGTATCCGTATGTGAGAGAAAGAGCAACCTCTGACCTCCCCACCCAGCACAAGTCTCTCAGAAGAACGCCTAAAAATAATAACACTTTTTTATTTATACCCTGCCCATCTGGCTGGGTTGCCCCAGCCCCTTGGGCGGCTTCCAACACATATAAAAACATAATAAAACATCAAACATTAATAGTAACAATCTGATCCAATATAAAAAGTCACAATACCTTTAAAATAAACAATTTACATCAATTAATGCAATATTCCATAATCCATTAGAATCTAATTGTAAACAGTAAAATTAAACATCAGCAAATAATAATTAGACAATTTACACATCAATTACAATTAAGAATTCCCAGTCTATTATTGATAAAAGAAATAATAGCAGAAAACAAAACTAAAAACATCCCTTGGCCCCCAGGCCTTGTTTCTAGGGCATGGTCTAACCAGGCCCTGGGAGAGGAGAGGCACTCTGCTGCTGCTCCCACTAAGGTAGGCTTCTAAGCGGAAGAGCTTTTAAAGCGAAGAGGCTGGGAGGTGGCAGGGTGGGAAGCTCTTCTCTGGTTCAGATTAAAATCTGAGTCCGTGAAGTATTCAGGGGGTTGTAAAACTCACCTCTCATTTGATGCAGACTTTTATGAGCCCCCGAAGTTTGTTTCTGAGCCTGAGATCTTTGCCAGCATCCTTACTTATAATTCAGTCTAATGGCATCATTTTGTTCAATTCTTCATCCTGTAGCAGTAAAAGATTGACAGAAAGTACATAAAAGAGCTTTAAAGTTTATTTATGTAGTTGAAGTGCTACCAAGGCCCATTTCCAAGGACAGTCTATATCAGCCATGTGTACACCCTGCAACCTGGCTAATTAAAACTTTGGTTTTTCACACATTATGCTGTACACATGTGAAATGAATCTGTTCACATATACAGATGTTTGTGTGAATGACTATACACATGGCAAATTAAAAACACATGAATTAAACTCCTCAGCAACTGTGCATCAAAAACTGAGTGTGTAGCAGCACACATCTTGAGTGTATCTGTGTATGATTGTGTGAACTATACTCTACCAAACCTCTTAAGCATGGGGACTTAAATATAGAGATGGCATTTATGCTTTTCTGTCTATTCTCTCAGTGTCTGGTAGCTTAGCACACACTTTGTAGGGGGAGAAGGAGCAGACTTCTGTGCCCTTCTGATGCGAGGTGGTGAGAGATGTGAAAGCAGAGAACAAAACACTTCCTTGAATGCACTGAGAAAGCCTGGCTGGGAAACTCTGGGTTCTTAGTGAACTTCAGGAGACAAAGCTTACAAGTGAGGAAGAGAGCAGAAGCCAGGAGAGGGGGGGGGAATTCTGGTATGGTTTTCAACTTGGTGAGCCTCGGATTGGAAGAAGAAGGAGCTACTGCTGCTGTAGACTTCCCTTTTCCTTCTCCAAGCCTTTCACCTCATTCCAATGGCCGGATGACTTGCAGGGAGATCAGGGTGATGGCCTGGGCTGGCAGCGCAGAGATCAGCAGCCATGGATCTTAGATCCCAACACTTGCCTGGCTCCTCACCACCACGTTCATCCCTTGCTCAGACAGGAATTTCTCTCCAGGACCACCAGCAGCTGGGATCTGAGAAAATAGAAAAAGTGACATTAATAATAGTAATAATAATAATAATAATAATAATAATAATAATACTTTAAATGCATTTTGTATTTGCTTTAAATGTATGGTGTGGATCAGTCAAGTGTTAGGATGGGAGGGGAAGTCTGACAGTGTCTCCAATTTCTCCCTCTATTTTAATGTTTTGATGCTTCAGTGAGTGGTGTGCCAGGGCTCAGCTCTGCCACTGCAAAAGGTTCAGGGTCATGGATATCAGCCACGATAGCTGAATGAAACTCTTAGTGTGCCTCTGAATATCTGATTCTGAGGATAAACTATGGAAGGCAACTGCTGTCTTCTAGGTCTGCTTGTAGGATTGATCTAGACATCTATCTGTCTGCTGTTGAAAACAGCATGCTGAACAACAGAAACATTGGCAGACTGGATGGATCCAGCAGGGCAGTGCTTATTGTCTTGTGTTCTTAATTAGATGATGTTACTAATTGGTAAAATTGAGTTGTATGAGGTCATTGCAGCCCAGTGCAAAAAGATAACTGAGTACTTTAAAATGATGTTTTATAGCCACTTTGGATCTATGGGGAGAGAGAGAGAGAAAGGGAGGGAGGGAGAGAGAGATGCTTGCATTAGGATGCAAACCAATACCCATTTACGTGGAAGTAAAGCAATGTGAAATCAATGTGATTTACTTATGAATAGACAGGTGTAAGATTGTGCTGTTTGTAGGGATGAATGAATCTGCTTTCTCTCAGTTTCTCATTTTCCCAGGTTTAAGTTTGGTTCTCTACATTTCAACATCAGTTTGTGATTTATTTTTTCTTTTAAAAAGTCATCATAGAGTTGGAAGGGACCCCAAGGGTCATATAGTCCAGTCCCCCTGCAATGCAGGAATCACAACTAAGTTATCCATGGCAGAGGGCCATCCAAGCTCTGCTTAAAAAAACCCAAGGAAAGAGAGTTCACCACCTCCCAAGGGAGTCTGTTCCACTGTCAAACAGCTCTTACAGCTCTTAATCTTGGTACAAAACTGTTTCATGAAGAATAAAAGAGCCATCATGCTTTGTTGCCAGTAAAAAGGGGTTGTTTCAATGGTCCTTTTAATGAGACATGAAGGCCATTTCCTTTTGTTGGTGGCAAACCTGTGTAGACTACCTAGATATTGTACTCCAATTGAGTGTTAAGGGTGAGTAACTGTACTAGTGCACAGTGAACTATTTGTGTACACAGGGCCAAAAATTGTTGATCAGACATCCTTTTGTTTCCCATAAAATACATTGGATGCTTTACACAAGCATTAATCCTGACATTTAGACTTTGGCAAAATTCAGTAGCAACACTTCCCAAATTATTTTACACTGCCATTTCCTGATCAGCAGCAGCAGGGTAGGATAAAGAGATTGATCCATCTAACCCTACCAGCCAATCTATTTCCACCCTGTGTGGGTTTCATCTGTTTATGAAGCTGGCTTTGTTTCATCCCATTTGTGGGTGGATTTATTTATTTTTAAAATGAAAAATCCTTTAAAAATCTGCCCAGTTCTACAAAAATAAAAAACTGTACTTGCCACATGGTCAGAGGGCTGTCTCTGTCTTTATTGAATATTTTACAGCTGCTTAGATCAGCTTATGGCTCCTTCATGGCCAAGTGTAAAAAACCCTGTTTTAAAATGGTCCTTGTGAGAGAAGCCTTCTTTTTCTCCATACAAGTCTTCAGGAAGGAATAGACATCCACTCTCTGGGACCATTTTTAAAAAAGTTTGTTTGTTTGTTTGTTTGTTTTTTACTGCATGGCCAAGGAGGTGATATTAGCTTCTCTAAGTAATTGTAAAGGGTAGAATTAGTTGATTGATTGATTGATTGATTGATTGATTAATAAATTAATGTAGCCCTCATACTTGTTTTTAAAAGTCCCTATAAAATTGTAGTTGGGACCCCTAGGGTACAGTTTAGTATAGACTGTATAGCATAGAACCTTTTAAAAACAAAAGATTTGCAGATCTGGGTTACTTGTAAACCTTTATTAAGAACTTATGAAATGTCCACCCAATGGTCAGCACAGGTATGAAGATATGGCCATTATGGTGAGCTGCATGGGAGCGGCATGCCAGTACTTCCAAATACTTCAGGCTTGAAGTATTTTCTTGCACACCTTTCTTGCAACTTAGCATGCAAGGAAGTTGCTGCTGCTACCTATTGAGCTATATCTGACAGAATTTCTATTTGCTCAAGGTAATATTTGAGTATACCCTATGAACATGCAATGTGTCTCCAACTAAACATGATGGAGGGGAGTCAAAAAGCTGCTGAACGTTGTCTCCCTGTTAAATTGACTGGTGTTTTTGTTAATTCCATAGCATAATTTCTTCATATAATTGTAAGCTGTGATCAGGTGCTTTCGATGAAGAAAGCAAATAAAGTTCCTGAGTCATTAGCTGGCTAAATGCAGCATAACAATTCAGCTAAATGTGGAAATATGCTGTGAAACAAACGAAGCATAAAATAATTTGGTCTGCATCAAGCAGGCTATCTACCTGACAAACTACTCTGGCTAGAACTGCAACGGACTTTTGATAGCTTATTCAGCCTCTGCTGAATAAGTCCCTTTGCACTCACTCAGGGAAACTGGACATGCTCACTGCTTGTTCAGCCCAGCATGAAAAGTGCTTGGGAAATGGCAGCACACATTCATCATGGGCAACTGGCAGACGGGGGGGGGGGTCAGCCCAGCCCATTTCTGGCCACCAGGATGGCCCCTGACTGCACAGCACCCTCAACATTATTTTGTCCCGGGTATACGCAGTGGGAAGCCGGCACAGCACAGTGATGGTGGAGGCCATCCCTCCACTTCCTTAGGAGCTCAGCGAAACTTCCTTCTGAATAAACATGTGTAGGAGTGGCCTGTAAAAAGATGGAGATTGCTTCCAGATCACCTGTTTGTTTGCTGAGATATTAGATGACTGTCACTATTTAATGAACATTAATCCATATTTGTTTGTGGGAAGATTAGAAGAAATTGCATCAAGCACTTTCCCGTGCAATTTTCTGTCACTTTTCTTATTGAAAAAAGTCTTATCTTTTAGGGGAGCAGATTTCTTTCACAAGTGTTCCACATCAGCTTTCATTGCATGCGTAAATTTGCCAGGATATGATTGAGTCCCCACAGGCAAATAGTGAGAGTCTGGAAGTGCCCTGTGCTGCAAAGCAGACCCCTTGTTCAATTCAGTCTCCCTCAGGAATTCAGTATGTGGCAATATGGGCGAGGAACAATACTGATCTAGTACAGCACAATTCCATTGTTATACTTTGATGTGCAGAAAGCTCTTTGGATATTTGAAAGTGCTAAGTGTGGCTTTCTTCTGAAATATGCCATCTCTGGTGTGTGCTGAGATGCCTTGACATACCTCCTCTGAGGTGGACGGCACCAGCTCCCTTTATTATGCATCTTCGTTGACAAAAGGCTCTGAAACTTTGTCCAACAGTGTGAACAGTACAGATAGCAGGGAGTAGAGATGTGATTCAGTTTGCATTTAAAGGCAAATCTATCAAATTTGCATTTTCCAAAACTGAAACAGAGCTATCCTACAAAAGTCACACTAATCAGAATTTTGAACTGCAATTTTCCAACCAAACAATCTTTCTAAAAAATGTGTATAGTAGAGAAAGTGTGCATAAAAATGAATATATTAGTGGAAATAATATTCAAAAACTGCATTCACTACGGAAAATTGCTTGTAAAAATGTGTACACTAGTCAAAAAGACATACAAAAATGTGCTCATTAGAATAAATTTGCACTAAAAATCTGCATAGGTTTTCATGAGTGTTGTTTAAAAGCAAATTGCTGGAGAAATATGGAGAACTGAATTTAATAAGTTTGAATCTGAGAGAACCAAAACTGAGATTTTCTTCCATTCGTAGAACAGCAACAGAGGCCACGTCGAAGGGGCAAGTAAGGACTGTTAGGGGCAACTCTGCCTAATCTTCTGCAGCTCTTCATATGGGAGGGAGAGATTAGTTCAGCAGTATTTGGCTCCTCCCAGAGCATATCAATAAAGAGGGTCTGTGTTCAGTCGCTGCATCCCTTCAGAATAAGCCCCCTGTTAAAAAATGAATTACTTCCAGAGAAGCGGACACGGAGCAATGGTTCCAAACTACAAGAAAAAAGATTCCACCTAAACATTAGGAAGAACTTCCTGACAGTGAGAGCTGTTCGACAGTGGAATTTGCTGCCAAGGAGTGTGGTGGAGTCTCCTTCTTTGGAGGTCTTTAAGCAGAGGCTTGACAACCATATGTCAGGAGTGCTCTGATGGTGTTTCCTGCTTGGCAGGGGGTTGGACTCGATGGCCCTTGGGGTCTCTTCCAACTCTATGATTCTATGATTCTATGATTCTATGAAATAGTTTCCACATCTTGACACCAAAATTAAGGTTCAAACTATACATTATGAGGAAATCCACCTGCACCTTCTTTTGAAGCCAAATTCAGCTTCTGCAAGCCATGCCAAGGCAGAGGCAAAATGGGTGGAAAGGGCTGCTTCTTATCTTTCCTTGTGTGGTCACTCACCCAAGCTGTGTCATTGCGCCGGAAGTGGTTTAGTTCTGCTGGCCACATGACCCGGAAAGCTGTCTGTCCCTCAGCCTGAAAGCGAGATGAGAGCCGCAACCCCATAGTTGCCTTTGACTGGACCCAACCACCCAGGGGTCCTTTACCATTTTTTTTTGTTTCACCTGGATGGAAAGGTATCAATAGTTAAAATGGACTCAAATCATTCTTCCCATCCTGTGGATGGAAAAGCAGCTTGGGGCGGATGATTTTGAGCTGGAGAATGACTACAAGTGACAGGGTTAATCAGTCTCTCCTCAATTTCCCTATTCCCTGTAGCCTATGGAGAAGAAACTATGGGATGCAGGATAGCATGTTATTTGAACTGGTGGCTGCCATCCTAAACACATTTACAACAAGCTAAATCTCACAGAACTCAGGTAGAATCCCTGACGGAGATACTGTGTTGGTGTTTAGAATTGTTCATAGTAATTCAACTATGAGGAGGAATTTAGATCAGGACCGACACACTGGGGTGATTAGCCCTTTCTGCCCATGCTGCCCCCCCCCCGCCTGTATTTTAATCAGAGGGCACACCCTACAGATACCCATATGATATTTATATGCTTTGCCTCATGGACTAAGTTGCAGCTTTAGAGAAGGGGTAGTTTTAACTGAGAAAATGGCATGGTGTAAAGAATGAACACCCACTCTGCCTCTCCAGCTCATAATCCTATCAAACGCTTCCTGCAGGATATAATACGATATCCTGCATCATCTCTAGTTTGGACCTTCATCTGAGTTTTAAATGATTAGGAGCAGGCTGCATGGTTGTACAACAACAGCACAGCAAACCAAAGCCAGGAAAACAAGGCTTCCAGTCTCAAGATTTGGATCTTTAAACAGGTGGTAATTTTTGTTTTTTTGCATGCTCTCTGTCCTTTTCTCCAAATGTTTCAAGCATTCTAAATCAGCAAGAAGGCAATTTGAAGCCAAAGAGTACGGAAGAGGAAAAAACCAGATCAAATACAAAAGATGTTCAACAGATTTCACGGGAAAACAAGCAGAAAGCACAGAAGGAGTGTGCTGAAAAGAACATGTAAAACGTTGCTGAAATCAAAATTATTGTGCCAAGGAAAAAAATGAGGTCAGCCTAACCCAAAGCAAAATAATTATGATCTTCTGATATTTCTGAAATGAAGAACTGGTGGTGATTCATACACTTGGATCAGAAGATTTTCTCATTATTAATTCTTTTTAAAGCTTCATTAGAATGCTGGAGTCAAGAAGAATGAGGGTGGACTGACAATGGATGCATCTTCTGTTTCACTAAAAAAGATGGCTAATTGCATCCTAGGCTTTGAACATCAGACCTTTCCATTAGCTCTCTGACCTTTCACACTGCTTATTGTCAGCAGTTGAAGCTACCCCGCCCAGAGAAGAAATGAGACACTTGCACCATGAAGACCTTGCAGAAGGAATCTGAATATCCCTTTGTTTCTATTGCAGCTTCTGGAAGTCATAGTTTCTGCTAGCATCTTTCAGGTTGCAATACTAGGAACAGGATGTTATGGGACTGAAGCTGGGTCCTCTTTTGTTGTATCTATTGTATCCCGCAGGCTTTCTGCACCACAGGAATACAAAAGAGGACTGCAGCTCATTCAAATCAGAATATGACTGCTGCAACCCAGCACTCTCTTGGGTTGCTTTCACACTAGATTGGTTTAGCACTGCTATGTCATTGCTGCACTAGAACAAAAGATCCACATGAAGAAGGCCTCAATTGGTGATCTCAGGGTCTGGGTAGGTCATATGGGTGAGAAGCAGTCCTGGTCATTTAAGGCTTTATCGGTCAAAACCGGCACTTTGAATTGGGCCCAGAAACTAATTGGCAGCCAGTTCATTGGACCAGGATCAGGGCAATATGCTCAAATCATCTTCCCCAGTGAGCAACTTGGCTGCCGAATTCTGTACCAGCTGAACTTTCCAAACTACTTTTAGAAGCAGCCCTGCATCTAACACATTGCAGTAATCTAACCAAGAGGTTACCAGAGCCTAGAGAACAGAAGCTAGGCTCTCTTTCTCCAGATACGGGTGCAGCTGGGCAACCAGCTGAAGTGGATGTAAGGCACTCTGCACCATCAAGGCCACCTGAGCCTCAGGAGACAGCAAAGGATCCACAAGTATCCCTAAGCTACCTGCCTGCTCCTTCAGATAAGAAGAAGAAGAAGAAGAAGAAGAAGAAGAAGAAGAAGAAGAAGAAGAAGTAGTAGTAGTTTTATTTATACCCCACCCTCCCCAGCCAAGGCCGGGCTCAGGGTGGCTAACAAGCAATAATAAAAACAAGTTGAATGAATACAACTTAAAAACAAAAATAAAATACAACATTTAAATAATGGAACATTAAAATATTAAAATGTAGCCTCATCGCAGGAGGAGAAGGAAAAGAAAAAAAAAAGAGAGAGAAAGAGAGAGAGGGAGGGAGGGAATCAAATTGGCTCCAAGCCAAAGGCCAGGCGGAACAACTCTGTCTTACAGGCCCTGCGGAAAGAAATCAGATCCTGCAGAGCCCTGGTCTCATGAGGCAGAGCGTTCCACCAGGCCGGGGCCAGAGTTGAAAAGGCCCTGGCTCTGGTTGAAGCCAATCTAACTTCCTTAGGGCCCGGGACCACTAGGGTGTTGCTATTTATGGACCTTGAGGCTCTCCGTGGGGCATACCGGGAGAGGCGGTCCCGTAGGTACGAGAGTGTGATGAAGTGTATGTCTACTTTGTAATTGCTGCTATGGGATAAATGATGGATTCTTTATAAGTAAAGAAAGACTCACTCAGTTTCACAGAAGCAGCCTTGAGACAGGCTTAAAAGTAGTCACAGACATATTTGGTAGTCTGATGGCCTACATCCCTGGTCATGGATGAGGCATTGAAGAGATGAGATGAGATAGCAGGAAGCAGAGAAAGAGAAGCAGGCTGGGGGGTGACGAGGTTATATAGTAGGCTACACCCCCTTTACCTGGCTCTCACAGAGAGGATTTCCTGTACACCCTGTGAGATCCAACTTCCTCTGTGTTTGCCTTTCTAGCAAACACATATAGTTGGTTAGACGGCATGGTAAATTAATATTAATAATACTTTGGGAGTGCTACTAGGGGACAAATAAAGTGGTTCTGGAGGCTAGATCCCACTTGTTGGCTGCCAGTCCTCTTATCCAGTAGATCATGATGATGATGAAGAAGAAGAAGGAAAAAAAATGTTGTGTTAATAATTCACAAAAACATGCAATGCCTTACCTTCCTCAGAAAATATTTTTGGAAATTTTAACTCATCATTTCTTTCAAGCAATTATCTTGCTCATTGCATCAAAGCCTGAGTTCATTTTTTTTAAAAAAACGGAGAGCATGTATGAATATTTGCTCACTGAAATCTACCCAAGCAAAGCATTTAAGCAGTATCTAGCACATTCTTAAGTTTTATTTGAAGTTTTGTGACCTGGGCAAATATTCTAAGCTTATGGATTTGAGAATTGAAATTGAAATTTTCCTCTAAAAGCATGTTTCCCAGAGTCAGCAAGATTCACTTCAGTGTGTGGCTTAGCTTGAAGCCCCCACTTTCTAGAATCTAATCTTGTAACATGCTAGACCAGTTCTTTATTATTGGCACCTTGCAAAGAAGTATACCATTCATGTACTTCTCTAAGTGATACTAGGACACACCAGTAAAACACATACATGCCATTGATGCTATTTTGCAGCAGGGGGGCCTTCACAGCCGACTGCTATACCACAATGAGTTGATATGGATTAGAGTGGACTTCTTCTTCTTCTTCTTCTTCTTCTTCTTCTTCTTCTTCTTCTTCTTCTTCTTCTTCTTCTTTGTTGGAAGGGACTCCAATGGCTCCTCCAACCCCTGCAATGCAGGAATCATAGGTAAAAAATCCCTGAAGACGGGGGCTCAAAGATTATAGATAGAGGTTCTGAGATTACATTCAACTGGGACTCAATTCTGATTGGGCCTGAATCAGATAGGTCCAGATAGGACTGGATCTCAGGACAGCTGCTCAGTCCCTGAGTAGCGAAGCAACCTGCTTCAGTACCCGGAGTGGTGCTTGTCCCAGGAGGCATGGCGCGTATCCCAGGGGATGGGATGCGTGTCCCAGGGGGCAGGGCGGGTGTCCTAGAGGCGTGGCGCCACCGTGGGGGGTACCCCCAATCGGGGGTTGGCATTTTGTAACCCTCCCCCTTTGGAATGGTACCCAGGGCAGACAGCCCCCTGCCCCCCCCCTCAGAACACTACTGCTTTGCTTCCTACATGGCCTTGCCAAGAGACAGAGGGAGCCTGGAGGGTCTGCAGACTTTGGAGAGATCTCATGGAATGCTAAAACCTGTTGTGCCGTGACCAGTGCTTCTGGGAACCATGGGAATAGGAATCACCTGAGCCCATTACAAGCCGAGCCAACACATCAGAGAGATTGGGGCTCAGCTTATTGCAGGCTCAGAAGTTTTCAAACTTGGCAAGTTCATTTTCTCAAGCTTCCAGTTCAGCAGATCTCTTTTCACAATTTGAGGCCCTTCAGTGGTTCCAAAGTGTACCACTCCAATCCCTTTAAATTCCTTACCACTTTAAATGATGGGGCCATAGTTGGGTAGAATATGTCATTGTCTTGAGATGGCTGCTTACTGACAACATTTATCCACAAGTAGAAATTTGCAGCTTTTTCTGATGGAGTGGGAGATCATTAATAGCTGCAGCATTCCTGAAGCTGTTGCACTGCAAAGGCTAAGCAGGTCTTGGACTTGCCAGTGCCTGGATGAGAAACTACCTGGGAGCCCCACTTAAGCAGCTCTAGGTTCACCTGGGATTAAAATGAATTAATCCCCCTTTGGAATGAATTAGATAAATGCATTGCTGCATGGGAAATCTAATGCATGCTCCTGTTTCAAAACTGGAGCTGTCCTGTGCAGCAGCTGCACACCTCCCTGTAAACTGAAAGAGAGGAATAGACAACAACTAAAAAGTGATTGCTGGAAGAAATATCAACAACCTCAGATATGCAGATGACACAACCTGGATGGCAGAAAGTGAGGAGGAATTAAAGAACCTTTTAATGAGGGTGAAAAAAGAGAACACAAAATATGGTCTAAAGCTCAACATCAAAAAAAACAAAGATCATGGCCACTCGTCCCATCACCTCCTGGCAAATAGAAGGAGAAGAAATGGAGGCAGTGAGAGATTTTACTTTCTTGGGCTCCATGATCACTGCAGATGGTGACAGCAGTCACAAAATTAAAAAAACGCCTGCTTCTTGGGAGAAAAGCAATGACAAACCTAGACAGCATCTTAAAAAGCAGAGACATCACCTTGCCAACGAAGGTCCGTATCGTTAAAGCTATGGTTTTCCCAGTAGTGATGTATGGAAGTGAGAGCTGGACCATAAAAAGGCTGATCGCCAAAGAATTGATGCTTTTGAATTATGGTGCTGGAGGAGACTCTTGAGAGTCCCATGGACTGCAAGAAGATCAAACGTATCCATTCTTAAGGAAATCAGCCCTGAGTGCTCACTGGAAGGACAGATCCTGAAGCTGAGACTCTAATACTTTGGCCACCTCATGAGAAGAGAAGACTCCCTGGAAAAGACCCTATGTTGGGAAAGATGGAGGGCACAAGGAGAAGGGGACGACAGAGGACGAGATGGTTGGACAGTGTTCTTGAAGCTACAAACATGAGTTTGACCAAACTGCGGGAGGCAGTAGAAGACAGGAGTGCCTGGCATGCTCTGGTCCAGGGGGTCACGAAGAGGCAGACACGACCAAACGGCTAAACAACAACAAAAAGTTATGTTTTCCAATCCAAAAAATACATTTGAAACCAAGGCATTTTAATGGCAGATTTGAAAGTACTGATCCCAGCACTTGGGCAGTTAGCAGGAACTTGGCAAACCTTTGATAGATGTTATTGATACGAGGGGTTAAAGGATACTTGCCTGCAAGCTTAGGGGTTTTTGTTAGCTTTTGATAAGAGCTAAATCTAGCTCCCAGGGAGGGATTACTGGAAGAAGGGATAGCAAATGCTTAAAAGGGTAACACGTTTTGTTTCTTTCCGCATACTGGCTTAATCCTGCACAGCACAGCTGCAGCGTGTTGCATGTGTGAGTGAGAGGCAAAATGTGATAATCAGACTCTAAACTAATTAGAAGGAGGGCTTGCCAAATTGCTTTTGCTCACGACTGAACACTGTGCAAATTATACATCGTAACGGCAGCAGTTGCAGAATACTTAGCTAAGCATCAGAGTAACATGTGGAGGAAAGTAATTAATGCCCCGCCCTGCCAGGCACATCTTTTCTGTTTCCAGACCTCAGCACCTATCAAGCATATTAATGAGCAAGGGAGGAAGTGCACAAGGATCTCTGGACATGCCCTTCCACCCAGGACAGAGAGCTGCACCTGGCGCTTAGGTCTCACACTGCCCATAGGCCGCCCAGGTTCCTTTGTGTTCTTGGCAGTTTGATTGTCTGCTGCTCATGGTTCAGTGGAGGCACGTATGCAGAAGGCTCTAAGTTCAAGTATTAGTATGTTTGGGTTTCAAAAGTATATTGGGTTGCATGTGGGGAGAAACCTCCACCTGAGATTCTGGGAAGCTGCTTTCAGTCAGAGACAACAATTGTAAGCTACGTGGATCAATGTTCTGACTCATCTACCTGAATTTTAGGATTCTTCCTTGGATGAAACACCTGAGGAATTTCAAGTGAACCCCCAAAAGTCTGAATCCAAAAGGAGTGGCAGGGGAAACCCAGCCAGATGGGCGGGGTATGAATAATAAAATTTGTATCATTATCATTTCTAATTACTATTATTTAGCCTAGCACTTTTTTCCAGTGGAGTTTGTGCACATCTCTCCTCACTGCTGGCTTTTCTTTTCACGCTCACATTCAAGCAACCTGAACTGCCCCTGGTCATGTGCAGGCCCTCCATTCCCAGGGAGCCGTCAGTGTGAACCAGGCTGTGCACATCAGCTGCCGGTAGCAGCTCCCACCATTGTGCTTGCATTTCCCCCCAGCCATTGTGATCACCAGACTCACTTCTGAACATAGCCAAAAAGGCAAGGATCATCACCCTGCCATTTGAGGACACGGAATAAACAGAAATTTATTGTGTTGTACACAATGGTACAAAAAGTATAAGGCTTCCACTAATTTGACATAGCAATTATTGTTTTGCATCCATAATCAAGTTCATTTTGTGAGAGAGCTGATAGTCACAATTCCTTTTTCAAAAATCAGTTAAGGATAAGACATTCAGTGTTTGTCCACAATAATTCATTCTCCATAGGGTCCAGTGATGGATTTTCTACATGCTGGAAGGAATTAGGAGCTTAATGATCTCCAGTGAGATTTTATTTTCCCCCTTTTCATCATCACTAAAGGTGCCTATAGAGTGTTTCTCTTCTCCTTACATATAGTTAATATGCTATAATATCTAAGAAACCTTTTAAAAGAGAATACATGTTTAAAGACATCTTTTTACTCTAAAACAAGGCTCCCACTCCTTTATTGAACTTCCCTGGGGGAAATTGCTTGCCAAATGCTCCCTAAGGCATTGTTCAGACATAGAATCATAGAGTTGGAAGAGACCACAAGGGCCATCGAGTCCAACCCCCTGCCAAGCAGGAAACACCATCAGAGCACTCCTGACATATGGTTGTCAAGCCTCTGCTTAAAGACTTCCAAAGAAGGAGACTCCACCACACTCCTTGGCAGCAAATTCCACTGTCGAACAGCTCTTACTGTCAGGAAGTTCTTCCTAATGTTTAGGTGGAATCTTCTTTCTTGTAGTTTGGAACCATTGCTCCGTGTCTGCTTCTCTGGAACAGCAGAAAACAACCTTTCTCCCTCCTCTATGTGACATCCTTTTATATATTTGAACATGGCTATCATATCACCCCTTAACCTCCTCTTCTCCAGGCTAAACATGCCCAGCTCCTTTAGCCGTTCCTCATAAGGCATCGTTTCCAGGCCTTTGACCATTTTGATTGCCCTCCTCTGGACACGTTCCAGTTTGTCAGTGTCCTTCTTGAACTGTGGTGCCCAGAACTGGACACAGTACTCCAGGTGAGGTCTGACCAGAGCAGAATACAGTGGCACTATTACTTCCCTTGATCTAGATGCAATACTCCTATTGATGCAGCCCAGAATTGCACTGGCTTTTTTAGCTGCCGCGCCACACTGTTGGCTCATGTCAAGTTTGTGGTCAACCAAGACTCCTAGATCCTTTTCACATGTACTGCTCTCAAGCCAGGTGTCACCCATCTTGTATTTGTGCCTCTCATTTTTTTTGCCCAAGTGCAATACTTTACATTTCTCCCTGTTAAAATTCATCTTGTTTGTTTTGGCCCAGTTCTCTAATCTGTCGAGGTCGTTTTGAAGTGTGATCCTGTCCTCTGGGGTGTTAGCCACCCCTCCCAGTTTGGTGTCATCTGCAAATTTGATCAGGATGCCCTTGAGTCCATCATCCAAGTCGTTGATAAAGATGTTGAATAAGACCGGGCCCAAGACAGAACCCTGTGGCACCCCACTAGTCACTCTTCTCCAGGATGAAGAGGAACCATTGATGAGCACCCTTTGGGTTCGGTCAGTCAGCCAGTTACAAATCCACTGAGTGGTAGCATAGTCAAGACTGCATTTTACCAGCTTCTTTACAAGAATATCATGGGGCACGTTGTCAAATGCCTTGCTGAAATCGAGGTAGGCTACATCCACTGCGTTCCCTTCATCTACCAGGCTTGTAATTCTGTCAAAAAACGAGATCAGGTTCGTCTGACATGACTTATTTTTCAGAAATCCATGCTGACTATTGGTGATCACAGCATTCCTTTCTAGGCGCTCACAGACTGTTTGCTTAATGATCTGCTCCAGAATCTTCCCTGGTATTGATGTCAGACTGAATGGGCGGTAATTATTTGGGTCCTCTCTTTCCCCCTTTTTGAAAATAGGGACAACATTTGCCCTCCTCCAGTCTGCCAGGACTTCGCCTGTTCTCCAGGAATTCTCAAAGATGACTGCCAGTGGTTCTGAGATCACATCTGCCAGTTCTTTTAATACTCTTGGATGCAGTTCATCTGGCCCTGGAGACTTGAATACATCTAGACTAGCCAAGTATCCTTGTACTATCTCCTTAGTTATTCTGGGCTGTGTTTCCTCTGCTGAATCATTTGCTCCAAATTCTTCAGGTCGGGCATTGTTTTCTTTATCGGAGAAGACTGAGGCAAAGAAGGCATTGAGGAGTTCAGCCCTTTCTGTGTCCCCTGTTTGCATTTCACCAGCTTCTCCTCTGAGTGACCCCACGGTTTCTTTGTTCTTCCTTTTGCTACGAACAATTTCCCTAAGTTTTATGAAGTCGGCTTTCTTAAAGTCAAGAAATTGAGTCCTAGTATGCTTGGCTGCTCCTTTCCGCTGTATAGTAAACTTCAGAAGAGCATGATCACTCGCGCCTAATGATCCTTCCACTTCTACCCAAACTAACCAGGTCATCAACATTGGTTAGGACCAGATCTAAAATGGCTGTTCCTCTTGTTGCTTCTCCCACTTTCTGGACAACGAAGTTGTCTGCAAGGCCAGTGAGGAATCTGTTTGACCTTATGCTCTTGGCTGAGTTTGACATCCAACAAATATCCGGGTAATTGAAGTCCCCCATTACTACTATCTCCCTTCCTTTTGCATGCTTGGCCATCTGTTCCAGGAAGGCATCATCTATGTCCTCCGTTTGGCTTGGGGATCTATAGTAAACTCCCACAATGAGGTCCCTGTTATTCTTCTCTCCCTTAATTTTGACCCAAATGCTCTCACTTTGGCTTTGAGGTTCTAAATCTTGGATCTCTTCACAGGTATACACATCCCTGACATATAACGCCACTCCTCCTCCTTTCTTGTCTGGTCTGTTTCTCTGAAATAGATTGTATCCCTCCATTATTACATTCCAGTCGTGGGACTTATCCCACCAGGTTTCAGTGATGCCTATTATGTCATATTTAGTTTGCTGTACCAAGAGCTCAAGCTCATCTTGTTTATTTCCCATGCTTTGCACATTAGCGTACAGACATTGAAGTCCATTAATCATTCCCCCGTGTCTCTTATTTAAGGATTTTTTCCTCCCACCACTAGGTCTGCGTGCTGTTTGCTCCATTTGGTCTATGACATTTGGATGATCATCTTCATCAATTGATAGACTCCTACCTTCAGGAGCACTGTCTCCCTCCCCCACATTAGTCAGTTTAAAGCCCTCCTGATGAGGTTTCTGAGATTTTTGGCAAAAACATTCCTCCCAACCGTTGTAAGGTGCAGCCCATCGCTTGCCAGAACTCCATCTTCAAGAAACTGCAGTCCGTCATCTAAGAATCCAAACCGTTCCTGTTTACACCATTTGCGAAGCCAGCTGTTCACTTCCACTATTTTTCCCTCTCTCCCTGGGCCACGTCATTCAACTGGGAGGACAGATGAGATGACAATTTGTGCATTTAATTGCTTCAATTTCCTGCCCAGAGCCTCGTAGTCTCTTTTGATCTTCTGGAGGCTATTGCTCGCAGTGTCATTGGTTCCCACATGAACCAAGAGGAAGGGGTATTTGTCAGTGGGTTTTATGATTCCTTGCAGTCGTTCAGTTACATCTTGGATCTTAGCCCCGGGGAGACAGCACACTTCCCGAGACATCTTGTCAGGCCCGCAGATCACTGCTTCTGTTCCCCTCAGTAGGGAACAGAGGCACTACATGCCTCCTCTTAGGTTTGGTTGGGGTTCTTCCGTGAGCTGTCCGTTCCAAGGTCGCCTGCACATTCCCTGAGGACTGACTTTGCTGCTCGTCTTCATATACCTGATCGACTGTAATGAGGGAGAGATCCTCAAATGGAGTCTGCTCTTCATCTTCCATGCTAGGGGAGAGGACCTCAAAACGATTGTGTATTTCTAAACAATCAGAGTGAATCCTGGGCCTCCTACCTCTTTGAGTCACGTTTCTCCATATATCTGGAGAATATACCTGTGTTGGTGAACTAGCCTCCTTCTCAGGGGAGTCCCCTGTCTCCTAATTGGTGGAGACGGTGTGCTCTGTTGCTTCCAAGAAGAGCTCCAGCTCTCTAATTCTTTGGAGCGTAGCCACACGTTCCTCCAGTTGCTGGACTTTGTCTTCTAAGAGGGCAATCAACATGCAATTGCTGCAGGTAAAGCTGCCTGCAACCTTTGGCAAGATGGTAAACATTGTGCAGGAACCGCAGGCGATTGCAGCTGTTCCCTCACTCTCCATCTTGAGAACGTGTCGTTGGGAGTGGCTACAGTGGTCCTCCATCATAAGAAGCATGAAGACAGGACAAATAACTCCCCCCCAAAAAAACCTAGGTCTCCCCCAACAAACGTTTGAGACTAGCTCCCCTAAATCTAAAAGATGGATCAAACTGCCCTGCAAGCTCTGATAAGCTCCTCCCCCAGCTAATCACCTGCCTCAACAGAAACCCTGCCCCCTCTGACCTTTGCACAGGGAGAGCAGCTAATCAGCCACAATGAAACACACACACCAGAAAACCCTTTTTGCTCCTTCTTCAGCTGCTGCCCTGCAAGCTCTGCAATGCATGTGGTATACATGCATGTATACCACATCTCTTTGTTTAATTACTGTGCCCTGGATAATTGGCAATAGAATGTGCAGCAACTTTACTGAAAAGGATTGCGCTTGAGGTGATTTGAACCTAAATAAGAGCTCCATCTGAAGTGTTCTCTTTGCGACTGCCTAGTCACACAAGCAAATCATGGCTGATGCTCAACCCCACAGTAGAGGCATTGCTGCAGAGCTGCTCCTTCTGCTCCTTCTTTGCCCAGTTCTGCTAATGGTTCTTACTTGCAAAATGCTTGCTGTTCCAGCCCTTCTACTTCTGTCCCCAGGCCCACATATCCATTCCTTTCCAATCTGCTATGCACTTAATTTTTATGTTTTTTGTGCCAGTAGAGCAGAGCAGAAGCCTGAGGTTGGTTTCTGCACCCCTTCATTGTAACTCCCTCATCCCCTTTCTGAAATTTTGGATGCTACTTTCTAGGGGTAACTCTATGATGTATGCCATCCTCATAATAAAATTGTTGCTCACAAATCCGCAGGGAAGAGAAGCCTTTAATAATCGCCTTTAATAAGTCTACATCCCCAATCAACTTTAAAGAGTGCCTAGCAAAAACATCAATTCAGTCTATTTATCCATAAGTTAACAACTGTTGTTGTTGTTGCTGCTGCTGCTGCTGCTGCTGCTGTTTTTACCTCAGGCTTCCTCTCACATGGATACTATTTTCATACAAATTGCCCATAAGGCAATAAGGGAGATTAAGTGAATCCTTATAAACCACCCTAAAACTGTAAAGGCTGAATTATTTAAAAATGATAAGAAAAAAGGATTTGCTCATGAAATCTCAAAATTCCAAAGAGAAATAATAAAATGTGATATTAAAGTACTATCAAGAATGTACAACTTGTTGTTGGAATGGGAAACTAAAGATGAAGAGGTCAAATGTGTAATAATAAAGTGGGCTAAAGAAGTGGGACATAATATCCAAATGTCAGATTGGGAAAAATTATGGAGAAATAATTTTAAATTTACGGCCTATACACTGATAAAATAAAATTACATGAAAATGATGTATAGGTGGTACTTAACACCAGTCAAGTTATCACAAATGTATAAGGTAAGAAATGTTGGAAATGTAAGGAAGTAGAAGGTACATTTTATCATATGTGGTGGCAATGTAAAGGTATAAAAATATTTTGGGAAATGATATATAATGAACTGAAGAAAATGTTTAAAATAACCTTCCTTAATAAACCAGAAGCCTTCCTATTAGGAATTATAGGAAGGGAAATACCAAAAAATATATAAAAATCTTTTCATGTATGCGACTACAGCCACATGAATATTGATAGACTAATGCAGGAAAGAGGAAAAAATTCCCACAAAAAAGATTGGCAAATTAAGTTAATGGAACATGCAGAGGTGGCCAAACTAACTGGTAGACTTAGAAATCAGGATAACAAATTTAAAAATGAATGGGAAACTTTTATTGCATATATGACAAAGCATTATATACAAGTAAATACATCAGCAAGATTCTAAAAAAACACTTGCAATACTATCATAATAGATAAAAATAGAAATGAATGGATAGAAATATGATTTGGACATGCACAATTTAACAATGAAATAATGGAACCACGGAGGGGGTAGAGGGAAGTCGGGAGATTGGAGAAATCCCATATATTGGTACTGTATTGAATGTACAAACATTATGCAAAATGATACAGTTGTTCACATTTTTATTTTTTATTTCTTAATGCTTATTGTTAGATGTTTGTTATAATGAAAACCAATAAAAATATTACAGTGGTACCTCGGGTTAAGTACTTAATTTGTTCCGGAAGTCCGTTCACAACCTGAAACTGTTCTTAGTATATGTGCTGCCGAAGCAAGCACACCTGAAACTGTTCTTAACCTGAAGCACCACTTTTTAGCTAATGGGGCCTCCTGCTGCTGCTGCTGCACCGCCGGAGCACAATTTCTGTTCTTATCCTGAAACAAAGTTCTTAACCTGAGGTAATATTTCTTGGTTAGAGGAGTCTGTAACCTGAAGTGTATGTAACCTGAAGCATATGTAACCCAAGGTACCACTGTATTTTTAAAAAACTATAAAGGCTGTGCTTATGCAAAACCATTCTACTGAAATTTGGGAAGATCTGTTCCCTCAGAAGGGACTGCCATGCTTGCAAATGTCATCCAGTTTTGCAAGTGTGTGTAAAACAAACAACAACTTGTGATTCTTTTTTAAAAAAAATCAAAGTTGCTCAGGACAAAAAATCCTAGACCTATTAGTTTATACTTTGGCAGATGTTATTTGCTTAGAAGTAGTTACTATGTCTGTAAATTTCATCCATTTCTGTAAAAAGAAGCAGTAGCTATGGCCAATTTAAATTGTCCCCAGAAGAGTGAGTGAGACTAGAAGCTTTGTGTTTTCTAAGTCTGGTTTTGGACTCAAAGCCAAATTGGTGTGCTTCTGAAACACTTTCGACCAATTCACATTTGCTTCCAAAACTCTGACTTTGGGTTTGAGTCAAATATTCTGGTAACTCCAGAGTCCTTCCGATGCCAGAATCAATGCCAATGAAAAGTATATGGATCGAGTGGAGTTAAATCTGTATCATTTCACTCCAGCTGGCAAGGGTGTAAGCTGAACATGTATCCCTTTAGAGGTCTATTACTCACAGCTCTCCAGTTTCTCATTGTGCCTTGCAGAAGTTATGCTTATCCCTTTGGTGGTTCATTGTAGTGCAATGTTGTTAGATTCAATGTCAAAAAGAGCTCACAGCAGCCCACCAGTCGTTAGTAATGCCAGTTGGAAGTGTAAGATCCCATGGAGAGGGCGACTACGAGATCTCTCAGTGTAGCAGGCTTAATCTGCCGGGCTCCATGTGTGAAGCTTTTCCTTGCATTGCACCACTGGGACCTACTTCATCATTGCAAACTACTTTGAAGGAGTTGTGTTAGGTACATGAATGGTGCAGTTAAGTGTCCACATTTTCTCCTATTAAGTTTGTGAAAACTATGAATTATGCTTGGCAGTCTAGGGAAAAAATATTTTCACATGGATTCTGACTAGCGCCTGCGAACAGTTTTTTTGTGCTGTTTCAAAGTAATTTAACTCAGGGGAGGGAACAGAGGCAATGATCATCCGTCTAGGATCAGAATTAATAGGACTAGTATTGATCAGCCACAGCTCTTTACACTGAGTTCTGGCCAGAGTCAAATATAACATTTCTTCACATCTGCCTTTGATTTTCTCCAGAGACTTTCATCTCAAAGACGAGCTGGCTTCAGAATGTTGGCTATTTGATTCTGCCCATCAGGAACAGACAGGGAGGGGGGGAATTGCCCTAAACCCTGTAAGATAATTGGAAGCAGTGTGAGCAAAAAAGACAATTGCTTGCTAAATTTTACATAGGAAAAATATACAGGCATCTGAAAACGGAAGAGCTATATTGCTGTTTCCATATTGCTCAATTCCTTTGGGCAGGGATGCCATTTTGGATTTCAGCAATGAGGGTCAAGATTTCAGTGGGTGAAGGCAAACTTTCACAGTGGCACTTAAAAATGTATAATCAAGGCCTCGTCCACCAGTCAAACTTGGCCCATGAGAGGGTGGGGGAGGTAGTGTATTATCAGCCCCCACCAGCCAGATTCAGTTCTTTATCCCTGGTTAACAACAACAACAACAACAGGTGTTGTTATTATTATTATTATTCATTTCCCTGGCAGGGACTCAAGGTGACTTACAGAGAAAAACAGGAATAGCTAAAAGCATGGGGGGGGGACCATTGAAAAACAATTAAACATTGATAGAGTTAAAACAATGTCTGTGTGCAAATCTAATAAAAATTTGTAGATAATTACAATAAAAACGGCATGGTACCAGCCTTTTCATTAAAAACAGTCAGTTCCCAAAAGTTTGTTGGAACAAGAAAGTCTTCACCTGCTGGGGGAAGGACAGCAAGGAGGGAGCCAGTCTGGCTTCTCTTGGGAGGGAGTTCCAAAGTTGTCTGGGAGCAGCCACTGAGAAGGCCCTCTCCTGTGTCCCCACCAAGCAGGCATGTGAGGGTTGCAGGACTGAAAGAAAGGCCTCCCCGAAGATCTCAAAACCTGGACAAGTTCACATGAGGAAAACTGATCTTTCAGATAGCTTGGACCAAATAGGACTTTATAGGTGATAACCAGCACTTTGAATTATGCCCAGAAACATACCTGTGGCCAGGGGAGCTGTTCTAGCAAGTCATCTGCTCCCTCTAAGCAACCTGAGTCTGGCTGCAGCTCTTTGAGCCAGCTGGAGTTTTGGAGCACTTTTCAAAGGCAGTCCCTCGTAGAGCACGTTGCAGAAGTCCAGCTAGAAATAATGCAACCTTATTTGATGGACAGATGCTGTCTCCTTTCATACTCCCCTCTGGATTTGCCCTATTTTCTATGTGAAAATACTTCAGTCTTTTTTCAGGGCTGCTGAAGAGATTCATGGGCTGCTGAGAAAACGTGAGTCATCTACTCATTCATTAATTCATTAATTTCTGTCCCACCAACATGGCTCCAGGGAGCCCCCAGGGCAGGTTATAATAAAACATTTTTCAAACAAATAAAATCCATTTCCTGGTTTCCTACACACCTCTAAAAACAATTAAAGCCAAATAGCTGCCATATAATAAAGGTGGCCCCTTGTACACTGACTTCAAGCTGCCACCCCTTGTCCCTCATATATTCATTTATTAGTTTAGCAGATATGTAAACCAATTGATCAAAATGTTATCCAAGTGATGTACAAGTAAAATGCTAGATAAAACATCTAAAATCCACAAACCAATTAAAAAGCAAGTATACATAAAACCAACATCATTGAGCCAAAGGTAAAGCAATAAAAAATAAGATAGATATAGGCAACTAAATTACATATCTGTGTATACTTGCCCAAGCGGCAAGGTTTTCAGCAAGCACCTAAGAGAGTAGAGGGAGGGCGCCTGTCCAGCCACAACGGGCAGGGAGTGCCAGAGAGAAGGTGCTGCCACACTGAAGGATCGACTCCTCGCAAGTGCGGAATGAACATGATCGCCTTGCCCCCCAAGTACACACCTGCCCTCCTCAGTTGGAGGAACTGGCACTACTGCAGGTGCTACATAATCCCCGTTCCACATTTGTAAGTTCCCAATCATTTAGTGTGGCAGCTTTTGCACTTTGGAACTCCCTGCCTATTGAGATCAAGCAGGTTTCTCCACTGTACTTTTCTTGGTGCCTTCGGTCCAAAGGTGGACACTACATACCAGCAGCCCTCAAATTGTTTGAGGGCAAATTGATTGCACAACTGTTATACGGTGCCCAATTAGGCCCCTTCGCCAACTGCGCTCCATTAGAATTGGTGCAATCTAAATTCTTAAGATCTGTCCGACAAGTATCCAAATATGTCTCCAACGCCACCATATGCCTCAAAACTAGATTCATAAGAATCGAGGCCAGAGTGTGACTCGCCACTCTTAATTACTGGCTGAGACTAGCCTTCCTTCCAAGCCGCCTTGACAATTAAAGACAAATTTCAATTGACATGGAAATGAGCAGTGGAAATAACAACAACTAGGAAATAACAACTCTAAGATTCAATCCACAGATCCTACTCAATATGGGGCACGAACAAGCAAAAAGCAACATTAAACAATTTGTGGTAGATACAGAACGATAGGTAAACCTAGCCAGTCCCCCCAATTTTTAATTAGTGAAACTAGAAGATACTGTACTTGACTTCCCAAATGCCACGCATAACTAACCTCGAAATACCAAAACAATGAAGGGCTTTCACTTTGGCCCGTTGCCAGGCCCTCCTTTCAGCAATTCAGGAAGGCCGATACAGGAAGATACCTCACGAGGAGAGGAAATGCTCACGTAGCTCTGGGCAGCAGGAAACAACGGAGCGTGCCCTTCTTCACTGCCAGTACTATATAGACATTTGAACTAGGTTTATCCAACCCATCTTATATAAGCTCCTGGACGTTCAGAACAACAGAACATCTCCCTGTTACTACAGGACGAAAGCCCAGAAGTCACATATTCAGTCGCCAGATTTTGCGTTGTCATGATAGATATTCATTGAAGGATGGTCTATGCTACAATTCAGCCCTAAATTGAAGGCTCGTATTGTTAGATCCGCACTTGTGGTCCTTTTAAATTTTCTTATCAGTTTTCATTCATCCTTTATTTATGCTTACTTAAGTATTCTATGTATATGCTTTAAGCTATGTATGGTTCTTGCTCCCATTTATTTAATAATTATTCGCTTAGACTCATACTGTTATTCTATTTATTTAAATGCTTTGCTTATGCTGGTCTGTGACTGTCATAAAGTAAATTCATTCATTCTTGGTGCCATTCCTCTTCAGACCAGCCTACCAAGATGCTTAGAAAGTTCAGGTAATTTTAAACTGTTTTGGTATTTTAAATTTTGCATGCTTTAAAGTATTGTGAATTTCCCTCGATTTTACTGTTTTATTGTTTGTAAACTGCTTTGAGGTTGTTGCTGGTATTTACAATGAAGTAGGTATAAATTTTATGAAAGAAATTAAAAAATCACGTAATAAATAAAGTGTAAATTCTGCAGATCAAGGTGATTGAACAGGCATATATGGGGTATTTATTTTCATGAATATGTGCAATTTTGCACATATTATTTGCTTGGAGAACTTTGTCACAAAATCTGAAGGACAGTTGTGCTTCAGTTTGCCTGTGGTTCTGGAAAGTGCACTTTCCAGGTTCACTCACAACCGCCACTGGTCCTCCCTCCCCGCTCTTCCCCCACTTGAGCGATCAGTTTTATGGGAGCCATTCTGCCAACAACACAAAGAATGTAGTATTTTTCCTCCAACCTCCAGACTCAGAGAACACAACGCGGGGGTTGTGGCAGATAATAGAAGCTGGGGGTTGTGATCTGCAAGAGGCGTTTTACCAGCCGTTTTTGACTTTTTCTCTCCAAGGCTGATTGAATTGTGTCAGGAACCAAAATACATCTATCAGTAAATATAATAAGCTGCTGAGTGTGGAGTGATCTCATATTAGTAAAACTAACTGCGGCTGGCCATGTCACATACTGTCAAGTGAGAGATGAATAAAACAAATCATTATTTTTGAACCAGAACAGACGAGCCTCCTCTGTAGCTGAAGGGAGAGGAAAAAAACAATTAATGTCTCTTTAGCACAGAGATGCTGCTGGTGGTGTCTGCGATTGTCAAGGGACTTGGGCATTAATTCATGTATTTAAATAAAGGCATCATTATCAAGTATGTCTTCCATTTATACACAGTGCTGGGTGCCCACTGACGTGAAGCTTACGCTATTTGAGAATTGGGGGTGGGGAGAGAGACAGAGACAGACTTCTTGGCAAGTTAAGTGATTTTAAAATGAAACGTTTCTGAGAAGGAAAAAGCTTGAAACTTTTTAGTCTGTGGGGGCTATGGCTGAGTCAAAAGGGGGGAGCTTGTTCATTGAAAATCTTCCATCAGAAGGAATCAAAAGTGGCCTTCCTTGTTTCAATGATTATTTTCATGCACCAGTGCAAAGGGGCTGTAGGAGGGTTTGCTTTGTGATCTCTGGTGGTTTGTCATCCTTGATTGGCTGAGATTACCTATGTGACTAGAAGGGGAATCAAGGCTCTAAATGGCCTTAATTGGTCCATCATGTCTGCATGAGCAGGTGGCATGGCTGCCTGGAAGGAGGCAAGAGGTTGGTCATTCCTGGGAAAAGAACTCCTTGGACCTAACGGCATTTAGCAACTACTGCCCTGTTGCAAATACCCCCATTTTGAGCAAGGTACTTGTGAGGGTCATGACAACACAGCTGCAGGCATTCCTAGAAGATGCTGATGCTCTGGGACCCATTCCAGTCTGTTTACAGACCCAGGTTTGGGAGTGGATCTGCCTTGATCATGTTGCTCTTACAAGATCACTTTTATTACCCTCGATCATGGTACCCTCCTGGACTGCCTATGGGAGAGGGGTTTTGGAGGCAGTTTTATCTCCAGGATTGGTTCCAGAAGGTAGCATTGAATGAGTGCTTCTCAGCCTCCTGGTTCCTGAACTATGAGGTCCTGCAAGGAACTGTATCGTCTCATGCTATTTAACATGTATGTGAAGTCTTTGGGAGTGGTCAAGAGGTGTTCTGGAGCAACATGCTTCATTTGAACTGGGAGTGGCTGATGAAGTCTGGATGCAGTGGTGGGCTGCATGAGGACTAATAAACTTAGTCTGAAGGAGTGGTTCATGGGTTTCCTGCCCTGGATGGAGTTTCACTATCTCTGAAGAGCAAGTGCATTGTTTGGGGATGCTCCTCGTCCATCTCTGTCAGTAGAGGTGCAGGTATCCTTAGGGACTTGGAGTGCCTTCTACCAATGTTGGTTGGTAAAACAGCTACAGGGTTCCTGGGCTGAGATAGTTTGACCACAGTTGTCCATGCATTGGTAACTTCACACATGGATTTCTTGGGGTTGCACTGGAGGCTGCAGCTTGTGCAGAAATCAACAGCACATGACACTTTGCTTTCTTGATTTGCACTGGGTCAGGTGTCAATCTGCTACCCGGCAGGGTTGCCATATGTCAACCCATGTCACTAGTCTAGATTTTTTTCCTTTAAAAAAGCTTGGGCAAAACTAAGAAAAGCTCAGCAACTTTTGCATGGCAACCCTACTACAGGCCAAGTTCAAGGTACTAACGTGTAAAGCCCTATACATCTCAGGACCAGGTTACCTGAGAGACTGCTCCAGAGGAAGTATAATCTGGATATAAAAACTGGAAGTTCTCTCAGAATATAGTTGCCAGTATTGGGTAAGATGGGCAAGTCATCTGAGCTGGCACAAGGCCCATATAATTGGGACTTTTCTGCAGAATGAGCCTCCAACTTCCCATGGTTCCTGAGGAAGGTGCCACTTCCCCCAGCCCCTGAAGGACACTTGCAAGCAGCATTGTGAGGAAGAAGACATTTCCTGGAAAGGAACACATGCGTTAAGGATTACAACCCCATAAAGCGCTCTGTACAATCGGTGATTTCTCCCCTGAGTGTTCTCTGATGACAACTCTGTTCTGAACCAAGCCAAGGAGAGGGCACCTCTTCAGCAGAGCCTATCCCAGCATGCTAGTGAAAAAAGGAGAGAGGAAGCAGCATAAGAAGTAACTTTTTATTCACTAAGTTGTGATTCATTGTACATTTCCTTCATCCATATCTCAAAAACATACCTTGATTTTCATAATATGAAAATATATTTACAGTTAGTTACATCTAATGAATCAGGTGAGGCTGGAGTGCCATGACCAGGGCATTGTGTGTTCAGAGAAGAAAGCAGAGCAGCTGGAAAAGCAGCAGTTGGAGAAGTAGGGCGGAGGAAATAGGGGGTGGCTGGCAGGAGAAAGTGGAGTAGACAGGGCAGTGGGGGTGGGGGAGACGGGTGGGGTTGCCAGAGTAGTGTGTGGACAGCCCTGGATGATATCTTGCCTGGGGGCCCTTCAATGCTGGGAGTGAGATTCTGCCGTGACTGGCGAGCATTCATGGTGGGTGGGTGCAGTGCTTCCCCCCCCCCTTAAAAATGTTTAGCGGTACTCTCATATTCCTACTCATATTGAAATAGGTCAAGGTAAAGGTACCCCTGCCCGTACGGGCCAGTCGTGTCCGACTCCAGGGTTGTGCGCCCATCTCACTTAAGAGGCCGGGGGCCAGCGCTGTCCGGAGACACTTCCGGGTCACGTGGCCAGCGTCACGAAGCTGCTCTGGCGAGCCAGCACCAGCGCAGCACACGGAAATACTGCCCCTCAATGAGGCCAAACTTAGATTCACAAAATATTTAGGGGTATGCGTCCCCCCCAGAAAAAAGCGTGCTCTCTCTCTCTCTCTCTGTGTGTGTGTGTGTCACAGTCTATCAAAAGAAGCAGTAGCTGGGCAAGGGTAGCAGCTAGTAGAATGAGAACGCCACTTCAAGAAGCAGGAAGGCAAAATGGGGCTGAACAGCATTGAAACAAAGTGAATGTGCAGTGAGGTAATTAGATTGTGTTGGTAATTAGATAGTTTCAAATATGCTAACATAAGAAGCAAATGACTGAATCAGAGAATATTTGGTATAGTCCCACTCAAAATCTTAAACCTCTTAAATAAATAATCAATGTACTTATTTGCAAAATATTTATCCTTTATAATCGTTAAGCATGCCTTATGAAGATTGGATTTCTTTGCATGGTTTCAGCTTGGAACAGAAGACGAGTTTAGATGATTTTGTATTCTTATTCTTTCTCTAATGCTTTCATGTCCTTAGCCTTAAAGTTATTCCTGGGAGGTGTCATTTTGAGCTGTATTAGTCACTTAGTGTGGCACCGTGTACTTACAAGAAGTAATTTGATGGAACACATGAGCACAAGCCCTTTCCTCTGCAAAGGGGTCAGGCCACCAAGAACCTTTTAAACAGTAATTGGAGAAAACAACATGTAACAAGAGAACTTTCATCTGAATCTCGTTCTTATTTTGCTCTTTGTGTTTTGTAGCTGTTGGTTATCAACAGGCCCTATTTTAGCCACCAAGTGATCCAGCCAAAGATACAGTAAGCACTTTTAAGGCTGGAGCTCCAAGAATCTAAAGAAACAGAAAATAATGTCACATGCCACCCCAATCTCTGAGCAGGGGTTCCTGGCGCACTTACCTGGGGTTTGTGTTTCCTTTGGGGATTGAGGCACAGTGGGGTTTTATGATGTATGGTTTATTTACAAAAGATATAAACAACCTTGGTTAAATTTTAATCTCTACTGTGCCCAGTAATTTAAGGGGTTCTAGCACCCGCAAACTCATAACAATAAAATGGAATGGTGAAGGCTTGGATTCTGAGGAGCGCTGGATGGAAGTGTGTTGATGTAAGGTTACATTGTTGATCCTTCCTCATTGCTTGTAGCAGCCGAGCCCACTGTAAAGACCCACTGCAAAGACACCGCAGATTTTCTGAGGAAAATACAATCTTTAAATAATCTTCCTAACAATACTATACTAGCTACTATGGATGTGGAATCTCTGTATACCAACATCCCACACAACGATGGTTTACAAGCTATAAGGAACACCATTTCAGATAAAACCACAGCGGACTTTGCTACCAAACTCTGCCAATTTGTCCTTACCCACAACAACTTCAAATTCGGTGATGACCTGTTCCTTCAGATCAGCGGCACAGCAATGGGCACCCGCATGGCCCCACAGTATGCCAACATCTTCATGGCAGATTTAGAACAACATTTCCTAAACTCCTACCCACTCAAACCTTTCTTGTACCTGCGATACATTGACAATATTTTCATCAACTGGACACATGGTCAACAGACCCTGGACACCTTCCACCAGAAATTCAATGATTTTCACCCCACAATCAACCTAGCAATGAATCAATCTATGCAAGAAATACATTTTTCGGACACTACTATAAAAATACAGGATGGGCGCATAGACACCACCTTATACCGTAAACCAACTGACCGACAAACATATCTACATGCCTCTAGCTACCATCCCAAACATACCAAACAGTCCATTGTATATAGCCAGGCACTACATTACAGCCGCATCTGTTCCAATTCTACAGACAGAGACTCTCACCTAAGAGATCTACAGCAAACCTTTTTAGAACTAAAATACCCAGCAGATGAAGTTAGACAACAGATCAACAGAGCCAGACTGATACCCAGAGAGAACTTGCTGCAAGACAGACCCAAAAAAGAAAATAACAGAACACCTCTAGTCATCACATACAGCTCCCAAGTTAAAACAGTACAACGCATCATCAGAGATCTACAACCTCTCCTGGACAATGACAGTTCTCTTTCTCAAGCTCTGGGAGGAAGACCTTTCATTGCCTACAGACAGCCACCCAATCTTAAACAACTCCTAACCCACAATAATACTACAACCAGACTCAACACGGACACTGGCACCAGAGCCTGCAATAAACCCAGATGCCAACTTTGCTGCCACATACACCCGGACAACACCATTACTGGCCCCAACAACATCACACATACCATCTCGGGACTATTTAATTGCTCATCGTCTAACATTGTGTATGCCATAAAATGCCAACAGTGTCCTTCAGCTCTCTATATTGGACAAACAGGCCAAACCTTACGCCAAAGAATAAACGGACATAAATCGGACATCAGGAATCACAAGACAGAGAAACCAGTAGGAGAACACTTCAATCTCCCAGGGCATTCTATACAAGATCTCAAAGTAGCTGTTCTATTACAAAGGAATTTCAGAAATAGACTGGAAAGAGAAGCTGCTGAATTGCAACTTATTACCAAACTTAAAACCATGGAGAAACCTGGTCTGAACAAAGACATTGGATTCTTATCTCATTATACATGACAAAGCCATTTTTCACCTTTTCACCCCTTGCTTTTTCCTGTAAGACCTATTGCAGTCGTTAAGAGTCGTCAACAGGCTCATCACAGCTATCTGCCAATCACCCATTCCCACCACCCTTCTGAGTAATACCCCTCCCCACCTTCTCACTATATAGAAGGGTCTGGTGACTTCTGTTTCAGTGTATCTGAAGAAGTGTGCATGCACACGAAAGCTCATACCAAGAACTAACTTAGTTGGTCTTTAAGGTGCTACTGGAAGGAATTTCTTTATTTTGTTTTTCCTGTGGGTTAGGGTATCCTCCTGAAGTGGGGTGGGCTCTGTTATGGAGGTCTAAGGGCAAGGGAAGGATTATGAAAAAATTGGGTGGAGACACTTTCTTATTTATATAATTTATATAATTTATATGCCACCCTATACCTGCAGGTCTCATAAAATGTGTATTTGCATATTCTTCATACAATTAAAGGGACGTGGGTGGGGCTGTGGTATAAACCACAGAGCCTAGGGCTTAGAATCATAGAATCATAGAGTTGGAAGAGACCCCAAGGGCCATCAAGTCCAACCCCCTGCCAAGCAGGAAACACCATCAGAGCACTCCTGACATATGGTTGTCAAGACCTCCAAAGAAGGAGACTCCACCACACTCCTTGGCAGCAAATTCCACTGTCGAACAGCTCTTACTGTCAGGAAGTTCTTCCTAATGTTTAGGTGGAATCTTCTTGTTGTGTATTGAGTCAAAGGATTTTATATCTGTATTATTATTGTCTGTAATTGAATTAGGGTAAAGTAACTGCCTTTTGGTTCCAGAGGGTACAGCTACTATTGGTTCATTTAAGCTGCTGTATTTGGATCCTCTGTCTTATTGGTTGCCTCCAAAAGGCAGGACTGTGATTGCCTGATATTGTTCCCTCCAAAATGTATCCCTTCTAGCTTGTTCCCTGTCCCTATAAATGTAGCTCTCCCCTCCTCAGGTTTTAGTCTTGTTGCTTTTAATAAAGAAGTGTTACTAGAGAACTGTCTCCAGCATATTATGTCAAGAGAGCTGAAATCACAAACCCCACGTCACAACACTTCTTTCTTGTAGTTTGGAACCATTGCTCCATATCCGCTTCTCTGGAACAGCAGAAAACAACCTTTCTCCCTCCTCTATGTGACATCCTTTTATATATTTGAACATGGCTATCATATCACCCCTTAACCTCCTCTTCTCCAGGCTAAACATGCCCAGCTCCCTTAGCCGTTCCTCATAAGGCATAGTTTCCAGGCCTCTGACCATTTTGGTTGCCCTCCTCTGGACACGTTCCAGTTTGTCAGTGTCCTTCTTGAACTGTGGTGCCCAGAACTGGACACAGTACTCCAGGTGAGGTCTGACCAGAGCAGAATACAGTGGCACTATTACTTCCCTTGATCTAGATGCTATACTCCTATTGATGCAGCCCAGAAGTGCATTGGCTTTTTTAGCTGCCACGTCACACTGTTGGCTCATGTCAAGTTTGTGGTCAACCAAGACTCCTAGATCCTTTTCACATGTACTGCTCTCAAGCCAGGTGTCACCCATCTTGTATTTGTGCCTCTCATTTTTTTTTGCCCAAGTGTAATACTTTACATTTCTCTCTGTTAAAATTCATCTTGTTTGTTTTGGCCCAGTTCTCTAATCTGTCAAGGTCGTTTTGAAGTGTGATCCTGTCCTCTGGGGTGTTAGCCACCCCTCCCAGTTTGGTGTCATCTGCAAATTTGATCAGAATGCCCTTGAGTCCATCATCCAAGTCGTTGATAAAGATGTTGAATAAGACCGGGCCCAAGACAGAACCCTGTGGCACCCCACTAGTCACTCTTCTGATCTTGCTGATCAGAAGGTCAGCGGTTTGAATCCCCACGACGGGGTGAGCTCTCGTTGCTCGGTCCCTGCTCCTGCCAACCTAGCAGTTTGAAAGCACACAGTACAAGTAGATAAATTGGTACCGCTCCGGAGGGAAGGTAAACAGCGTTTCTGTGCGCTGCTCTGGTTTGCAAGAAGCAGCTTAATCATGCTGGCCACATGACCCGGAAGGTGTACACCGGCTCCCTTGGCCAATAAAGCGAGATGAGCGCCACAATCCCAGAGTCGTCCGCGACTGGACCTAACGGTTAGGGGTCCTTTTACCTTTACATACAATTAAACTGCTGTTACTCCCACGTCACAACATTTGGAGAAAAGCAAAATGCATTGGATGCACATTAATCTGAGATGTGCAGATCAGGTAATTTTGCATTAGATTTGCTAATTCCTCAAACATCTCCACATTCACCTGCTTCTGTAACAGCAACCAGAAAAGCTTATTGTTTCATCTTACTTTTCAGCCAAGGAGCTCTGGGCAATGTCCTTCGCCACCATCCATTTTTGTCCTCATATCAACCTTGTGCTAAATGCTGGGACTGAGGGAGAAGAAGTGGCCAACAAGCCCCAGTGAGCCAGGATTTGAACCTTCCCAGATTATGTCCAACATGTTGCCCCTGGCAGTGCAGCAACTTCTACAAGGGCGGTTTAAGCCCTGCCACTTGAAAACAGAGGTTAGGGCCAAATCCAGCACAAAGTAAACCTCCCGGTCCTTTGTGAATGACACACTGACAGTTTTTCAAAGGTTTTTGAATGCAGCTTCTGTGTAGCTCAGCAGAAGATATTTCTCACTGTCCTCTTGCTTTTCCCTTGACTGGAGCTTTCTGCATTACTGTAACACATTTTTTATTCCCTCATCCATACAGTAAAATGAGGAATCGTGGAGATTAAAAGCTATTGCTTTCAGGTCTTGCTCTCCTGTTCATTTCCTGTTAGCCAACTGATATAACCCACCCAGAGACATTTTTCATTAGGGGCTGCAGCAAACCCAGTTTCTTACCTCTTGATTTGAATTTTGCACAGTTAACACTCAATTGGTGCCCTCCAAGCAGTAGATAATATTTGCAGGCAATCCTGAAGGGAAGACACAATGTGTTTTCATCTTAGCAGGTGTTTGGTGATACACATCACTCTGCTGTGTTTCAATCTTTCTCGTGTTAGTCATCTCGAGACCACAGAAGAGATTAAGATTTGAAGCAAAACACTTTTTAATCTATTTCATATCCAGACCTCCACAATATGCCTTCAAGGCATTTCTCTAAGAATGTTTCTGCTGCCATTGCGGACTTTTTTAAAAAATCAGTATATAGAATAAAGCCATTTTTTTCTCAAAGCCCATTGAGTAAATTTAGAGAAAATGTGGTGGGTGTATTTCAATTAGCAGACCAGATTTTCCAGTCAGTGCCTCAGAGAATGTTGAAAATCTATTAAGGGAAACCTGAAATGCTTTAGGTTCTTGAAGTTTCAAGAGCCACTTTGGATCATGGAATTCAATAGCCTGTTTGAATGCAGTGTTCCTTGTACCTAACATTCCTGAAAGATGTCAATTCTTGCCTTGAGTTTCTCCATAGACAGAGATGTATAGACCAGCTTCTTGCACCAGCCCTCTCTATGCATTCAAAAGAGTGCACAAGGGCAAAAAGTGTGCAGGGGCAGTGGGCATATGTGCCTTCACACACACACGGCCCTGCCCCCAACATCCCTGTGTATGCTGGATACAGCCACTCTACCCCCAACCTGCACTGAGTCTAGGTGCACTCAGCCCTTTCCACTCAATATGGAAAGATCAGGGCTGGATTGAGTCGGGGTGGGGATCTTAGGAGCTGGGATGGTGCACCTTTGCCCACTTTCCCTATGTACTTTATGCCCTCGTGCATTTTTGAATGAAGGATAGGGCAATTGTATGTTCCCCATTTACTCTTTTATGGCAACATCAAGTGACAATTGGCACGTGTGAATGTTCCATCACAGCATCACCTAATAGCAACTCTAACACTGTGGGCTGAATGTTGTTGCAGTTAATTAAATTTGTATAATGCCCTATACCCATAGGTCTCAGGGCGGTTCACACCACAGTGTTCAGGACCTATACTGATAAGCATTCAAGTGATATATGTAAATCCATGTGTAGATTTACAGACTGTATGTTGAGCTGCTCATTCAGTTTGAAATTTTCCTCTTTGAATCTTTAATTCAAAGATGCTTTCATGTAGTGTAAAAGTCCTTGTGGAGACACTGAGAACAATTGGAACTTTGCTGTGTGTGTTTCCTGAAACACCCTGAGTCTGAATTCTGAGATCCAGGGGCATCAGCTCCCAAGACCCCTCCCTATAGCTTCCTTGGTTTGGTCACTTGAGGAAAAGGACGTAGCTCACAGAGCTCATGGCTTCTGGGCTCCACTTTTTGGCAATTCCAGGTAGGAATACCAGGTAGGACTGGGGAGCCACTGCAAGTCACTGGAGTCAGTACTGAGCTAGAGGGACCAAGGGTCTGACTCAGTATACAGCAGATTCCTAGGTTCTCGGGAAAGCTGAAGCAGATTCATAGTGTATCAACCTGGACTTCCTAGGGGAAACATATCAGAAATTGATGAGGGCTTGAGTTCCAGAATCAGATGACCATATCTTTAGGCACCAGGCAAAAACTTTCCTCTACAACCAGGCCTTTAACTATTTGTTGCATTTTAGAGGTGGGATCAGGATGTTTTTAATTTATTCCCTCCACCTTGGTTTTAATGTATCTAGTGGTGGGTGGGACTGGGTGGCATTGTTTTGTTGGTTGTAAGTTGCTTTGTGTTGCCTTGGGCAAGATAAAGCAACTAGTAAATTTAATAGATAATACAGTATGTAATAAAATTAAAATATATACCTTTGTAGGTCCCTTCCCAGCTTATAACCACACACTGTTTGTTATGCACTTGTTTTTATATTATATACAAATGTTCTATATTTTTCTATGTCTTCTGGTCTCCCGGGTTCTTCTCCCCGCTGCTCTCCTCTTTCAGGGAAGGGCCCACAGCTCAGCTTCAAAGCACATGCCTTGCATGTGGATGTTGCAGAGTCCATCCCCAGCGCTTCCATTTGAAAGACTACTTGCTGCAGGCTTTGGAAAGAGATCCTAGCATACTGCATTGTGTCAGGGGACAAGCTGGGCTAGATGGGCCTGTGCTCTGACCCAGCATGCAACAACATGGTTTGTACTTTTTAGTATGGAGACTGGGGAAAGAAAACAAAATATCTCAAGTGTGGTGTATCCATTGCCATTCCAAACCTTTCTCCCAAATATCAGTAAACTAAAAGCAACACACTGCCGTAAGCTCCTTTCTTTCTTTCTTTAGCCAAAAGGATTAGATTTGTCTCTTAGACAGGTCTGACATAAAGTATAGATTTCCAATGGGTTGAGTTTAGCCAGTCATATCTGTGATTTTGTGAGTGGTGGAACATCAGTCTGAAGACAAAGCCTGTCCCCTACTGGGGAAGAAGATATTTAAAAGATAAAAAAAGGCAAGAGGGCAACATTTATTGGGCCACTTGTTGGTGGTGGAAGAGGAAAGGAATGTTTCAATTGATTATTCAACACCAAGAAATATTTTCCACAGTTGTTAATGGATTTATTCAGCAAAATCAGCATGCGTGGTACATGCAAGAAACAGAAGAACTGATGCTTGTGTGACTCCTGAACCAAGGAGATAAGTAACTATGCAACTTAGAAGACATCTGAAGTGTTTGGGGGCACTTCAGGATTTGAACCAGAGCCCTTAAAGTCTCTACAGTATGCACCATCATACCAGTTAGCTAGGAAACCAAACTTCAGTCCTCCCAAGCCAGCAGGGAGAAACCCCTCTGTAGAGTATTTCTGGCCAGGGAGTCAGCAGCACAGGAACAACCAATCTCTTCTCATTTCTTCTTAGTGTTGCTGCTCTTCAGATATGAAAATGAAGAGCAGGTTGCAGAATGAAGGGACTTATACTGATGTAGGGTAAACAGCAAGCAGCCTTTCCAGGGTATCTTTTCTACAGGACATATCTCCCCCACTTTTTCCTAGCTATGGTCTTACTGAGAAGAAGGAGATGTAGTAAACCTGTGCCTCAGGACTTGTTCTATCCCTAGTAAGCCCAGATCTGAGCAGTTTTGGGTTTGCCCCACCACTTTCCCCAGAAAAAACCCTTGCAGATCAAATGTCAATCTGTGGAAACCTCTACTGACATCTGCTCTGATTCAGCAGTGAAGATTATGTTTTCTTGGGGGAAAGTGGCAGGAAAATGTTTTTGTTGTTTTTGTCTGTGCATGCATGGGAACATTCAGTTATTTGAGCTTCACCTGCCATCTACAACAGTATAGTCCTGGTTATATGCTCCATTATAGGCCTGTTCCATCTCATCTTTTGCAGATTAAAATAAAAAATCACAAATAAATTCACATGTAAATTTATGGATTTTGTACACATCTTATATACATTTTATGCCCATTCCCCCAAATACACATTTTTATATGTTTTGCAATGGATTGCCCCTGAAATGTGCATTTTGGTACACTTTTTTGAACCAAAACTGCCTTGTAAAATCCAGAGGTGTGCATAATCTGGTAGCTGGATTCTGATCTGTCAGGGACTTTATTCATTATTCCAGTAAGTGTCTCTACCCTTTCACTGCCTTGACCTCTGACCTGCTAGCCTTTCACTATAGAGGTGTAAAAAATACTGAATTTTTGTCCACCTAATCAGATAAAACATCTAATAAAATCTTGCTTAGAAGATGAAAACAAGAAAAGGACTGGAGACTAAAAATTCTCAAGTCAAGACTGAGACTTTGATAAAATTGAGAAAAGCTAAGATCTCATGTACAAATGCAACATTAAGTAGTATAAAAATTTATAGAGATAACAGCATTGGTAACAGCATTGGTAAGTATCAAGATGTATCCTAATTGTTCTTCTAACTATCTCTCTGTGTGTTTTGTTCTGACTGTCTCTTTAGGAAAGTGTTAGGTTATCTGATTACTGTATATAATTGCATGCTATGCTTCTCGTGTAATATGTACTTCTCTGGAAGTAAAAGTAGTGTTTAAAAATATTTTCTTTCTAGAGACAACTCATTCAATGTTTATAATGCTAGCATAGTCCTTGGAGCCCACAGAAAACAGGATCACTTCTCTTACCACAACCTGGTAAACACATGAAACGTATGGTTTGCTTAAGCGTTAGGATATGAAAACTTACCTTACAGGGATCCATGCAGAGTTCTGGTCACCTCACCTCAAAATGCATATAGCAGAGTTGGAAAAGGTTCAGACAAGGGCAACCAAAATGGTCAAGCGATGGAACAACTTTCCTATCAGGACTTAGTTTAGAGAACAAGTGTGTAAGAGGCAGCACGACAAAAGTTTACAAAATTATCCCTGGCATAGAAAAGTGGATAGAGACCAGAACACAGAACACAGTGACATCCATGAAGCTGACTTGTGAAAGCTTCAGGACTGATAAAAGAAAGTACTTTTTACACAGCATACCCTCCAACATTTCCCCAATGAAAATAGGTATGTCCTAAGGAAAAGCAGGATATTCTGGCATCAGATCAGAAACCAGGGGGCTTCTCTAAATCTGGGGTCATCCCTGAAAAACAGAGACGCTTGGAGGATGACACAGCACCTAGTTAAACTATGGAACTCACTCCCACTGGAGGTAGTGATGGTCACCAACTTAGATGACTTTAAAAGAGGAGCAAACAAATGAATGGAGAAGGTGTCAAGAAAGGCATGAGACTCTGCCTCCATGGTTGAAGGCAGTAGAGCTTCTGAACACTAGCTGCTGGAAATTCTTCTTATGTCCCTATGTTCAGTGCCCAAAGTGAGGAGGAATGGAGTAGGGTGCCATCCCACATCTTTGCAGGCAGCTCTATAAATATCCAACTTCTTTTCAGAAGGCCAGAACTGATTCTGGCCCAAGTCTCACATCCCCGCTCCCCAGTTAGATATGGGAGGTGCCCTTTATAGTCAATTTTCTCCTTGCAGGCCTCTTTTACACCTGTGCTTTGGAAAGACTTACCTCAGATTGCAAGAGATGTATTCTAGAAAGATTGAGTTGTTTACCTATGTGAAAGTTAGTATTGGCCTTTTTTGGAGGGGAAGGTGACAACTATTTGCTGTATGTAAAACCAATTCCAGTCATTTTAACAAGTCTGGAAGGGAATAACATGAAGAGGAATTTAAATCAGAAAATGTACAAACCTAGTACATACCTCTTCCTTAAGCTCCCTTGGAAGACTTGTTGTGTGTGGTTGAAGAGGAAAGAAATGTCTTTCCTCCAACTAGTGTAACTGTTCTGGGAGAATTCAAAACCCTTTTCTGTGCTAAGAAATGAACAATGGTGATGTCATCATCAAAGATGATATCCTAATCTAACAAAACTGAAAAGAAATGCACCAGGAATGCCAAGGATCAAGATGAAAAAACGAGGGTGTATTTCAAATCCTGTGGCCTTGGAGCAGAGGTTGAGTTTGGCAAAGAGGAGGTGGGCTCCTGGAGAACTCTTAAAAGGAGTTGTCAGAGGAATGGACCGAATCAATAAATCCCCTCTAGACGGAAACAAAAGAAACGTCTATTAAACTGGGTAACGTTAACAAAACAGTGGATACAGCTCTAAAATGGGGGACGAGACACTGTGTCGGGATCAAGGTCTGCAGGAAAATTACACTAGAGCTCCAGTTCTGCGTGTTAGACTAGGAGGATAGAAACTGTCTCTGAATTCTGAGGATCCCAAGGTGTGTGTGTTCCTGAATCTTCAGGGAGCCAGGACTTACCCTGGTGAAGTGGCTTAAGGATATGTTCCTAGAAGAGACACACTGAGCACTTGCACCAGACCCTACACAAGGCCCACGTCACAGGGGAAAATATTCTCTAGATAGCCTGTAAAAGAAGCAGCTATGCAAAGAGCAAGAGCACCACTGAATGAGGGAAAGTCTATTCCCATTTTTCAGCACCACACTTACAGCAACCACACACCCAGAAGCATGCAAGCCCTTGACAAGCCTGGATTCACAACTGGTAGGGAGAATACAGCTACAGATGAATCCAGCATCAATAGAGGGAGAAATCAACCTGATGACCTGTGTTATTAGAGACAGTCTCTCCATCTTCAGCACGGGGAGAACTCAGTTGAAAAGCACAGTGAAATGTTCAGTACTTGAGTATAATGGCTCTGCAACATTATGGGTTGAAATTACATATATCCAGGGTTAAGACAGCTAGCTCTGTCTTGAGTCTAGGCTGCAAGTGGAGCTGTCCTCTGCATACAGTAAAAAAAAAAAATGGTGGTAAGGAAAGCAAGAAGTTATATGTTATAGGGGAGCAGGCATGCCAGGTTCTGCCCCACATTGTGGGTGCCTGAAATACTCAGGTACTTTATAGCTCTTGGTTCATCTTGTCATGAATTCTGCTCAATATTGAACCAGAGCAGACTCCAATGTATAGTTAGCAGAGTAAAAACATAAACACGTTGCAGGATTTCCAAAAAATAGATTAAGAGGCAATTAGATTCATCTAGACTAGGACTTGCCAATCAGAAGGTCGGCGGTTCGAATCCCCGCAACGGGGTGAGCTCCCATTGCTCAGTCCCTGCTCCTGCCAACCTAGCAGTTCAAAGTGCAAGAAGATAAATAGGTACCGCTCCAGCGTGAAGGTAAACGGCGTTTCCGTGTGCTGCTCTGGTTCGCCAGAAGCGGCTTAGTCATGCTGGCCACATGACCCGGCACCTGTACGCCGGCTTCCTCGGCCAATAAAGCGAGATGAGCGCCGCAACCCCAGAGTCGGTCACGACTGGACCTAATGGTCAGGGGTCCCTTTACCTTTACCTAGCAGAGCTTTAGTACTACTGAAGGCAAATGAGCATATCGGTCACAACTCCGATACATTTTCAGGATTGGCACAGTCCATAAGAAATCCAGTTGCAGCAGAGTTAACTTAAACTTACTGTAGGACTAAAACCTTAACACTTAAACATACTATGTACAGAACACCACACCAGATGAAGAGAGAGACAGAAAGTGAAACTCAGGTTCCTTCTGTCCTATTATTATAGACAGCATTACCTTGACAGAAAGAGATAGCAGAACCTGTTTGAACCACCTGTTCAGCTTCTCTGAAAGAATAACCCAAACACCAGGGACCTTCTGCTTGTTTCCAGGCATAATAGAAGCTTGCTTGTTAGCTAGAAACTTCTAGCTTGTATCACACAGAGAGAAGCTTCCAGAACACTCTTGAATCAAATAGAATAGGAAAGATCTCTACACTTTAGATCAGGAGTCCTCAAACTACAGCCCGTGGGCCAGATCTGGTCTGCCAGGGTCCTGAACCCGGCCCGCCCGGCAATTGCAGAACCTGCTGCTGTCTAAGGCGAAAGGAAGTATGGCGTTGCATGCGCAAGTATGACCTTAAGCCTTATTGCAAGTGATATCAGCAACGTGGGAGCAGTTGCGAAGCATGAAGCAGCGGAGGTGGTGGGAGAGTGCAGGACTGTTAATTGTGCGCCTCGCCGGGCTGTGCAAAGGTGGCCCCGGGGGTCTCCGATGACCCGGCTCCGATCGCAAGTATGGCGAAGGCACGGGAGCCAAAGCAATCAGCCCATGCGGTGGCAACGATCTGCCCCAGCCTGGGGCTACACCCGCTTGCGTTCAGCTGCCCATGGGAATCCGCTACCACTGCCACCCCTGCCGTGGGCAACTCTAGGAGCAAGGAGCGCCATCCCGCCCTGCGGGTGAGGGGGCGGGAGTTTGTGGTGGTGGCAGCAGATTCCCTCCCAGCACCTATCTGTGGGCAGCTGCCCCCCCACCTAAATCAAGTAAATCAATCAACATATTTAACTGAGGTCCTGCCCCCCCCCAACATGAAGCCTGCCCTCCCTTCTATAAATCCTGGCTATGCCCATGTAGCTATCCCTCCCTTGAAAAAACCATTTCCTCCTGTTCAGTCCATCCCTATAGCAATGATGTTCGTGACATAAAATATCATATGTGCGGTGTGCATAGGAATTCGTTCATATTTTTTTCAAACTATAGTCCGACCATCAACAGTGTCTGAGGGACTGTGAACTGGCCCCAAAAAATGCAACTTTAATTTGGATAAAAAAATAGGCTTCCAGGTGGAAAAATCGAAATTAGAAACAGAATTGTTAGAACCTAAAACTAAGATACTTTCAAGAATGTATAACTTGCTGTTAAAATGGAACACTCAGGATGAAACGGTTAAATCAGCTATGATCAAGTGGGCGCAAGATATTGGTTATAACATCATGTTTGCTGACTGGGAACAGTTATGGACCACTGGTCTGAAATTTACGGCATGTAATGCCCTAAAAGAAAATATTATGAAAATGATGTACAGGTGGTACATGACCCCAGTCAAGCTTGCAAAAGTATATCATTTGCCTGACAGTAAATGTTGGAAATGTAAAGAGACTGAGGGAACATTCTTTCACCTTTGGTGGACGTGCCCGAAGATCAAGGCTTTCTGGGAAATGATCTATAATGAACTGAAAAAGGTATTTAAATATACCTTCCCAGAGGTATATTTAACCAGAGGCCTTTCTCCTGGGCATGGTCGGCCAATTGGTGTTAAAGAAGGACAGAACATTTTTTATGTATGCAACAACAGCATACTCATCGCAAAGAATACTCATCGCAAAGTACTGGAAGACACAAGATTTGTCCACCCTGGAAGAATGGCAGATGCAAGTGATAGACTATATGGAATTGGCAGAAATGACTGGCAGAATCCGAGACCTGGGAGAAGAGTCGGTGGAAGAGGACTGGAAGAAGTTCAAGGACTATCTCCAAAAACATTGTAAAATGTTTGTGTGCTAAATTGATGTTGGCTATAAAGATAATATGGCATCAGTGACATAGCTAGAAGGAATATGCAAAAATGTTTTAAAAGAAAAGGGTGAAAAGACCAGATTAAAATTATGTTAATTCTAAACAAAATGATACAAGGGATTAAGTTATAAAGAACATGCAAAAATGGTTTTAAAAAGAAAGGAAAAATCGGAGACATAATAGGTTGAAATGTTTATTATTGAATAAGATTTGAAAGAGGGTAAGGAATTGCTGAATTTGATTGTGTAAAGGGGAACACAGAAAAGGGAGATGCGAGGAAGTCAGGAAAGAGGGTTATAAAGATAATAAGTAAAAAACCAGATTTTCTTTGTTTTCTGTTTTCTTTTATTCTACATATGTTTTTTATTGTATTTTTCTGTTCGGATTGTGATTATACAAAATTCTAATAAATATCTTTAAAAAAAACAAAAAATGCAACTGACACTTCTAAGGTGATAGGAGGCGGATAGTTCATTAAAGGGATAATTTGGGATGTCAGAATCACAAATGGTTCCTTGCATAGCTGAAACAAAGATGATTTCTTTCTTTTTCTTTTTTTTAATATGCAGTCCAGAGTCTGAAAGGTTTTGATGGGAGGATATGAACTGGGTCAGAGGCCCAAAGTTGAAGGACACATGACTGTGAAGGGTTAAGTTTGAGTGATATGCTACTAAAAGGAGAATTGGTTGATGCTTGGAAGGAAGCTAATCCAAAGGTGGGCTTTACATTTTTCTCCAGGATAACATGTACCAATTATGTGCCAAGTTCTATTGTCTGGCTTGTAAATACTCGTCCCTCATATATTGGTCTATTAAGGGTTCCATACCATGTCCCTGTCAATACAATACTAAAATTACAAAAGGCCTGATAAATTAATTACATGGAGATTAAACCCTATACTGTTACAAAGAATGTCCACAGTGGATAAAATTAAAGAGGAATCCCTAATTACTATTCCCGTCATGACTCAGATGAGCACTCCGAAGCCCTCACATGGGACACAGAGATGGCAGCAGTAAGGAGGGAGCTGGCAAAGTGTTATATGACGAGAAAGATAATGGTGGTTTGTCAGTACCAAATGTTAAAGTGCACTATATTGCTAGTTGTGTTAATTCTTTAACAGAAAGGATAGTAAAATATAATATGAACCAGATAGTTAAGAACCCATTCCATAAGGTTCTTTGGTGGACCACAACTAATCAAACTAAGAATAATAAAGCTAAGAATAATTTTCTGGCATCTAATTGTTTACAAAAATAGGATTCTTATAAACTATTAGTAAGTCCAGAAGCCTCTCATTGTCATCTAGCCATAGATGAAATCCAGCAGGACTATGGTTTAAATATTGGGGGTGGGGGAGAGATTCATTCAGTTACAGAACTGATTAAAAATGGAACAATGATTCAATTTTCAGTGGTCAAAGAAGAATTGAGGAATGCTAAGATACATTGGTATGAATATGTACAAGTCCAAAATATAGTATTAAATTTTATAAGGGAGAATGTGGTACTGATACAACTAACAGAATTTGAAAACATACTCATGAAGAAAGATAAACACCAATTATTTCTGATCTATCACCTGTTGGTAAAGTATGATTGTGAACAGGAACAAATGAAAGATTATATGATAAGGTGGACTCGGGAAGAACATAAAGCATGGAGGTGTGGGAGAAACTATGGAGAGAAGATCATAAATTTTCTCTGAATAAAAATGTAATAGAAAATTCTCTCAAGGTTATCTCTCAGAGGCTACTGAGGCTAGCAGAATTAGAAATAGGCTGCACTAAATTAGAAATGCTTTGCATAAGAACACCCCATAACCTACAAGTCAACTAAAGCAAGGGCTAGGCTTCAAAATCTGCCCCAACTTCTTAAAGCATCTGGGAGTTATGGAACAGAAAAACTTTAAACTTTCAAAACTACATTTTGGATGTCTACTTAAATCTCAAATAGGACCTACGAAACTGGACCAGATCCATTTGGCATGGCTTGGCACGATAGCAGCAGTAAAAACGTTGATTACTTCCAAATTTTCATTTTTATTTCAGGTGATGACTATGTAATTAAAGATTAAGTTAAAGATTTAAATCCTACAGAAATTGCAAAAAACCCACACCTTTTAAACAGCTATATCCACCGAGCAAACATCAAGGCTTAGAGCAGCCATCAAGAAGTGGTTCAAGGAGGGCTGGACCCACCTAACCTCAAGAGGTATTTTGATGCTCTGTGCTTGAAAAGCACATTGTTATTGATGCAGAATTCATCTCAAGGTCCCTGAGTACGGAATGTGATCCTTTTGAGAGAAACAAGACACAAATCCTCTTTGACCCATCAAACCAAGGTGCTAGAGAGCCTTCTCGCAACCCATGTGCTCAAGCAAACCTAAGGGTAGGGAATAGCTCCCTGCTCCCGCTCCCTCCTGTTCGTGTTTCTGCACCACTCTTTTATTTTTATTTTTTTAAAGGACACATTGGATTTTGTAGTCTGGGAGCAGAAAGGATTTTTTGTTTGTTTGTTTGTTTAGAGACTTGCATATAGTGGTTAAACCTATGATGGGGGTTCAGATAAACTGGGGACTGTTCTTCTTAATTAGCTACAACTTCATCAAGTAATAAATTTCACTTCAAATATGACAGGGAAGGGCCAGGCTGTCAGACCTCCCTGGTCCTAAGCATCACATATGCCTAAACAAACCAAAAACACAATCCTCTCAATGGTTTATATTATAATCCTTTATACAAAGAAATGACGGGTAATTTGGAAGCACTGGGAAAGGGAATCTAATATTGGTTGTAAAATTAACCAGGAAGCATGGAAAAAGGTATGGATCAATTTGGGCTAAGATAAGGGAAAATAAAGATTCTTCATAGATGGTCTCTCACACCCCACATACGCCATAAAATTAATCTGCAAATAAGGTCCTAATGCTGGAGTGGGTGCGACCCAGGTGGTGCATTTTATCATATGTGGTGCGGTTCAGTGGTGTCCAAACTTTTTTCAAAGAGGGCCAGATTTGATGAAGTGAAGGGCCGTGAGGGCCGACCAAAGTTGACCTTTTTTAGGATTTTACCCCAAAGTTGTTGAGCTTTCTTTAAAATTGAGGTTGTGGTTGTTGAGCTTTCTTTAGGATTAAACTTCCACAGGGGGCCTGGATTAAACCAACCAGCGGACCCCAAAACAGACTTGTGACATGCCTGGATTAGAAGGTTTTGCATTTTTAGCATTCAATGGGGGGGGGGTAATCACAGATCAAACTGTTCCCTATAACCCTCAGCTGAAATTACAATATTTTCTAATTACTGAGTCCTTCTCCTTCAGTTAATGTTTTATTCAATAAATAAGGAACATAAATTGAATCCTCCAAAAACTCATAAAAATCTTGGGGGGCGGGAGAGATCCCTTGGGATAAGACGAAGACAGGGCAATCACTTTGAGTAGTGGGGATTTTATTCCTCTTCCTGTTTTGCTGGTACATTGAAGTTTACTTTGTATCCTCTGTTCCTTGTTTTCAAAGCTTAAATAAAACTGTTGTTGTTGTTGTTGTTGTTGTTGTTGTTGTTGCAGTTGTTGTTGTTGTTGCCAGCCTTTCCAGAAGTAAATCAATGGCAAATTGTTTACATGAATGCAATTTGGGTAGATTTACATTTCAGTAACCTACAAACCAATTCAGAATTGCTTAAGCAAACAGCACTCTGCTGTTTCACTGTGTTTGAGCTTTTTCCATTTAATAAATATCACTTAGGAGAAAAATGCCATTCATGGATTATCATGTGAGTGACAAAGACATTAAACTGACAAGATCTGCTTGGGAGGCCCACAGTGAAATTGCATAACTCTTTTTGTTGTTGTTAGCTTTCTCACTCATAATTTTATGAAGCTTAGAGTAATTAACACAGTTCATGGGGTTTAGTTTGTTGTTTCTCTGTAAGAATGCAAATCTGAGACTGATATGTATCTCTACAGAAGACAGCACCAACTGTTCACTGAGTCTTAACTTGCACATTGCCTCCCTATTCTACAAAGAGGTGACAGACAAAGGGAATCTCTGATTTTATTAGGAGCTAAGCATATGCTTTGTAACCGTTTCATACAGTAAAACCTGGTTTATAATTAAATTAACAAAAAGTAAAAAGTAAATTATAGAGCATACCAAACCCTAATCTGTGCTGCTGAGTGTGTGTGCGTGCATTTGGATGTGGTGGAGAACATATTGATGGTAGAAAAAAGTAAGTTGGTGAAGCCCCACTTCTCTCATTGAAGCTTTGGATATGAACAGTTCACAGAATCATAGAATTGTAGAGTTGAAAGGGTCTCAGAGGGTCATCTTGTCCAACCCCCTGCAATGCAGGAATCTCAACCAGATCTTCCATGACAGATGGCCATCCAACGTCTGCTTAAAAACCTCCAAGGAAGGAGAGTCCACCACCTTCCAAGGAAGTCTGTTCCACTGTTGAACAGCTCTTCCTGACAAAAAGTTCTTCCTGATGTTTAGTTAGAATCTCATCTCTTGTAACTTGAAGCCATTGCTTCAGGCCCTGCCCTCCAGAGCAGGAGAAAACAAGCTTGCTCCAACTTCCATGTGGCAGTCCTTTAGATATTTGAAACTGGCTATCATAACTCCTCTCAGTCTCCCATCATCTAGGCTAAACATACCCAACTCCCTTAACTGTTCCTCATAAGGCTTGTTTCCCAGACCCTTGATCATCTTGGTCACCCTCAGCTGCACACTTTCCAGCTTGTCAGAATCCTTCATTACTTGTGCATGCAGTGATACACTGAATATAAACTGGTTTTCAGGGAGTGAGCCTGAACCTGCTGCTGGTTGACTAACCTGTTGTGATGTCACTGAAACTCAGAGGAGATGTGCAGGACTGGAACAAAGCTGTTGGGCAGATGACCTTTGTGATGCCTTCCAACTCTACAATTCTATTATTCTGTGAAAGGAAACTGTGGGGCTGAATGTCATTTTATGCTAGGGACCTGAGGGAAAATGGATAGAGAAGTTAGGGTTCAAAGATGGTTGGAGCATTCAGGGTCTTTAGAGGAAAGGGGCCTGGGGGCTAATAGGGTAAAAATCGTCATCGTCCCCCCTCAACACTGGGGCCCTGTTTCATACTATAGTTGTGTATAAAATTAATGTGGAGGAAAGGAATAGGATTATGTCAGCAAATGTCTTCTTTAAACTCCATATGTTCATTTGAAGGTATGCAAAGATTGAACCTAGGATTGTGCATGCGAGGGAGAATCTCTGTGCCACAGAGTCCATGGGAGTTCAAGCTCTGCTTTTTTAACCCAGTGTTATCTGAACAACCATTATGGTGTCATACAATGTGTCTGTGGGAAATTAAGAACAGGGCCCGGACCCAGGAGAAGATGTGAGCTCTTGGGGAGTCAGTTGTGAAATACTAAGGAGGGCTGGATTTTATATGAATATTATACAATAGAAAATTCTCTCCCATCACACTTTATATAACAATTGATTTTTCCTCTTTTCCTGATCTTTATTTGCTGTTTACTTTTGCTAAACTCTTAATCATTAATATTTAACTTTTAACTTTGATGGTTGATATTACTTCTGTAATAGACGCGGGACGCGGGTGGCGCTGTGGGTAAAACCTCAGTGCCTAGGACTTGCCGATCGCATAGTCGGCGGTTCGAATCCCCGTGGCGAGGTGAGCTCCCGTCTTTCGGTCCCTGCTCCTGCCCACCTAGCAGTTCGAAAGCACCCCCAAGTGCAAGTAGATAAATAGGTACCGCTTTATAGCGGGAAGGTAAACGGCATTTCCGTGTGCTGCGCTGGTGCTGGCTCGCCAGAGCAGCTTCGTCACGCTGGCCACATGACCCAGAAGTGTCTCCGAACAGCGCTGGCCCCCGGACTCTTAAGTGAGATGGGGCGCACAACCCTAGAGTCGGACACGACTGGCCCGTATGGGCAGGGGTACCTTTACCTTTACCTATTACTTCTGTCTTTTGTTTTATTTGGTTTTAGTTTTATTTTACTGTTTTTCTTATGTATTTTCATTCTCTTGTAAAACACTCTGAGGGTCTTGGGCTGGAAAGCAGCATAAACAGTAACAATGACATAAGAGGAAGAACATAACAGCCCAGTGCTAGGGGTGATTAACTTATAAAGTGCCTGCAGGTTTTCTTTTTTTACAGATGTGCAGATGTGAAATTATAATTTGCATCCTAGTCGAAAACACACCACAAAGCAGCATACAGATTACAAAATGAAATAACCACCAAAAGAAATTCAAAACACAATAAAAATCTTTTAAAATACCCAAACCTAAAAAAGAAAAACAAAAGGCCAGCATAAGGACATTTTGCAGTTTGCATTCTAGACGAGCTTCTATTATTGTGGTTTTGAATAATTCCCAAGCATTCTGGAGAGATCTGACCCTCTTGACTTTGCATTTCAACTTCCTTTTCACCAGTCCCCTCATTATTGTGAAGCTTCCTCTTTCGAAGTCAAATGTGACTATGTTGGCAATTTCTTGGCAATTGCCCACTTACATATTTATGTTGAAATTTGATAGCACTATAATCAATGTAAGTGTTGTTCAACTGTTGGGGAACATCTCACAGCAGGCCCAGATGGCATCCATAGGAGAACTCAAATGGGAAATTGCTGATCTGCTCAGATTTCACACCTGAGAACTGGAAAGTGGCAACTGTAACACTAATATAATATAGTATAATATTATTATATTATATTATATTATATTATATTATATTATATTATATTATATTATATTATATTATATTATATTATATTATATTATATTATATTATTATAATTATTATTATATTATATTATATTATATTATATTATATTATATTATATTATATTATATTATATTATATTATATTATATTATATTATATTATATTATATTATATTATATTTCCATGGAACATCCAGGAAATTACACAGCAGTTACCTTAATGTCTGTTCCTGGGAAACTGGTGGAAACCAAAGATGGGATTATCAAACATATGGAAGAACAAGACCTGCTGAAATAGAGCCAGCATGGCTTTGGCTCATTATCCTTTTACAGTTTCAACAAGCTTATGGGTGATCTAGTTAAAGCTATGTACTTGGATTTTCAAAAAGCATTTGGTAAAGTCCCTCACCAAAGATTCCTGAATAAGTGTAATCATGGATAAGAGTGGGTAAGTGTAGATCCATAACTGTTTGGGTTAGAGGATCTGCTTTGTTTATCTTTCTACTGGCAGGCTAAGACTTTCCTACTGAGGCAGGATTTGAAAACCAGGTACAGTTTATGTTGGCAATGGGGCTGCTCTCAGGGTATTTGGTATTTTAATGCTGACTTTACATTTATTGTATTTAAACTATTGTATTTAAATGGTTTTGTCAGGGAACTGCCATCAGTTCAGAGGCGAGAGGTGGAAGGACAGTTGTGTTATAGGGAACCTCCGAAAATCTTGCGAAGCAGTTCCTCCTCCGGCGAGGAGGGAAGCCCCACCTCCAGAGGAGAGGAGGTGCAGGGACCAGGGGATGCTAGGGAGAACCTTGACACTGAGCCTGAGCAAACCAGAGAGGAGGGAAGTACCCCTTTGCCAGCGCCCATTCTGCGCAGTAGGTTTCGGCGCAGGGAGGGGAGGAGAAGGTTGGGGGTCAAGCGACTGTTATGCTGGGGGAGGTAGAAGGACCGACCACTCCCAGATTCTGCTAGCGATTGAGCCAGACATGAACTTACGACGCTCTTCACTGTAAATAGTTTGCACTAAAAAGAGCAACCACACCAGCACGTGACAGGTTTGGTTTTATTACTTTGTCTTTTATAATGATGTTCTCAAGATGCTGCAAGCTGCCTAGAATCCTAACTTGGGAGAAAGACAGGGTATTTATGCATTAAATAATAGTAATAATAATAATAATAATAATAATAATAATAATAATAATAGTGGTGGTGGTAGTGGCAGTGGTTGTACTATATCTCAGGTTTTGCACATTTGCTGATTCACTGCTCAAGGTGTAAGCTTCTCCTGTCGAAGTTGCATTTAAGGGGATTCTTCCATGGTGTTTCATTCACACATGCAAGCACTAGTCAACAGGTGATTGACATGCATCTTTGAACGAAGCTCTAATTCTTAATGTGCAATGCAAACATTGTGTTGCTTCTTGTGTATTGACCCCATGTATACCAAACTGGATAAAGCCATCCACTGAACTATGAGGATGATAATTCCTTGGAACTGCACTTTCATTTAGAATTATTTGTTCTGTCAATATATGCAATTAAAAGATATCTCAGGTCTTCCTGGCCTTCCAAAATCTGCTCCTGAAGTGGCAGGCTGATAAATTTTCGTTTGCTCCATGCTTTCTGCTGCCTGTTGCCCCACTGAAAGGATGCTGCAAGTAAGCAGCATCTTAGATTTCTGAACCCTTTTAACTTGATGTCCTACTTCATCAGAACAAAAGTGTGTCTTCCTGTCTGGTTATATAAAGGAAGAATGCCAAAGCAGGTGCCTGGGTGGCTTGGGGGGGGGGCTGCACAAAAAAGATGCTTTCCCCATTATTATAAATATTTGAGTGGTAGCCTTTTCCCACCAGATTTTTCCCACACAGTCTGCATTTCCTTTGTTTCAAAGGTTGTTTGTTGAAATGTATTGCATTTGTTTTATTAAAGTGATGTTTGCACTGAGCAAATAATCTTTCTGATAAACATAGCTGTGGCTCAGTTATACTTATGGGTAGCAATAGCATATCTCCTAATAAGAGATGAGAGATTACATTGTCTCAGAAAATGCTGCCATTGAGTATGGTTATCATTTATTACTACAATTGTGACTACTATTGTCCACAACACAACACTTTATTATGGTTGTAGACCAGCATAAGGAGGGAGGGGTACAATCTTTTAAAATCATTTAAAATTTAAAAACAACAACACTAAAAGGAGTTAAAACAGAATATATATATATATATATATATATATATATATATATATATATGCAGGTTTTGGTGTCCTCGGGTGTCTTCCCGTGTAAAAGTTGGGGTGTCTAGGCGACGTTTCGACGAGGTCTCACTCGTCATCTTCAGGCTGGTGCTTTCGGCTTCTTGTTACTGGAACAGAGCAGGATCTCAGTGTTTGAGTTCCTATAAATACTGTAGAGGGGGTGTGGTGTATAGCCTCCAATGTTCTGGGCAGAGAGGAAGTTCCCAGGCTAGTGTGCCTTTTCTTCTTTTGTTCCTTAATTACTTGAGAGATATCTTGAGTGATTTCTTGAGTGATATCCTGAGTACCACTTAGGTGGGTCATTAGGTGTGGATTAGTTGTTAAAGTCTTTGTGTCTTGACCTTAGCCCTCCCCACAAAAACTGACACCAGATCCAGAGGCACACAGAACGCCAACACCAATCAACCACACCAGACCCAAACCCAGACCCTCTCCACAGATGAATTACAGACACCATCCAGTAGCCAATCCATGGTGGCACCTCCGGATGCTGCACCCCCCTGCAATCCCTACACAGATCTGGCTGACACAAGCCACAAAACCACAGCTCGCCCCTATACACGAAGCCAAGCCAGAGCACAACTAAGTACAGTACAGCCATCTTCTCAGGAAAACTCTTCACAAAGTTCAAGAGGTCAAGACACAAAGACTTTAACAACTAATCCACGCCTAATGACCCACCTAAGTGGTACTCAGGATATCACTCAAGAAATCACTCAAGATATCTCTCAAGTAATTAAGGAACAAAAGAAGAAAAGGCACACTAGCCTGGGAACTTCCTCTCTGCCCAGAACATTGGAGGCTATACACCACACCCCCTCTACAGTATTTATAGGAACTCAAACACTGAGATCCTGCTCTGTTCCAGTAACAAGAAGCCGAAAGCACCAGCCTGAAGATGACGAGTGAGACCTCGTCGAAACGTCGCCTAGACACCCCAACTTTTACACGGGAAGACACCCGAGGACACCAAAACCTGCATTCCTGTACCCGTGAAAATCTACGAAAGCATATATATATATATATATATATCTCCATAAGAATCCAAAAGAAGCTAATAAAGCCTAAAAGAAGGGTTAGGAACATCAGACAAGAGTGAAAGCCTACTGTGATCCATTAACCTAAAGATTCTGGTTAGGTGAAATATAATATAGAGCTGTGTGTTAAACACGGTTGATACACTTCCGGGGTGGCGCCACCGGCAATGGCGGACTCCCTCTGAACTGGAGGGAATAGCTCGGCGAGAAACGGGTCTTCTCCGCTACGGCAAAGCGGGGACCCTGTCAGAAATCACAGGCGGATGAAGCCTGTGACCATGGGACTCGGCGGGCACCTTTAGCGCCCCCCCAACTCGCGAAGGAACCCATCAATGGGCTCCGAAGTGAAGAGGGGGAAGCGGCGCGGTGCTGTGAGTCAACTGCTATTTCCGTGGAGCGAAGCCGCACAGCTGTTGCCGGAGGAGCGCTGCCTTTTTCCTGGGACAATTTGGACTCTAAAATAAGCACCCGTGAGTACTTAGATTTTGAACAATTGGACATCAAATAAGGATTAATGAGCAGAAAAGAATTGGATTTTAAAATATTCATTTTTATTTGGTACAGAGCGGGAAGGTCTAAACAGGAAGTCAGCCTTCCGTTCCTTTGTAAAAAGAACAAAGCAAAGACAATATAAACTAGAGCTAAGAAAATCGTCTCCAAAGGACTGGATTCCATCATTTATAATTGTAGAACCCCCCTTTTGACAGTGATGAAGGGGGAGGTTCATTTCTAGACTGTTTCTAGACTGTTTAAAGTGAGTTTAAAGCAAAGTAATTTTCCTCCATCCTGATACTGGAGCGGGGGTGTCAGGACCGACGTTTGAAGTTCACTGACCATAAGTGCCTTTGACAGATAGTGAAAAGAAAAGAAACATAGTGACTCCACTGTCCCTCTTCGCATTTGAAAGGAATAAATTTTGACAAAGTATTTTAAAAGGGGAAACTTTGTTGCGAGAACAGGTGGAAGTATTCCCCCTAGAGGGAGACTGTGAAACTGTAACCAACTCCAGGGAGCCAACAGCTGTTATAGATTACAATCGTGGGAACAGGCATTTGACCTTGCAGGACAATGTATTCAGAAACCTTGTTGTGTGCCCTTTACAAAACAAATGCCCTACTGGAACAATTACATGAAAAAGTGAACTGGATGGCGACTTCGGTTAGAAATTTGGAACAAGCAGTGGGAAACTTTGAACAGGCAGTGGGAAAATATGTGGAGCCCACTCAGGAATTAAATGAAGAGTGTGTTTCGACAGATCAAGCCCAACGGGAATATGAGTTTTTGGACTTGACAAATGATCCTGGGAAAAGCCAGATTCGGAAAGAAAATGTCTGGTTTGGTTTGAAAATGGGGGGCTGGATTGACCCCCCAATGCTGGGATGTCTGGACTTTTCAAACATGGCAATGGGCCGTGAGATGTTTGGGACTGTGGGGGCTCTTAACCTTGGAGGGCTTTTGAAATATGCTTGGAATTTAATGTTGAATATGGAAAAGGAGCTGATCTGTTGAGAAGGGCGAAAAATACTGACAAGCTGGAGTTATCACGAGCAGGAGATTAGGGAAAATATAGCTACGAACATGAAGAAGAGTTGCGGAAGGGGCAAGGAAGAGACTTGAGGGCCTCGGATATAAGGTTGCCAGGTTAATGATCTAGATCGACGTGATAATGAGGACTGACAAAACCCGGAACCAGGAGGAAGGGACGTTGGATGAAGATCGGACTTATTTGCATCTTTTTTTCTCTCTCTCTTTTTATTAGAAGTGATTTATAATAATTGATGAGCATTAGAAAAATGTTGGAATGAAATTATTTGGTTTTAGTAAAAACGTTTAAAGAATTATGAAAGAATGTTATGGTTATGAGAAGCTGGTATGGACAAGATTTAAGTTTTAAGATTTAAGATTTATCTTACTATAGAAAGATAAGATTAAAATTGTTTAGGGTAATGTAATGACAGATTTTTATTTTTTTTTACAATATAGAAAGGATTTGCTGGGATAATTAACAACTAGGATACAAAGAAAGGGAGGAGGAGGAGGTCTAAGAAAGAAGGTGATGACAGTTGAGGATTTGGAAATAATGAATTTGTTTTTTCTTTTCTTTTTTCTTTTTTGTAAATGCTTTTAATTGTCTGTGTTGTATTGTTGATTTTTTTCTTTTTTCTTATCTGTATGGGGGGAGGGGTTTGTTCTTAACTTGTCAATTATTTTTATTTTTGCATTTTTCTCTGTTTTTATTTCATTTTGTAATATTCTGAAAATTTCAATAAATATCATTTTTTTTAAAAAAAAGATACACTTTTGATAGTGGGGCAAAAACTGAGAAGTTCACTGGATAAAAATTGTTCCCAAATAAAGGCTTAGACTGTGCGAAGCTGCTATTTCTGTCACCCCTCCCTCCTAGCCCCTGCTCTTGCTTTTTCCTGGGTTAGTTAGTGAATGGGATGTTGCTGCAACACTTCCTAGCCAAATGAGGCTCTGTGGTCATATTGCTGAAAGTAATTAGGGCAATGCAAATGAATGTGAACATTTCCATAAGGAATGCTAAGTCTGTCTGAAAATGGGAAGCATTTTTCTGCCTATTGAAAATATCCTGAAACAATCTAAATAGCTTCAGCTTAGCTATTCTCTAGGTTAATATGTAAAAATGACAGCATCACAAAAAGTATATTGTGTACATGTAACTTTACTGATGTTTAATATGTGGGGACGGCTAAGATACACTGTGTATGCATCTTATTCTTGTAAGCAGCATGCACCCTTCATAAAGTATATTCTGGTCTGTTGCCCATGAATGTAGCAGGAGGATTTCAAAGCGGGCTCTTGGGCTGGGGAGCAATGCAGCCTTGTCTTTTTGTATCATCTGAGGTATGATGCCAGCATGAGATGTCCACACACAAATAAGATTCTCATTCTTCTTTGACAGTCTTTGGTTATCGTGTGCCAAAAGTGAGACAATCCTGCTCAAAATGCTTGCAAATCTATGTTGGATAAAAGGAGCAGGGGAGTCTTTCCTCTGATGGCTAGTTAAAAATGGAAGTCAGGGAAGAGCCAGCTGGGCCAGGGAGTTGATCAATGTCTCTTTACCAGACACAGCAGCCTTGGGGCGCCCAGAAGAGGATGTGGCGAGATCACTTCTGAAGAAATCCTCTTTGGACCCAAAACAACATTCATTCAGTCATTCATTTATCTTGCCATGAGGTATCCCAATGCAATCTGCAAAGTGAAATAAAGTAACACATAAAAAACAATTGCTTATATAAAAACAAAGTTTAAAAAGTCAAAACAGTCTAAAACAAGAACATCCAAGTACAGTGGTACCTCGGGTTAAGTACTTAATTCGTTCCGGAGGTCCGTACTTAACCTGAAACTGTTCTGAACCTGAAGCACCACTTTAGCTAATGGGGCCTCCTGCTGCTGCCGTGCCGCCGGAGCACGATTTCTGTTCTCATCCTGAAGCAAAGTTCTTAACATGAAGCACTCTTTCTGGGTTAGCGGAGTCTGTAACCTGAAGTGTCTGTAACCTGAGGTATCACTGTACATAAAATCAATTCAAATCCATGGCAGATACCAACTGGGATAATTTTTTTAAGAAGGCTTTTAGAAAGAGAAACATTTTTCACCTACACCAGAAAGACAATCAAGAAGCTGCCTGTCTGGTATGCAATGGCAGCCAGTGCCAAAAGGTGAGGTGCCACTGTTGGTTTCTATTTCCCTCACTGAGCAGCAACTGCAGTCACAAGACATTGTTTTGCATTCCACAGTCAGAGTTACTGTTGGATTCCCACGGGAATGGGAGACTGGATGTGACGTTCACTGGTTTCCTGTTTTTCACTGTTCTCTCGGTGTTCTTTGTTTCCGAGAGGAGTTGCTTCTCTGCTCTCACAGAGGCAAGATGCATGTTTGTATTCTGTCAGCATAGAAGTGTAAATAAAGTTAAGAATGTGGCACATACTGCTTATCCTTCTGCTGTGTGGACTACTCTGTTTGGGCTCAAGATAAGACAAGCCTGTATCAGCTTCAGATGGGCAGAAGCTGGTCAAAATCTCACATTTTTGGTTATGGGCCCAGGAAAATGGAATCGGACTGAACTAATGGCTGCTGGCAGAGGAACAAAGAAACAGAGGATCGGCAGAGGCAGAGGGACGGATCGGACGTTATCTGCTCTGTGCGTCAAGAAGATTGATGAGAGGTATGTGCTCATGCTCCGGGCAGCCTGCCAACTCCTAATTAATGGCTTCAAGGCTGGACTTTGAACTTTTAAGCCGTCTGCTCGGCAGAGGCTTGGGAAAAGAGTGCTTTTAAAAGTGCTTTTGGAATGAAGCTGCAGTAAACACAGACGCAGCTTGTTTAAAGCAGCTTGTTTAAAGTCAGTCTCAAGGGCAGCTCCATGTAGACCACATTGCATTAATCCAATCTGGAGCTTACAAGTAGGTGAATGACAGTGGTCAACCTTTTCTACTCTAGAAATAGCTGTAGCTATTTTACCATCCAATGCACGTAAAAGGTACTCCTAGCCACTGAGATCACCTAGACCTCCAGCAACAGAGTTTCTTTGTTTCTTTGTTTGTTTTCTACACTGCCATTCATAGGGATCACAGGGCAGTTTACAAGATAAAAGCACATATACAATATAACATAGTAACAAACAAAAACAATACCTCCAGTTAAAAATGTGATAGATTGTTTAAGGCCAGAATCACCCCTGGACTTTGGAAGTCTTCAAACTATTGCTGTAAGTTCACAGCACAGCTCTTCAACAATAATATCTTTGTTTCCATTGCACATCAGTGGTTTCTCCAAATTCTTTCAGGCCTTAAGTACATCTTCAACAGATTTTATGTTAATACTGTATATACCACATAGGAAGCCAAATAGGAAATTATATTGTAGCTGTTGGAATGTCTCTCTTCAGCAGATTGTATGGTCCTGTCTAAGACAGTATAGTTTGAATACTTTAATTTCTACTTTGGATTTTGTGGTGTTTTTTCTTGGGCCTCATACTCAAACTGCCATTTCTTTCTCCCTTTTCTAACTTGTTATGTCTCAAAGTTTGGTAGTATTTCTAGCTCCTTTACAACCCCAGTAGCATCTATCAAAACTTGTTGAAAACACTCATCACACCTTCAACCCACAAAGTAATTCTTGGCCACTTGCAATTGACTTGTAGCTAAATTTAAATCAGCTTCCTTGTTTTGTAATAGCTTGCTTGTAAGTTTGACTTCCAAAAGGATGTTGTGCCATGTTACAAAAGATACCACAAACTAACATCAGCAATTCGGGAAGTATTTCCATATAAACCTTTTAGACTTGTGTCATTAAAGAACTCTGTTAAAGCATCATATCTACTACCAAGATGATATCTCAGTGGTTTCAAAAGTGCTCCTCTCCGAAGTCAGTATTGCACCCCTTTGAAGACTGCGCCCTAAGTAGCTGCCTCATTGGCCTAATGATAGCCCCAGCACTGCTGACAAGCCAAATAAATGTCTCCACCATACCTTATCCTTTATTTCTCCTAAAGAGGCAATGGTATATGGCTTAGAATATTTGTAGCAAGAGCTATTACACAGGATTTCATATGTGTGCTGTCAATGTGGCACATGCCACCTCTACGTTATGTGCTTAACATAGTTGTTAATGCAGGGATGTTTTATTTTGAGTATTATGTGCTTTTCAAAGCATGGTTTTTATTATATCAAGAAAAGTCCTGGTTTAACTACAGTGGTGGTGACGTCATGCTTACACAGTTTCCCAGATGTTTTAATTGCTGAAAGCATAAAGGCTCATTCAGTCATGCATATTAATTGCTCATTATCTGTGACAACTTGCACATGTGTGAATCAGCCATCCAAGATTAATTATCATGCATAGAACATTTATGCCATCAAAACTCACTCTAACATGCTGTTTTTCAATTCTGATAGTTCACAATTTTGTCTGAAAGTTACCAAATACTGAGTAACCAAGTGATGAAAGATTAGTGAGTGATGAATGATGGGAAATTGGCATGTGTGGATCAGTCCTAAATTAGGTGTGCATCAAGGTTGTGCTGCTGCTGCTGCTGAAAAGGGCAAAATAATATATTTGTATATTCTCATTTACTATATAATTGCATTTTGAATAATATTCTCTTTGTACCATCAGGATTGAGTTCACTTGTTCTGCTCAATAACATAATTGTGGTCCTGTTTACTACATATTTTAATCTAGTGCAGAATATACCCCATTAACATGCCTTGCCACAGCACAGAGTTTTAATCTAATGTGAATGCATGATGAATTGTGTCAAATTGGCTCTAGGTATTTCAGTCTTGCTGACAATTTTCTTTGTATTAAACTTACATTTACTTTCTAATTAAAACTGCACTTGCAATGCCTGCAGCGACGGCAGCTTTAACGTAGGTTTCATCAGGCAGGCAAACTAAGGTAAGTAATCGTTTCTCCAAGCATTTCTGTTTAACTCTAGTTAAAACTTGGCTAGCCTAGCTCATCAGCCTGAAAAGGAGTGGTAATTGCCTGATTACCAATGCCAGGTTTGTCATCACTGACTCTCGGTCCGCTTCTGCAAGGATGTTTCACACAAACAGAGCAAGGTTGTTTCACACGTGGCTTCACATTGATTGCTGTGTCATCTGGTCGCTGTTTCCCAGAAGAGCTCATCTCATGCTGTGATACAGGCAAGGACAGATGATTTAACAATTATTATTTGTGTAGCACACACATATCTATACACACATCCCTATAGGATGCCTATATTCCCTATATAGGAATGTGGATGCTAGGATTGGAATCCATATTCCAAGAGAATTTAAAACCTTAAAGCAGGTGAGATCTAGCCTGTCTAGCCAGAGCCAGGCAATTGTTCCAGCGTGAACTTTCCACATGAACCCAAACATGCATTATTATTGCAGGCTGTGCAGCTAAAGGGGCAGTGGAGGTACAGTTTTCTCACTGCCCCCAATATCATGCAGGCTCTTTTGGCTCTGCCCATGATGTCCTCATGTTAGATAGCAGAGCCAAGGAAGTTTACTTGCATGAAATGCTATATGCCTTGGCTTCTACAGATTGGAGCAGATTGGGGAGCGGGGAATAAATAACAATCCAGATTTATTTCATTGTTCACCACTTGCTTTTTTTGCAGTGGAGATCCTTGGATTGCAATCATACAACAGTACTTCAGGAAGTATCCTATCACTAGAAGCAAAGACCTTGAGGTCTATATACACATTGTATATAAACATTGGCAAAACACAAAGTATGTGGGGATGGCTGTTACAGTGCAGGGAAGAAGATCATCTAGAGAAGATGGCTATGACCCCTTATCTCTACCCCCAATCCCCCATGACTCATAGCTAGTATACAGTGTGTAGGCTAGCCTTTAACTGCTGGGCATGTCTGCTTGCTAGTGGCAAGAGGGGAGAGAATTTACATTTGGTTTGTTATTTTTAGCCAAGTCTTCTGTCTGGATGAGGGCAGGAGGAGCAGATGACCTGCAGTTCATTTGTTCTCAAATTATTCCACCTTGGGGGCAGAGGAAGGTGGTAGAGAATCACCCCCCCCCCAAAAAAAGCAACTGTGTTCAGCAAATGCAACCTCCCAGGAGTGCTGATGAACATTTATGGCTTATGGCTGGGTTAGGTTATCTCTGGTTCTGCCTTATTTCTAGCAAGGGAATAAAAATAACTGAAGCCTTACCACAGGGCTCAATTCTTTTCTGATCTATCCAGAACTCCTTCCCTTCTTGCACCCAGGAATAAAGCATGTTGGTTCCTACCATCATGAAACCACTTTGCTACTGCTGAAAGACCACCAAACCCCAAGAACAACCAGTGTTGAGTTGAGTGTGCTCATGAGAAAGCTGGCCAGCCTACAATGAAGTCTGGCAGCAGTGAGAGAAAACAAGCATCAATTTTTGCAAGTTTCTACTCTATAGAAAAATGGGGGGGGTAGCAGATTCTAACAAAACTATTGAGGATGTTTCATAACCCTGCACTTTCTTTGATCCATGTGGATATGTATGGTTTGGGGTTTTTTTGTTTTTTTAAAATAAATGTTTTATTACATGGCATTGGTCTCTCCCCCCCCCCATCTAAGGCTACAGCAGGCGAGCAGGAGTCAGGAGATTGCAAAAGGATGCACAGGCTACACATATATAATGAAAAATTCCTGCTTTGAGAATATGGGCATTGCAGTGCACTACAATCAAATATAGTTAGAAAAACCCACTGCTACTTCACCACAGCACACCTGATGCACACTGGCATGTCTCCTAATTAGCTCAAAATGTGTCTAAGAAGGACATCTTGCAAAAAGAAGAAGAACTATTTTCTAAGGTAGTTATAGCCACAAAAAGATGATAGTGCCACCTTTCTCTTGCTGAGTAAAATATCCATCATTTAAGTCACCTAAGATATTGAAAGGTTTCTTTTGTGTGTGGTTGATTGGGGGGTATTTTAAAGTGAAGGGTCTCTTTCTATTAGTCTCTCTTTGTTTCATTTAGTTTTCCCCAAAAGATCAAGTGAAACACATATGGAACACAAATAAAAACAGAGGAATGTGCATACTCTAGCCAATTTTTTCTTCCATTGATTTCCGTAAAGGAAGACTTGTCCATATGGAAGTATGTGTACAACATATAGCTGCCAGGTGCTGTACAGGAAGAACAGCCCTAGTTCAGGGGCAGAATATAGGACTTGCACATGAGATATTAGTCAAGTTTCTTCCATCCCTAGATTCTTTCCAGCCAAAGACTTCCAAGCAGCAGATCAGAGAAGATTAAGTGATCTGATCCCACATAAAACAAGTTTCATATCTTTAGGAAAGATCCATCTGCCATTTAACTCTGCGTCATTATGCTTTCATTGGGAACTCATTGAATTTCTCCATTGATGCACATCCCATCTCATTCACTGCTCATAACTAGAACCATCAAATATTCCTCTTCCTCATAAATAGACAGTCTTGAAGGGAAGTAGAAGTTGAGTTAGGAATGATCAATGAATTCCCTCTCACCAATTATTTTTCAACTTGTGTGATGCAAAGTGCTTTGATTGTTTCCAGTAATGGGTAAAGTGGGTAATGCCAGCCTCTTTCAAGTGTTCTAATGAAAGTTCCTGGAAGGGAAGTGAGAGCACAATCGTGGTGGAAGATTTTGCCCCAGCCTCTATGCATTCATGGGAACAGCCTTCACGAATCAGGTCCCCAGATCTAGCCAGGATGGCCAATGGTCAGGGATGATGGAAGCTGTGCAGTTCAAAACATCTGGAGGTCACCAGGGTGGGAAAGTCTGCATTTGAACATCTGTAGAGAGGCAGCATGGATACTGTTGCTTCCACTGTTGCTTTGGAACTCTGGAACGTTAGGGATTCTGATGAGAGGGAGCGAGAAAGCCTTTCCTACATGCAGAGGGATCTAGTGAAGCCCTTCTGTTAGCACAAGCATTTTCACCTGAACAATGGGACTTCCTCTCCCTCTCCTCATGTGCCCCCAGTCTGTTTTGGGGTCTCCCTCAACCCCCTAGAGCAGATTTGTGGGTGCATTGGAGACATGTAGGAGAGTGAAAGGAGTACCATTGTCCAAGAAGATGTCCTTGAGCAAACAGGACAGCTTTGTTGGGTATAACCCAAAGAATGGGAAGAATTTTTGTATTATTGAAATTGTTCTCTTCCTGCACCACAAGATACCTTGGTGAAAGTGTACGGATGGGATGGTCAGTAATAGAGACAAAACCATCATTACCTAATATTTATATATCTGTCAGCATTCCACTTTTGCCATTCAAATTATGAATGCAAAATTCTGATTTTCTTAAGTGTCACTGCATATTAACAATCAGAAACTGTCAAAATACTGAATACCATTGTATGTCCTCTATTATACACTTTCATTTGCTAAATACAATTGCATTTCAATTTTTGATTACTTTCAAATATCATGCCAGGTGCAAATAGCAAATAGCAAATAGTCAAAAATCAAAATTCACAGGAGAGGATTGAGAAGAGTGAAGTCTGTATTTCACTCTGATTAGCTTATTAAAAAATGCAGAGTGTCTTTGCTGAATTTTGTTAGATGAATCTATTGCACACAGTGAGTGGTATTCAACTAATTTTTACTCAGAATGGACTCATTGAAATGAATGAGCGCTCCATTAATGAATAAGAATGTATGAGCCTGACTAAGAAAGGTCCATTAATTTCAGTAGACCTGTTCAGAGCAAAACTTTGTTGACTACCACCCAATAGTCATAACAGTTTATTCTGTTCCAAAAGAAAGAAAGTGATAATTCTGGATGCAGTCACCTGGAAAACAAACATTGGGAGTGTGTACCTTGTTGCCTGCCAAGCTGGAGGCAATCAATCGGCAATGTTGGCAAGGAAGTACACCAAAGGTTCAATAAACTTCATGGTTTTGCTGTCGGCCTAACACTATAAAACAACTGTGTGGTTGTGCATGCGGGGTGGAGCTGCAAACACTTCCATGATCTGCATTTGGTTTAGTGGTGCACAGACTATGGAGGCTTGCCTATTCCACTGCAACAACCAACGTCTTAATCAGAGGGGTGGGGATGAAATTCCACACTAGGGAGGAAATCATGTTCCCTTCCTTCTTCCAACTGAATGCTGAACCATTAAGAATTGATATTTTGTCCTTTTTGAGTTCAAATTTATTTCGCCTGCTGGGTATGCATCTTAGAGCTGTTGCGGCTAATCATCACTTCTTCGTTTTCCTGTGAGAATGTCATGCTGAACTGCATCAAATACTTTATTAAAATCAAGACATTGTATGTCCACTGCATATCCTTTATACGCTAAGCTTGTTATCTGATCGGAACAAGAAATTAAGTTTGTTCAGCTTGATTTGTTTTTGATGAACTCATGTCGCTTACTTATTTTCTGCTAGGCACTAGCCAATGTCTGCTTTATTAATTACTGTAGCCATATATCAAGTACTGAAGTGAAACATAGCACTCCCTAAGTCTTTGTCAAACAATGGAAAGGCAAATATGATTATTATTTTAATGCTAACTAAAAAAAATTACAACCAGAACCAAATGAATTATCTTTTTATCTAAACTGCAGCTGCTGATAATGTTAAACTTCTGTAATAATAAATTCATTAAGAAAACACACAGAGAGACACACCAAAACAGGCTGTTTCCTGCAATACTACTATAAATTATTATGTGTAATTATGTCCTAGTGAAATTGATTTACAACATATAGTAGTGGATCATCCAAATATTGTGCCTACATATAAAATGTTGAGGTACTTAAAAAGCCCTGCTGGAAACGATAGCCAATCTATGGGTTGTATCTTCTCCTGGGGGGTCCTCCAATCCCCCAGAACTGATTTTGAGGACATGTGGGGGGCTGGAGAGGAGAGGGAGCTCCATGGCTCACACAGAAGTTTGTTGTGCCATCAAAGCTGCAACACTGGATAAGGCCCCATATCTTCAAGAGAGAGAGGAGGCCTAGATGTTCTGCTACACTGAAACTCCAAAGGGTTGCTATTTCTAAGCACTATAGTCTTGATGGGTGGGGGGTCACACCTCCCTGCTAGAGCTCATGCTTGACATGTAGCAATTCCTAGGTTCTAGTCATATGATATCTGGGAAGAGGGCTGGGAAGATCCTCTGCTGCTTGAGATTCAGGAGAGCTGCTACCACCAAAGAACAAATGATTCAGCAGAGGAAACACAGCCCAGAATAACTAAGGAGATAGTACAAGAATACTTGGCTAGTTTAGATGTATTCAAGTCTCCAGAGCCAGATGAACTGCATCCAAGAGTATTAAAAGAACTGGCAGATGTGATCTCAGAACCACTGGCAGTCATCTTTGAGAATTCCTGGAGAACAGGCTAAGTCCCGGCAGACTGGAGGAGGGCAAATGTTGTCCCTATTTTCAAAAAGGGGAAAAGAGAGGACCCAAATAATTACCGCCCAGTCAGTCTGACATCAATACCAGGGAAGATTCTGGAGCAGATAATTAAGCAAACAGTCTGTGAGCACCTAGAAAGGAATGCTGTGATCACCAATAGTCAGCATGGATTTCTGAAAAATAAGTCATGTCAGACTAACCTGATCTCATTTTTTGACAGAATTACAAGCCTGGTAGATGAAGGGAACGCAGTGGATGTAGCCTACCTTGATTTCAGCAAGGCATTTGACAAGGTGCCCCATGATATTCTTGTAAAGAAGCTGGTAAAATGCGGTCTTGACTATGCTACCACTCAGTGGATTTGTAACTGGCTGACTGACCGAACCCAAAGGGTGCTCATCAATGGTTCCTCTTCATCCTGGAGAAGAGTGACTAGTGGGGTGCCACAGGGTTCTGTCTTGGGCCCGGTCTTATTCAACATCTTTATCAACGACTTGGATGATGGACTCAAGGGCATCCTGATCAAATTTGCAGATGACACCAAACTGGGGGGGGTGGCTAACACCCCAGAGGACAGGATCACACTTCAAAACGACCTTGACAGATTAGAGAACTGGGCCAAAACAAACACGATGAATTTTAACAGGGAGAAATGTAAAGTATTGCACTTGGGCAAAAAAAAATGAGAGGCACAAATACAAGATGGGGGACACCTGGCTTGAGAGCAGTACATGTGAAAAGGATCTAGGAGTCTTGGTTGACCACAAACTTGACATGAGCCAACAGTGTGACGCGGCAGCTAAAAAAGCCAATGCAATTCTGGGCTGCATCAATAGGAGTATAGCATCTAGATCAAGGGAAGTAATAGTGCCACTGTATTCTGCTCTGGTCAGACCTCACCTGGAGTACTGTGTCCAGTTCTGGGCACCACAGTTCAAGAAAGACACTGACAAACTGGAACGTGTCCAGAGGAGGGCAACCAAAATGGTCAAAGGCCTGGAAACGATGCCTTATGAGGAACGGCTAAGGGAGCTGGGCATGTTTAGCCTGGAGAAGAGGAGGTTAAGGGGTGATATGATAGCCATGTTCAAATATATAAAAGGATGTCACATAGAGGAGGGAGAAAGGTTGTTTTCTGCTGTTCCAGAGAAGCGGACACGGAGCAATGGTTCCAAACTACAAGAAAAAAGATTCCACCTAAACATTAGGAAGAACTTCCTGACAGTAAGAGCTGTTCGGCAGTGGAATTTGCTGCCAAGGAGTGTGGTGGAGTCTCCTTCTTTGGAGGTCTTTAAGCAGAGGCTTGACAACCATATGTCAGGAGTGCTCTGATGGTGTTTCCTGCTTGGCAGGGGGCTAGACTCGATGGCCCTTGTGGTCTCTTCCAACTCTATGATTCTATGATTCTATGATTCTATAACATGTGTACCTATCTATCTGTCAGAAGAGCATGCCAACTTTCTACAAATATGAAAAAAGGTCTGGAAACCAAGCTTTATGAGGTTGAGGGAGTTAGAATCATAGAACTGTAGAGTTGGAAGAGCCCTGAGGGTCATTTAGACCAACCCCCTGCAATGCAGGAATATCAGCTAAAGCAACCATGACAGATAGCCACACAATTCCTGCTTAAAAACCTCTAAGGAAGAAAAGTCCACAACCTCTCATGGGAGTCTGTTTCACTGTTGAACAGAAAATTCTTCGGCTGTTAGGCCGAATCGCAGTGATCAAAATGAATGTATTGCCTAGAATGTTATTTTTGTTTCAGACATTACAAATTGTGGACAAACTAGACTGTTTCAAGAAGTGGCAGAAAGATATATCTAAATTTGTCTGGCAGGGCAAAAAGCCCAGAATAAAATTTAAGATACTTACTGATGCAAAAGAAAGAGGGGGGTTTGCCCTGCCAGACTTAAGACTGTACTTTGAATCGGCAGCTTTCTGCTGGTTGAAAGACTGGCTACTTCTTGAGAATGCAGACATTTTGGACTTGGAAGGATTTGACAACAGGTTTGGCTGGCATGCATATATATGGTATGACAAGGTTAAAGTCCACAAGACTTCCGGAGGCGGCGCGAAACGGTAATGGCTGCCCTCTTCTAACTGCAGAGAGGGGGCTCCTTTGAAACGGGTCGTCCGCTACGGCAAAGCGGAGACCCACACCGGCAACCCACAGGCAGTAGAAGCCTGTGGTCTTGGGACCCGGCGGGTGCCTGGAGCTGTCCCCGAAACGTTGAAGGAACCCCGTAAGGGGCTCCGGAGCGAGGAGGGGGTAGCGGCACTGTGGGTCGTTTCGCATTCAATGGAGTGAAGCCGCGTTGCTGTTGCCGATGAGCGCTGACCTTTCTTCCTGGAAATTTTTGATTCGGAAAAGCTACAACCTGTGAGTAGTAAAAGACTCTTTAAAATTTTGGGACTTAAAAAATACTGAACTTGGTCGAAAGCGGAGAGACGAAAAACAGGAAGTCCGTCTTCCGCTGTCATTGAATTTCAAAGCAAAGAGCTGGAGGAGTGGAGGCAAAGAGAGAACTTTTAACCTAAGGGATCTGAGCACCAACTGAACTTTTTCGTAAATTGATTAAGGACACTAAGTGCTGGAATTTATGCTTCTTATTTGCATGGTGATACCTTTCTTCTACTGGATTTATAACTTAAGTAAGAAACCCAGGTGCTGGAGCTGCCTGTGTAACAGACTAGCCAGTTTGCAGACTTGAATACTTTTAAATTTGGAAACAATCTGAGGACTCTGGATTTGTTACTTTGAAGCATCACTTGGAATACCAGTATGCACTCACTGAAACAGTGTAGTTTCTTAAAAATAACTCTGCTAAAACCTACTATTGAAGGCTCTTGGACATTATTCTGATTTTATTAAATTTTACTGGAACTGACCTCTTCCCCATAGACATCTTAAACTCCCCCTAGAGGATTTGGGATTTACAGCAGTGACTTTATTTTACTTTCATTTCCCGGCCTCCTGTCTGACTGTTACCATCTGGGATGTTGTTTCTCATGGGAACAACTCAGCTCGACCTTGACTTTTAGATAACTCTGGAATGAGTGGCGCAAGAAAAAAGGGACCAAGAACCAGACAAACAACATTAACAACTTTAACCGCAGCCTCACAGACACGTAGATCATCTGTGCCTACTCTGCCTACCTTGTCTTCTGAGGAAAGAGCTGCCTCTCTGCAACGGGCAGGGGAGGGAGAAACTGAGGATTTACAATTGGAAGATATGGCCTCAGGAGCAACTGCTTCTATTTTAGAGAAAATCTATGAAAAATTGGAATCGTTGGATAAAAAAGTGGAATCATTGGACAGAAAAGGGGATGAGCAAACTGCTAAAATTGATCAAAACACAGAATGCTTAAATAGATTAACTGGACAAGTGGCACAGAATGTACAGGCAATAGGTGAATTGACAGAGGCTACTGGTGAAAATCGGAAATTGGCTGAGGATACCAGCCAAAGACTTGGAAAGTTAGAACAAGAGGTAAGACCACTCAATAAACAAGTAGGGGAACACCAGACCTATCTTTCTATTGCGAAACAGGGAGAGCAACTTAAGGATAAGGTCTATACCAGAAGTGGAAGAAGGCAACTTGGCTGAGTTTCTGACTAAAGAATTTTCCAAGTTTTGGAAACTAGAGGAAAAAGACTTTAAAATTGTATCAGCTTTTAGGCTTGGAAGACTTATAAAGAAAGAGAAGCCCAGAGACTGTCTGATAATATTGAGATCAAAGGAGGAAAGGGACAAGATTCTAGGCCTACACTACGGAAAGTCACTGGACATTTTGGATAAAAGAATTGAACTTTACAAGGATATTCCTAAACAGCTGCTTGATCTTAGATCTGAATATCTGGAATTGGTTAGACTGGTTAGATAAACCCCAAGGATTATCTTTCACCTTTAGAGGGAAGAAGGTTAAAATTAGAACATTGGAAGACAGAGATAAATTTCTGACTACACACGGAGAGGACCTACAAAAAGGAATTGAACTACCTTCTGAGCCTGGAGCACCAGGGGAACCTGCACCCTTGGACTTTGAAGATCCAGTGAACAAGGTACCACCCCCAGGAAACTAATCAGATTTGTTCAGGATGTCTCTGCAACTTTTGAGTTGGAATATAAATGGCTGCAACATTCCAGAAAAAAGGAGGAAAATTTTTCATATATTAAAAAACGAACAATTGGACATTATTTGCTTACAAGAAACACATGTGACTAGGCTCCACAGAAAAGTGCTAATAAACAAAAGACTGGGTCAGGAATTTATATCTTCGGACAGAGTAAAGAAGAGAGGCGTGGTGATATATGCAAAAGAGAGCCTGTCACCTAAATTTTTATTCAAAGATGAACATGGAAGAATCTTAGCAATCGAGATACAACATCAAGGAGAGAAGATTTTGATATTAGGAATTTATGCACCAAACGAAGGGAAATCGGAATTTTATAAGAAGTTGCATGAGACCATGCTGGACTATCTGGAATATAACAACATCATCATGATGGGAGATATGAATGGGGTCGTATCAACTAATATGGATAAGTCACAAAGCCAAAACGTTACGAAAGATGGCAGGCTACCAAAGTCTTTTTTTGAAATGACAGACAATATGGACTGGATTGACATCTGGAGAATAAAGAACCCCTTAGGAAGAGAAGGAACATTTTTCTCTGAGGCCCAGCTGACTTGGACAAGAATCGACCAAATATGGATAACTAGAGGTCTGGCACCCAAGGTCAGAAAAGTGGAAATCTGCCCAAAGACCTGCTCCGACCATAATGCACTGAAGATGGACATGACATTACTACCAACCGGTTCCTTTAGATGGAAGATGAATGACAATTTGTTTAGAGATCAGGAGATTATTAAGAAGGCCCAAAAAGCTTTGAAGGATTACTTTGAGATAAATATGAACACTACGGTGGAAAAAAGAACTATCTGGGATGCAAGCAAAGCTGTGATGAGGGGGTTCTTGATACAACAGAATGCTGTAAAGAAAAGGATACAAAATGAGAGGAAAGATAAGATTTTGGAGAAAATTAAAAAATTAGAGAAGAAGCTAAGATCCAACCCGAAATCACAGCCGATTCTGAGAGAAATTAAACTTCATCAAGCACAATATTCTAAACTGTTAAACCAGGAAATAGAGTGGAAGATCAAACTAATGAAACAAAAAACTTTTGAATCAGCAAACAAATGTGGGAAACTGCTAGCGTGGCAGTTGAAGAAGAGACAAAAATTAAACACAGTTACAAACTTAGAAATTGAAGGAGGAAACATTCAGAACCCCGCGGAGATTAGAAAGTGTTTCCAGAGATATTTTAAAAAATTATATACTCAAGGGCCGCAAGATGAGGTTGAGATTAAACAATTTTTGGAAAAAAATGGACTAACAAAATTGTCACAAGAAAACAGATTAATCCTGAACAATAAAATAACACGACAAGAGATTGAACAAGCCATTCAGAATATGCAATTGGGCAAATCTCCAGGGCCAGACGGCCTGACCTCCAAGTATTATAAGACATTAAAAGACTATTTGATTCAACCATTGATGGAGGTCAGCAACGAAATTATGGAGGGAAAGAGGGCGCCGGAATCGTGGAAGGAAGCTTTTATCACATTGATACCAAAATCTGAAACTGAAAAGACACAACTCAAAAACTATCGTCCCATCTCCCTTCTAAATGTGGATTACAAAATATTTGCTGACGTTTTGGCAAGTAGACTTAAAAGAGTTTTAAATGAAGTAATTCATAAAGATCAGGCAGGCTTTCTCCCAGGTAGACACATGTTTGCTAACACAAGGAACATTATTGACATTTTAGAACTTTTGCAAACAGACATAAATACAAAAGCAGTGTTAATTTTTATAGATGCAGAGAAGGCCTTTGATAATATCTCTTGGAAATTTATGAAGGGAAATCTAAAAGAAATGGGAGTGGGACGGGGTTTTGAGAATGGAATTGATGCAATATATTCAGAACAAAAGGCAAAACTGATAGTTAACAATGTGGTTACAGAAGAGTTTAAAATTGAAAAAGGAACACGACAAGGCTGCCCGATTTCCCCTCTGTTATTTATTTCGGTTCTGGAGGTGCTCTTGAATATGATCAGAGGGGACCGGTTGGTGCAAGGGATTCAGGTCGGAGCGAAACAATATAAACTTAAAGCTTTTGCAGATGACTTAGTTTTGACTCTGCAGGAGCCAGAACCTAGTACGAAAAGAGTATTGCAATTGATTCAAGACTTTGGTCGGGTGGCGGGATTTAAACTAAATAAACAGAAAACTAAGGTGCTGGGAAAAAATTTGACAGACATAGAGTCAGAACGGTTTCAGAGAGAAACAGAATTAACTATGGTAAAAAAAGTAAAGTACCTAGGGCTAAACATAACAGCAAAAAATCTGAGTCTATTTAAGGATAATTATGAAAAATGTTGGTCTGAAATTAAGAGAGACTTAGACAGTTGGACAAAATTGAAGCTTTCTTTGTTAGGCCGAATTGCTGCTATTAAGATGAATGTATTGCCAAAGATGTTGTTTTTGTTTCAGACATTGCAAATTGTGGACAAGACGGAGTGCTTCCGGAAGTGGCAGAGAGATATTTCTAAATTTGTCTGGCAGGGCAAAAAGCCCAGAATTAAGTTTAAGATATTAACTGATGCAAAAGAAAGAGGGGGCTTTGCCCTGCCAGACTTAAAGCTGTACTATGAAGCCGCAGCTTTCTGCTGGCTAAAAGACTGGCTACTTCTCGAGGACACTGACGTACTGGATCTGGAAGGTTTTAACAACGCTTTTGGTTGGCATGCATACTTATGGTATGACAAGGTTAAGATCAATAAGGCCTTTAAGAACCATATTGTCAGGAAAGCAGTATTTAATGTCTGGACAAAATACAAAGACTTATTGGAAAATAAAACTCCAAGGTGGCTTTCACCTCTGGAAGCTAAGGCTCGAAAAAGACCCAATATGGAGGCCAAATGGCCAAAATATTGGGAAATACTAGAAAAAGATGGAGACAATTGGAAATTGCAGAGTTTGGATAAATTAAAGGATAAAGTGCGAGACTGGTTACACTACGCTCAGATTAAAGAAGTCTTTAAAAATGATAAAAAGTTAGGGTTCCAGGTGGAGAAATCGAAATTGGAAACAGAACTGTTAGAACCAAAGATTAAGGTACTTTCAAGAATGTATAACTTGCTGTTAAAATGGAATACACAAGACGAAATGGTTAAATCAGCTATGATAAAGTGGGCACAGGACATTGGGTATAATATTATGTTTGAGGACTGGGAAAGGTTGTGGACCACTGGGATGAACTTCACTGCATGTAATGCTTTGAAGGAAAATGTAATGAAAATGATATATAGATGGTAAATGACCCCAGTTAAACTTGCTAAGATATACCATTTGTCTGATAATAAATGTTGGAAATGTAAAGAAAATGAGGGAACATTCTTTCACCTCTGGTGGACTTGCCCTAGGGTGAAGGCCTTCTGGGAAATGATATATAATGAGCTGAAAAAGGTATTTAAGTATACCTTCACCAAGAAACCAGAGGCCTTCCTTCTGGGCATTGTCGGCCAGAAGGTGTTAAAGAAGGATCGAACATTTTTCATGTATGCAACAACGGCAGCAAGGATACTCATCGCTAAAAACTGGAAGACTCAAGAACTACCCACACTGGAAGAGTGGCAGATGCAACTGATGGACTATATGGAACTAGCCGAGATGACTGGCAGAATCCGAGACCTGGGAGAGGAGAGAGTCGAAGAAGACTGGAAGAAATTCAAGATTTATTTGAAAAAATACTGTAATTTGGTTGAATGCTAAGAAAGGATGCTAGATCATAAATAATTGTGCACCACTAAATTAGTGAGAATTAAGATGATAAGTAAATTTGAGGAAAAATTATAAACCTTTGGGAGAATTTATAGATTATACTTAAATGAATTTGACATAAGAGCGTAAACAAGATGATAAATTGCTGGCAAGAATTGGCAATGATGCAAATGGGAGCGGGAGGCGTGAGGAAGTCCAAAGATGTTATGAAAAGATGTTATGATATATGTTATACTGTTTTTTATTTTTGCATTTAAGTTTGAAAAACCCAAATAAAATATTATAAAAAAATAAAAATAAAGTCCACAAGGGTTTCAAAAACCATATTGTTAGGAAAGCACTATACAATGTTTGGATTCGATATAAGGATTTGTTGGAAAATAAAACTCCTAGGTGGTTATCACATATGGAGGCTAAGGAGGTGAAGAAACTTAATACAGAATCCAAATGGCCAAAATATTTTGAAATTTTAGAACAAGAAAGTGGTGAATTTAAATTACAGAGTTTTGAGAAAATAAAGCTTAAGGTACGAGATTGGCTCCATTATTATCAAATAATGGAGACCTTTAAACAAGACAGGAAAATTGGCTTCCAGGTGGAGAAATCGAAATTAGAAACAGAATTGTTAGAACCCAATTGTAGTAAAGTTAGTATTATTTAGAAATTATTCTTTGGTCAAGTAAAAGGAGTGAAGCCTTGTGGGAGTTTCATCAGCCACAGGGACCCTGGGAAAGAAGTTGTGTATCTTTAACCCCTAGACTAGTTGGCTCCTCAGCTGAAAGCTTTATTGAACCCAAAGAAGTCTTGATTTAATGAAAAGATCTAACACCTGAGTTTGAGGGTGTAAACATCCCCCCTCAGTGATGCTATCTGTCCTTGAATTGTTTGGGAATGTGTCTCTGGCTAATTTCCACGGAAGGGAGGAACCCTTTGATTTAAAGTTGGGATGCCAAATTGGCCCAGCTGTCAAGAAGTAAAATAATTGACCAGCAAACCGGTCATTGGTGTATTCAAAAATAATTTGAGTCTTATGATCGGTTTGAAAGTTACGACGCCTTGTGCAAATTGTGAATAAAGGATCAGGGAATTATCCTGATCTGCGCTCTCTGCCTTTGCTCTGCAATCCGCAAAGATGCCCGGCTCTATTGTTCCATCCTAATAGCCGTCGTTTCGTCTTTTGAAATGGAGATCTTCAAAAGCCTTCAACTTGCAGAGTCCTAAAGACCTCAGCTATCCTATTTTGTGTTAGACCTTGTGAGTATGTATAGTTAGCTATACTATGTAACTTTGTTATTTTTCTTATCTGTAACGCCCAAAAGAGTGCCTGCTATTTTAGCATGTTTCTTATGTTATTTTAAAATAAACCTTTTAAGAATGAAACTGTTTTAGTTGTGTGCCTTTCCGAAGGGAATGGCTAAGTCCTAGCCTTACGCTTTGTTACGCTCTACCGTAGAACTTCTGCCTGCAAGTCTGTGGATGCAGCTTGTGGAGTAGGGGGACAGCCAGGTTAAATGGGTCGCAACCTGCTCCCTGGGTTGTGATTCGGAGTCCCCTGGACAAGAGGGAGTGGTGGCAGCCCTACCGGGTCTTACTTGTTCTGTTATGCAAAAAGGTAATTTCACCTGCCAACCTTGCCCTGGGCGTCCTGGCCTGGCCGGAGAGCAGAGGCAGGAGAAGGGAGGGGCAAGCGGTTGGGGGTGAGCATTACTACACCAATACTAAGAATCTATCAAGAATGTATAATCTGTTGCTGAGGTGGAATACAATAGATGAGACAGTTAAGTCAGCTATGATTAAATGGGCACAAGACCTAGGTCATGAAATCATGTTTGCTGACTGGGAACAGTTATGGACCACCGGTATTAAATTTACGGCATGTAATGCCTTAAGAGAAAACATTATGAAAATGATTTATAGGTGGTACATGACCCCAGTCAAGCTTGCGAAGATCTATCATTTGCCCAACTTAATTCCAATAAATTAATTCCAATAAATGTTGGAAATGTAATGAGACTGAAGGTACCTTCTTTCACCTTTGGTGGACCTGCCCAAAGATTAAAGCCTTTTGGGAAAGGATTTATAATGAAATTAAGAAGGTACTTAAATGTACATTTCACAAGAAACCAGAGGCATTTCTCTTGGGCATGGTCGGTCAATTGGTGCCAAGGAAGGACAGGACTTTTTTTATGTACGCCACTACAGCAGCAAGGATTCTTCTAGCAAAGTATTGGAAGACACAGGAACTACCCACACTGGAAGAATGGCAGACGAAAGTGATTGATTTTATGGGACTGGCAGAAATGACTGGCAGAATCCGTGACCAAGAGAAGGAGACGGTGGAGGAAGACTGGAAGAAGTTTAAAGTATATCTTAAGGACTGTTATAAAATTGAGGAGTGCTAAAATGTCAAGGGGAAGGAAGATGCAGAATTGCAGCTGAAACTGTTTGATGATTTAAGGTGAAATTGAGAAAGATAATAAGTTTTAATTTAATTGGCAAAAAGGGTTGTTGAAAAAATGTAAAACAAGGATGCAAAAAGGGTGAGGTATGGGGAAGTCCGAGAAAGGAGGGTTATGAAAATGAGGTTAAGAAATGATATTCTGTGTGTTTGTTTGTTTTTGTTGATGTATCTATGTTGTTGTTGTTTTGTTTTAAAATTGGAAAATTAATAAAAAATATTATAAAAAAAAAAGAAAATTCTTGCTGATGTTTAGCCGGATGCCCCTTTTCTATAACTTGACTCCATTGGCTCAGGTCATACCCTTTAGAGTAGGAGAAAATTTGGAGTAGGAGAAAACAAGCTTGCTCCATCTTCCAGGTGACAGCCCTTGAGATATTTGAAAATAGCTATCATTACTCCTCTCAGTCTCCTCTTATCCAGGCTAAACGTATCTAACTCCCTTAACCATTCAGCATAAGGCTTGGTTTCCAGACCCTTGATCATCTTGGTTTCCTCCTCTGCACACTTTCCAGCTTGTTAATCTCCTTCTTAAATTGTGGTGCCTAGAACTGGACACAGGACTCCAGGTGTGGTCTGATCAAGGCAGAAGAGAGCAGGGCTATCACTTTACTTGACTGGGAGACGAGTGTTGCTGTGGCCTAGAGCAGCATTGCCTTTAAAATATGCTAATATACTAGGAACTTTTAGAATTCTTTCACAACTAGATGTGCTGGAGGGAGATGGGAATTACGTTATTCACTTTGATTGATTGCTTTGTCAATGCCTGCTGCTTGTTAATCCATATGCAAATCATATTCAATTGCTAATCATTTAATCAATTTTTACCTATTTTGTATCAATTCCCATATATTCAATTTTCTGTTTTCCCTTTTTCTACATGCATTCTCATTTTATTTCATGTCATCAACATTTTTCATTCCTATTAAGCTTTGTATATCAATAAACTGAGTACCGTATTTTTTGCTCTATAAGACTCACTTTTTCCCTCCTAAAAAGTAAGGGGAAATGTGTGTGCGTCTTATGGAGCGAATGCAGGCTGTGCAGCTATCACAGAAGCCAGAACAGCAAGAGGGATTGCTGCTTTCACTGCGCAGCGATCCCTCTTGCTGTTCTGGCTTCTGAGATTCAGAATATTTTTTTTCTTGTTTTCCTCCTCCAAAAACTAGGTGCGCCTTGTGGTCTGGTGCGTCTTATAGAGCGAAAAATACGGTAATTCATTTCAGTTACGTTCAGCAGTCTTTGGGGTTTTTTCTCGATGTGTGTGAGATTCACTCCCTGTTCCACTAGGTTGCTACTGGGCAAAACAGAACCTCAGCTGGGATCCAGTGAGTGTTATTGCATGCACCAGGATTTGGCATGGTATATGCTGATGTTGTCTAGATCACCAGATTAACAAGCATGACATGTTGCTGCAGACACCCACAACTTCTGAGTTCTTTCTAGCTCTGCTCGTCTTTTGATACAAGAAGAAGTGCATAGTGGAAGGTACTCAGATGGCTGCGGGGACAGAAAGTCCCACTTGTGCATTTTTTGTTGCTTGCCTAACAGCTGTCACAGATAGATTCATTGAGAAGAGGACCTGAACTCTGGCTAAAAGAGGGAGTGACCCCACATGCTCCTCTGAAGTAAGGAGTGAGCTACTAAGGGTTCCTCAGAGAAATGGAAGTGGAAGAGAAATAGAAGTGATTTCCACTAGCTGCAATACCCTCTTTAAAAAAATTAAAATTAGAGGCAGTCTTATATCCAGAGCAGTTTATTTTTAGTTTTCTTCCCAGGAAGGAGCCCACATTCTGGGCATGCCTCCTAATCAAAACAAGGCAGAGCAGTGACTCATTTAGAAACAACAAAGGTCTCATCCCAGGGCAGGCCATTCAGCTGCATCTCTGCATGGGAGTGCTTAATTTGCCCCCAGTTGAGGCTGATTGGCAGGAGGCAGAGCCAGAGCAGCAAATCATGCAGAGATGCATAGAGCAGTCTCGGTTGGGTGTGTACTTTTGGCTCATGGGAGCCCTTACATTATTTAATTAATGTATTTCTTGTGGCACACTGGCCGTTCTCTCATGTTAAACTGACATGCTCTGGCAGCGAATATGCTCTAGTTCGTCAAGGTATTTTGTGGTTCCCTATGACGTTTGGCAATGTTAATCTGGTATCTGTTCTTCCATCCTCATGTGATTCCAAGACATTATGGCTCCAGATGTGCAGTTACAAAGTATAATAATTGGTGTCTACTGAACTATTGTTGCTGCAAAGCCAAAATTATTTGAGAACACTGAAAGCTCCCACCTACTACCAGAGCTGGCAGATGTTACATGGACCCCTGAGGGGGTCTTTCACGTGTTATGCTGTGGAGTTCAAAGTAGGGTTTGGGGTTTTTTTTTTTTATACACCTGTAAACTTGGGAATTTGTTGTTGTTCATCAAAAGGGCTGAACTGTGTCCCCACAGCTCAGATGATTCTGTTTTTCAGCCAAATTTCAGCACAGTGAAACTTGTACATTGTGAATGTAATTCAAAATCAGGATTCTCCAAAGGTTCTCTGAATGGATAAAAATCTATGAAAATTAATCATAAACATGTCTGACTTGCATATTGTGGAGAAACAGAGGTGCATCTCAGCATACTGGTGTCACTTTGCCTTAAAATTCCTTTGATCCCAATGTTAGGATCCTAAGGTACTTAGAGTTTCTACATGTTGGGGATCTTAGAAATTCTGCTTCACAACTAGGTGGACTGGAGGAAGTTAGAAGGCTATATTGATTGCTTCAGTTATTATGACAATTTCAAGCTATGTTATGCTATATATTTTTAATATTTTTTTCTATATTTTCCTTATATTTTGCTTTGGTTTGTTCAAAATTCATGTCCTCATTTTCTCCTGTATTATAATATATGTCTTAAATGAAACATTGCTCACCAATTGATTTGTTTCAGTCATAATCTTGAGTTTGTGGTCTTCTATCACTGGTCATACTTTATTCCCTGTCCCACTGGCTTGCTAATGAGCAAATCTGAATCCTGATTACAAGACCCAAATGATTCTTAATCACGGGGACCATATGTTAAGGCATCAACCTTAGTTTTCAATTTCCTGATTTTATAGTTCTTGAGCCAACACAAGCCTTTACTCTGATCAGGCAGGGTTTTTTATCATTGAATTCCCCTGATTTTTTTAAAGGGAGGAATATCAGGTTCAATTAAACATGAAGGTAGCTGTTTTGTGACTATTAATTTTTGAATACAATTGGTATTCTCAATTATATGTGCACTTCTGCTCACACTTCAAAATCTACACTGCATGCAATCTGTTGCAAAGGTTGCATGCCACAGACTGAAATGCCGTTAAACTAGTAACTTCAGGGCATCTGCTTTTTGATAGAAAGAAAGAAGACTTTAATTTCCATTACTTTCACTTGGCAAGCACAGATAAATCTGGTTGAGCTCTTGGAGCCACCTCAGAAAGCTAGGAACCCAGGTCAGTCAAAGTAGGGCTTACTTCTGAGTAACCTGAATATGATTATAGTTTAAAGCAGCTGCAGTTCCACATCATGTCTTCTTATAGTGACACTTTCACTGCTACCTCTACTCACATAGTAAAACCTCCCTGGCTAACTTTAGGATGGGCAAGGATCGAGAGTGTGTGTGGATGGATGCCTATCAGAAAAAACACTGTCCATGTCCTTGAGCTGCATCAGCTGAAACTGATTCCATAAAACTTGCCTCGATGGGGTTTTGGATACCACATCAGGATTCTCTGTAATAGTATCAAGATAATAGAGCAGTTAAGTTGTTTTACCCTCAAAGCTCCTTGCAAACAAATCATGACTGACAACTGATGCATCTAGTTGCTCCATTAACTGAGGCTCATAGACCTCACTGAGTGGAGCTTTGTAAAGGTTGTCCAGTGTGTTTGCCTCAGTTGAGGATGGCAGTGAAAATATACATTCTTAGCTATCCATGCAGACATGCAGTAGGCACAAGTAGAGCATCAACAGGATCACCAGCTCTGTTTGGTAGAAAATGCCCCACAGCGTTTAGAAATCCATTGGATTCCATTTATTTTCCTAAACAGACCATTTAGATTCGTCTCCCAGTTCTGCAGGGAGGTCTAGGAGCTGTAATTCTAAACTCAGCTGGAAGTGGTTGGACCATGAAAACAGGCAAATATTTCCCCTGCCCCAATATCCAGACCTTCCTCCTCCGTACATGGGACAATGCCCTGCTTTAAACTGCCCCATGAAGACCATGAGCTGACCTATCACAGTGGACTCAGCACGAATGTTGAAAACACCCAGGACTACAGTCTTCTGCTCTTCTAACACTGCAGCTGAGAACACCTTAGTTGGGTGGTTAGCGGGCAGGACACCAAAGGCAACCTCAGTCTCTCTCTGTCCCAGCACCAGAAGCAGCCTCTGAAGAGCCATCCCAAATCAAGAGGCTTCCTTGTGGGACAGGTGCTCTGCCTCAGTTAATCCAGCACTAGACCTGTTTTTTAAAATTCCAAATCGGACATGGGGGGTGGTCCAGCAATCACTAGTAATTAGCAACAGAAAGATTTGCCTGCGAATATGACCTTGTCATAGTACACATTTATAGTAACAAAATAATAAAAATGTGGAACTTAACAATGCAGAAAAGCATGTTTGCCCCCAAAGAATGCATCATAAACACTTTTAATGAACACATGTCACGCTTACCATATTGATGCTGCATATGTTTCCTAAGCCTCCCTTGTCACCTTGAATAGGGAAAAATCGCTTGGGGTGAAGATTTCTTTTCTGCTTAATGCAGCCAGAGAAAAAAGATGCTGCTTTTGCTCTAAGATGTTGTGGCAGAGACAGATGCTATTTCAGAGAGAAAATAACTCCATGAGTCGTTATTCAAAATAAATCCCCGTTGGCTTCCGTGGAACCTTGTACAAATGATAGACTGTGGGTCTTGATCCACAGAGAGGGGAAGGCATTCATCGGTATGTAATCGGAAGCTATAAAGGTACCAAGAACAGCAAAGTGAATATGAGAGTGAAAAACTTAAGTGGCCTTTGAAGTTACTCCCAAGACATTTCTTTGTGTGATTACTTTATCAATAAATAATAAAACTTGTATCTATGAGTGTTTATATTACATGATTACCTCTCTGGCTTCCATTGGACAGTTGCTTCTTTTTTCCACCAAAGGGAAATGCTTTATTACAATTTGATGAAAATTCTGCTGCCAAAAATAGTCATTTTAAAAACTGCAACCCACAAGTAGGCATGTTGGATGCCCTGCTCAGAAAGAGGGAAGTCCCTGTAGTCATTTTGCAACATTATGGCAGTATTTTTCACTGCAAAATGCCCATTTGAGTATTTGTTAATGCTCTAATAAGCATTCCCCACTGGAAGTGGAGCTCTTAAAGCTTACTAAAACATTAATGGAAGGTTCTTATACAGAGGCCCAGAGTTCTGACTTCAGCTCAAGGGACTGTATGCCTTATTTTTGATTTACACTAAATTCAATAAACAGGGAGCCTAAAATGAAATGTTTTTGCTCACATGGGGTTATTACCAAAACAGCAGCCCAAGTATGTTTTACTCAAAAGTAAGTCCTATTAAGTTCAATGAGGCTTACTGCTCTGGCCTTCTGCATGAGCAATGAAGTAAAGATAATGCCTCTAATACATTCTCTAATATTTACAACAGTGCACACCCTTTTCTGCCCCCCTTCCATTACCAGTTCAGTGATTTTATCTTTTGCTGAATTAGAAATATTTTATATTAGTTTGAATGTTGAAAATCTTCTTCACTTACTAATTCAATATGCTTCACTTTTAGGAAGCAGTTTTTTAAAAAGGAGAAGTCAATGATAATTAAATGCTTATTTCCATTTAGCATTTTTACAGATATTATGTGTTTTGTATTTCTAAATAATATGCAAAAGTAGGCAGATTATTCTGATTCTGCCATTATTTTCTTTTCCAATACAGCATGGTAAACTAAGAATTTTGTTAGGTCAAAATTAAATCTGGTTGAAAAGTCTGATATGCCATTTGCCTCTGTTTAGACTCCTGCTCGTCCTCCAAATATCGTATTTGCTTAGAATTTCAACTTTACTTTAAAAATGCTAGTTTTATTTTATTGTTAAATGAAATACCTGAAGAACTCAGGGAAATACAGCTTTTAACAGATTAAGTTCCAGGGGAGGTGGGGGTAGGCTTTTTAGGTAATCCTATCAAATAAGAAAAGGCTAAATTGAAGAAGAATGAATGTTCTTTGTTTAGATATCTATGCCCTGAAGGCAAAGGAAGGATCTTGTGGGGAGGTTCTTGGTTTGAGGTGAAATGGACTGTTGGGTGAGGAATGTAAATGATACTGTAGAATATCAAATTGCGAGGAGGGGGAATGGCAAAGCAATACTACTTATTTTGTGGAGGGGGCATCAACAGACATAAAGGGGCTACACAGATTCAATCTACAATCTAGAAAGAACTTTTTTTAAAAAAACGAATCATTGTTTCATTCTTTGTCTCTTAGAGGTAGATGATTTGCATCTGAGTCGACATCAGTCATGGCATTTGTGAGCCATCTGTGACAGCAGAGGCAAGTTCACTCTTGATTCATCTACAAGTCTGTACTGCTAAAGTGGACTAAGTATTGGCATAAACCAAGCCAGTATGATTGGAACCACAAGCACAGGCAAGCAGTGAGTTCCTTCCCTCCATGTTTACTCACAAGTAAGTCCCACTTGTTGTGTTTAGTGGAGCTCCCAGGTAGGTCTATATAGGGCTGCAGCATAAAAGAATTCCTCCTAATTCATGCAGATGGAAGGGTGAATCTGCCTGCCATTGTATATGCCTGAATCATATTGTTTCACTATGTAAGTCACATTGCTTTCTCCTGCTCTGGAGGGTAGGACTCGAACCTATGGCTTCAAGTTACAAGAAAGGAGATTCCAATGAAACACCAGGAAAAGCTTTCCAACAGTAAGAGCTGTTCAACAGTGGGACTCCCTCAGGAGGTGGTGGACTCTCCTTTCTTGGAGATTTTTAAGACAAAGATTGGATGGCCATCTGTCATGGATGCTTTGGTGATATTCCTGCATTGCAGGGGGTTGGACTAGATGGCCCTTGGAGTCCCTTCCAAAAACATAGAGAAAGTCTATCTATGTTTAATTTTTTGCCAGAATCAGAGACAAATTGTAGGCATGGTCTGCCTTTCTGAGGGGATGATGCCTGCTGAATTTCAGAATGATAGCTGAGATGGTTCTCCCAAGAAGGAAGACTTTACCATTTTGGGTGGGTGCAATAGGAATCAGAGGGCGTATGAGGGAGAGACAATGCATTCCCAATGAAGACTGGAATGGGTAGCAAGAGCTACCATACACACTCCAAGATATGGGGCCAACAGCTAGTGAACTACCCTTATGAATTCAAATAACTCATTATATTAAGAAGTACTTTGGATTCATTCCTTGTCCTCTGAAATTCACTATTTTTGCATTTTTACTAAAAAGATAGCCTGGATAGAAGCCAGGGGGGTTGAGTTAACTGCCTTTCTTCTCTCTGGTAGTGCACATAAGTTCATAGCACTGGATACCAGAAAAGCATTTCTGGCAAGAGCAGATTTAGCACCCAACTTGCCCAGCTTGGTTTCATTATACGGGAGGTGAGGTTCAGCTACACCAATCCTCTCATTAGGTGAAGTGGCTCTTTTTTAACTCTTCCCATTATGTATGTAGTACTTGCAAATATATGAAATTCATTATGAAGAGTGTGCCAAGCCCTTAGAGACGAAGCGATAGGTTCCTGACCCCCACCATTTATCCCAAAGGAGTCCAAGGTGGCCACACAACATCTGAATTTAAAACAATATATAACAAATTTCACAACAGTCCCCAAAAGAACATTTTCAAAGCATTTTCAAACCATTATATTTCAGTCACCAAATGCCTGGGTGAACAGAAACTTTTTTCTGATTTTTTCTGAATGATAGAAATGAGAGAGACGAATGTACAGCACTAGGAAGGAAGTCCTATAATCAGGAGACCACCACTGATAAAGCCTTGCCTTGGGTCACTGCCCCTTACAGAGTGTCCCACAGTAGCACCAGTGGCAGCAGGACTTCATCTAGACTTCATGGTTAATACCAACTTCCTAAATTGGGCCCATTAGCTCACTGGTGGCAGGTGCAGTGCATCTAGGACCAGCGAGACATAGTCCCATTGCCATGCTCTGTGCATGAGGCAGCTTCTGAACCATCTTCAAGAGCATTGCAATAGTTCAGACAGCAGGCCACTAGAGCACGGACTACGGATGCCAGGCTATCTCAATCCAGGAACAGCTGCAGCTGGTGAGCTAGCTGGAGTTGAGCATAAGCACTGCTTGCTACAGAGGTTTGGCCTGCAGTAATAGTTGGAATCAAGGTGCACTCCCAGAAAGTGCAGCTGCTCCATCAGGGAAAGTGCAACATCCGCACTGAATTCCAGACCACCCATCCAAAGCTCCTCCATCTTATTAGCCTCAGTTTCTTGGGTCTCATAGTGAAATTATCCCCTGCAGGGATAGCAACCAGTTACAGTCACCCATCCTTGGAGACTGATAGAATCTGAGGGATTTTCTAGCGGATAGAGCAGGTGATCCTGTCAAAGTTCTAGTCTTGGTATGGAATGTGCTATTGACACAGTTGCTGCTGCGGGCCCCCTCCAGAGCTGTGGAGCCCATTTTGCTCCTTGGTACACCAAGGTTGATGACATGGGTTGAGCAAGGAGCATAAGCTACATAAGTGGCATAATTCTTTTGGAGACAACACAAAAACCTACTCTGCTGCCTCCATCAGTTAGTGGTAGCATGTTCAGGTATGTGTTGGCAGAAAGTTGGGCAAAGGTTTCCTGCACTGCAGAGGGTTGGAGTAGATGACCCTAGGGGTCCCTTCCAACTCTACAATTCTATTATATGATCACATCCTCAAACAGTCTCCCATTGCTTCTTCAAAGAATAATTCTGTGTGGTCCAGGGGTTGGTTAATGACTATGCGGTAGACCTCTGGAGCACACACTGTCTAGCTGTAATCAGTTTGCAAGACACATTGAAGATACAGTTGTTCATTTTTGCAGCGTATTGTAGCAGTGCCAGCTGATCAGACCCAGTGTTATGGGATCCATTTTAGTTAATGTGGCATGATGATGTGGACAGGAAACTTGCAGTGATGTGTCCAGACAAGCGCTTGTTATATCATTGTCCATCCTGGCTTACTAATACTAGCCAGAGTGGGTAACTGGATGGGTCTACTGAATAAAATATCATGCAATGAAGTGTTACCAGCTGTCCTTAGTGTGGTACATCCATCTTGATCAGAGGCAGTTGAAGGGTGGCCCAACCGGTGAAGCCGCACTGGGCACCATGCTGCAGGAGGCACTCCAACAATGCTGTAGTGCAAGAGGTAAGGGGTGCCAAATTTTAGTGTCACACAGGGTACTGCTGAAATTTGATATTCCAAATTTATTTTATAAATAAATCCCATCTTTATTGAGAGAGAGATGGGAGAAGCGCAATCTCAGCCATGTTTGATACCCCACACCTGCCTGCCCCCTGTCCCCCAGAAACAGCACTTCTGTCTTGTCAGGACTCAACCTCAAGCTGTTGACCTCAATCCAGGATGTTCACTGTGGGGAATATATAGGATAGAATTCATAGCCTCTTCCAGTAGTTGCATCTGCCCAAGCTTTTCAGCTTGCCAGACAGAGAGAACCCTGCTCCTCCTCCCCTGGGTGCTCTTCTGAGGGTTCTTCTGACCTCCTCAAGCCCATTTTGGGATGTGCACATGCGGAGGGAGAGGAAAGGGAGGAAGCCCTCTTATGAAAGTGGAAATCCTTACACAGGGCTGCCATGGACAGGGCTCCTTCAGTGAATTCTGCCCATAAGGTTTAATTCTAATTCACTTGCCACCTAGATCATTGTTTTGCAGATGGAACTTTTCTTTCAATGGTTTCTGAAGCTGTATTTATGGATTCCCACCCCCCAATATGTGCAGGAAAGAGCTGACAGCACCACACGTTTTTTACAGCATAAGACTACAGAAATGCATTTCCCTGAAGAGAAACATCTCTCTAAACATAATTAAGATCACAGTCATAAATAGAGCAGATTTATTAAGAAACAAAAAAACAAACAATATCTTCCCATCCGAGTATGACAGGAACTGGAACAGACGGAGTTGTGATGATGCAGGAGTTTTTGTTTAATCTCAAAGATATGTTACAGAAGAAAGCAAAGATATAAAATGTCTTAAGAGAGCCAGCTAAAGATTGTATTTCAGACCTCATTCAAAGCAAAATAGCTGCCAGACAAGCCCAGATAAACCTAGGAATTTGGGTTTAAACTGATGTAGACTTCTTGACTTCAGGCAGCAAAATGTCTTGGGCTAGCACTGGGAGAAAGTCCAATAACCTGGTCTTCACATGCAGCAGAATAAGATGGTTTGGTTTAAGTGGGTTGCATTGTTCTAGACTTCAGGTGATGGTGTCTTTCAAACGTTTTCCCATATTAAGACAACTGAAAGAAAATATATACACAAGTGATTCAAGCCCAGCAACTCCTCCACACCAGCAGTCTGAAATGATATCTATTCTACCAACTCAGGACCATTCTCCATAATTTCCTACTTTAATTTGTTTTGAGATCCAGCCTGAGCTGACATTATTTGGTTGGAATGGAATGTCTCTTGCCCTGGCTCAGTATATAGTCACATCACATAGCTAAGCATCTAGCCATTAAAAAGAACAGCATTGCATAACGATGGATCAAAGAACTCACTCTTTGGTGGTATTAACTAAAGAGTCTAAGATTATGGAAGAAATAAAAATAGTTAAAAGGAAGAAGAAGAAGAAATAAAATACGTTTCATCAATAGCCTTTTCATTAGAAAAAAATCAAGCAAGCCCTGGGATTTAAAGAGCAGAGCTACAAACAGAAATTGCTTAGCACATTAAAGATAATTTGAAAAGCTATACACCACAAGATATTTTCTACATGCCACTGCTTATTACCAATTTTGTCTTTTTATATTACATTTACTATTGCTTTCCCCCCTTCCCACAGCTATCGAGCTGATGTGTCACACACAAAATAATGATCTTTTTCAGATTCTCCCCTCTTTCTCCCTCCTTTTCTTGCTAGTGATTTTCAATTTGATTCTTACCCCCACCCCCGTTTTCTGCCTCTTCCTTAGTGTCCTTGGTGACACACCATCAATTAGGTTTAATTTTTTCCTCCTTAAACAAGCAATACATTGATTTCTCAATCCTTTAGGAAAATTATACTCATAATATAGAACAAAGTATCTCTATTGAACAGATTTCTATAGAGGAATCACTTAAGACAAATGAGTTTGGCTACACATCCTAATAATAGATCATCTTTTCCCTCACAGAACAATAGAGATATTGAAGTGCATGTAGAAATGGTCCTCTTTGAAACTGCAATGTCTATTTAAAGGAGGATAGCAACTCTACAACACCATAAGCCTATTGTGCAGCCTGTCTTCCAGAGTGATTCTTATGCTCCCTTCCATCTATGGAAGAATATAACATCTTCTCCTTTTATTGGTAGCATTTTCTCTTCCTGATGTTTGTGGAAATTGAATCAGGCTCAGGGTGGGAGGTGGTGGGAGCAACTCATTTACATATATCTACTTTAAGGGGAGGGACTACAACTGAATAAGAGTAAGTGGTGGCAGCAATAATTAACATTAGAATGCACGTAGTGAATTCCATGCATTTAAACTGCCTTGCACATATCATTTCAGTCATCCATACATGCCTCCACTGTATTGTTGACCTGGAACCTAGCTTGGTAGTGGAGGGGCAGCCAGTGCAGCTGTTTCAACAATGGGATCACATGTTTTGACCAGATGAACTTGGGCCTCTCAATGACAAAGATGTGTCCAGGAGAACCCCCAAGCTATGCACTTGCTCCTTGCACAAGATGCGCCCTGCAACCCTGCACCTTCCATGCTCATAATCCCCTCCTCCTCTTGAGGCCAGAACAATTCTCCCCTACCTCTGTGCTCCCTCTCACCGCTGAGCCCCAGAGACAGAGGTTAATGGGGAGAGGGAGGGCAGAAGTGCAGACTCTTCCCCGTGAGAGTCTAGGAAATAACTTCAACTCCTGCCAGGCTGAAGCTTGCAAGTTGCATGAACTGTCATCTTATTTTTTTAATAAAAAAATTAAGGTGTTCCAGGAGAATTAAAGTCCTCCACCTGCCATTTGGAGGGAGCAGGCAAACCTGGGGACTCCATGTCAGCCTTGGAGGTCTGGCAACCTTACACCTAAAGAAACAAGGGTTGCTTATGCATAGTCAAGGTGAGTCAACTGCTGGTTCTCCCATGTGTTCACATCACTTGATTGCTCTATGTTTGTACATTTGGGACTGGTTTTCCATATTCATGTCCAGTGTTGGCATTATGGGTCAACATTATAGGGTACCCATTGAGGTCCACACTCCTCCCTGCTGACTCCCAGTATTCCATAAATATGTTGTTCTTGCCTACTCACTTTCTGTCTCCAAGCCTGCAAATTTTGACAAGATCAGGTAGCTTCTATTTGCTCTTTCCTTTGGTTAGCAGTATGGCATTAGGCTTAGACAATGAGATGAACTGCAAATCAGTGGTGGACTTTGTACTCTCAAATTTCAGTGGCACCCTGTGCAACACTAACATTTGGCAACACTAACATTTCTTGGACTTAGTTCTACAGCTTTTTGTGGTGCCTCCTGCAGTGTGGTGCCCACTGTGTCCAAACCTGTTGCACTACCCTAAAACTGCTTCTGTTGAGAAAAAATTCTAGAGACTAAACCAATCTTGACAAATGGAAAATTTTGGCTAAAAGCCATTAAATGGCAATGGAAAGAACAAGTGCAGCAAACATTCCATTTAAGTAAGGAAACAATCACCACCAGATATGAACAAGTATATTATAAGATTGACTAGCATGGTGGGTTTAGGGGGTGTAGTAGATGAGTAACTGGATATATGTCAAGGTGACATCATTACACAAATGCATCTTTTGCCTGGATCCATAGAGGCTAATGGATCTAAACATCAGGGAATAATTAACACTGCAATCCAGCCCTTAGGAACTCATGCCCATCATAATACTTGCTGTTCTCATTACTTTCCATTTCCCAATCAGGAAAGAAAAGTTGCAGAGGAATCTTCCATATATATGTGAACATAACTACCCAAGGCACAGACATACTGTATATTTAAACATTCTAAATGAACAATACCATTGCAAATTTAATTATGCAAGAAACCCATACAACCCCTAGCCATCATGCTCTAAAAAAAATTCTCCCTAGTTCATATTTCAGGTTGGTCCAAAAAACTCTTTGAAATACAGACTTTTTGTGATTGTTGTGGCGTCATCTTTAAGTGGTATGCAGAATAAGGGAGCAATTCAACACCCAAGAAGCTATCATAAAGTTCTAAGTTAACATGGTGTAAAGGGACCCCAGTTCCTAACAACATTTAGCAGCAGGGCTACTGCTGGTCCCATCCCCACTGCACCCCTTTTTCAGGGCTTACACCTGCTTAAGATCCACCAGGCTTAGCTCAGCCAGCTGGTTTTTGGCTGGGCTGGGCTGGGCTGGTGGAGATAAACTGGCATATTACCTGCTGAACTGGGAATGAGGGAGTTAAGCCAGGGCAGCCTGGTTGATCTCCAGCTCAGCTGGAGATCCCTAGACCCTAACCCACTCATCACAGCAGATCTTGCTTATAGGATTGCTCCCATAGTGTTACATATAGTGTAGAGATTTATTGTTATACGCAGGAATTGACTCTCAAGTAGAAAAATAATTCCGAAAAAAATAATTCAAAAATAAATGCATGTTTCAAGAAAAGTTTAATGAAAACAAAGCAGTTCTGAAAACAAATTGCAGCTCTAATGAACAGCAAGTTCAATGCTACAGTTTATATTGTGTTACTCAAACATGAAGTTTGAATGGACTTGTATTGATTGTCAGTTATCCAGTCATTCCTAGTAATGCACATACTTCAGTAGGAGGAAAAAAAGTAAAGAAGAACATCTGTGACATTTACTGCAAGTGGCATGGATGCATTCTTTTGGCAAAAGGGAATGTCAGTGATAGACTTCTGAGAGGTCAAAGAATGCTTTCCTTGTTTAGTGCAGAAAGCCTTTCAGCAGTCTCTCCCCCCCCCCCCCACCAGCAAGTCAGCATCCATGCTACACTAACTGTGTCATTTTTAAAAGAACGCTTGGTGCTGACCACTTTTTAATTTTATTTTTGGATAAAAATCTGCCTAAATGTATGCCTTCAAAACAGAGTTTGATATCTTTGGTTGTGTAGTTATGAGCATGGGAAAATGTATGCGGGTGAAATAAATTGTTAATGCAGCCAAGTGGAGTTGGACCTCTGCTATAACAAAAGCAAGTGTCATCCATAAGTCTTCACATTTTGGAGATAAATGAGACAACAGATTGAAAGAAGAGTGAACACTCAGCACATTATATTGTGCACAAACCCCTCCGATGATGCCAATAGAATTAAAAAACAAATAAACCAAGAAACAACACCCCCCCACACACAGCTATATGAGTCTTAAGAAAGATGTTTCAAGCTTTTAAATGGTTCCATATGGTAACAGAGATGGGGAATAATATGCAGCAACTCAGAGGTAAATCAGATTTTGTGCATGACATATACAGCTTTAATGCAAAGTGGGCAATTCACTCTTGTCACATAACTTAATTCAACCAATGGAGGCCATGATGCAGCTACTAAAGAGTGTCTCTCGGATCAATGCAAACAGAATACAGCTCTGACTTTAGCTGAGTGGGGGCACAATGGCTTCACCTGCTCTGGTTCTTCCAGAGCCTCAGACAAAGGTCTTCTTTCCCTGCTCTGCTGCTTGAGAGCCTTTCACAGCCCAGAATAACTAAGGAGATAGTACAAGAATACTTGGCTAGTTTAGATGTATTCAAGTCTCCAGGGCCAGATGAACTGCATCCAAGAGTATTAAAAGAACTGGCAGATGTGATCTCAGAACCACTGGCAGTCATCTTTGAGAATTCCTGGAGAACAAGCGAAGTCCCGGCAGACTGGAGGAGGGCAAATGTTGTCCCTATTTTCAAAAAGGGGAAAAGAGAGGACCCAAATAATTACCGCCCAGTCAGTCTGACATCAATACCAGGGAAGATTCTGGAGCAGATCATTAAGCAAACAGTCTGTGAGCACCTAGAAAGGAATGCTGTGATCACCAATAGTCAGCATGGATTTCTGAAAAATAAGTCATGTCAGACTAACCTGATCTTGTTTTTTAACAGAATTACAAGCCTGGTAGATGAAGGGAACGCAGTGGATGTAGCCTACCTTGATTTCAGCAAGGCATTTGACAAGGTGCCCCATGATATTCTTGTAAAGAAGCTGGTAAAATGCGGACTTGACTATGCTACCACTCAGTGGATTTGTAACTGGCTGACTGACCGAACCCAAAGGGTGCTCATCAATGGTTCCTCTTCATCCTGGAGAAGAGTGACTAGTGGGGTGCCACAGGGTTCTGTCTTGGGCCCAGTCTTATTCAACATCTTTATCAACGACTTGGATGATGGATTCAAGGGCATCCTGATCAAATTTGCAGATGACACCAAACTGGGAGTGGTGGCTAACACCCCAGAGGACAGGATCACACTTCAAAATGACCTTGACAGATTAGAGAACTGGGCCAAAACAAACAAGATGAATTTTAACAGGGAGAAATGTAAGTATTGGACTTGGGCAAAAAAAATGAGAGGCACAAATACAAGATGGGTGACACCTGGCTTGAGAGCAGTACATGTGAAAAGGATCTAGGAGTCTTGGTTGACCACAAACTTGACATGAGCCAACAGTGTGACGCGGCAGCTAAAAAAGCCAATGCAATTCTGGGCTGCATCAATAGGAGTATTGCATCTAGATCAAGGGAAGTAATAGTGCCACTATATTCTGCTCTGGTCAGACCTCACCTGGAGTACTGTGTCCAGTTCTGGGCACCACAGTTCAAGAAGGACACTGACAAACTGGAATGTGTCCAGAGGAGGGCAATCAAAATGGTCAAAGACCTGGAAACGATGCCTTATGAGGAACGGCTAAGGGAGCTGGGCATGTTTAGCCTGGAGAAGAGGAGGTTAAGGGGTGATATGATAGCCATGTTCAAATATATAAAAGGATGTCACATAGAGGAGGGAGAAAGGTTGTTTTCTGCTGTTCCAGAGAAGCGGACACGGAGCAATGGATCCAAACTACAAGAAAAAAGATTCCACCTAAACATTAGGAAGAACTTCCTGACAGTAAGAGCTGTTTGACAGTGGAATTTGCTGCCAAGGAGTGTGGTGGAGTCTCCTTCTTTGGAGGTCTTTAAGCAGAGGCTTGACAACCATATGTCAGGAGTGCTCTGATGGTGTTTCCTGCTTGGCAGGGGGTTGGACTCGATGGCCCTTGTGGTCTCTTCCAACTCTATGATTCTATGATTCTATGAAATGGCAGAGACTGAACCTGGGACTTTTCAGCACTTGAACAATGGACAGCCAAATGCCCCTTGGAGATCAGGCACATTCACAGGTACTGTGTGCAGGGCTGAGAATTGCCTAAAGAGCCCCATAGACGTCTATAGCCATGATTGCCACCAACAGTTCGTGAGCAAGGAAGTAATGATCTAATTGTTTCATTACACACACACACACACACACACACACACACACACACACATATATCCCACCCTTTCCCCCAACGGCACTCTATGGGGTCACATTTTCATGCTTACAGAGGGGGTGGAGGTAGGGAATAGCAGGGTGAGGAGCAGACTCTTTCAGTAATATCACATTTTCCTTTGGCTGCTCATTGTCTGTGTCATTATTCATCTCTTTTTAAGGACACGGCTGATTCTGTATGAGTGAATAGTTTATATGGCCTACAAGAGAGTCACTGAGGCCAAATTGATTTTTCTTTACTGAATATATATCATGTGCCCTTGGGCAGTTACAGAGGTTAGAGATGTAATGCAAGTGATTATGAAAATAGCATGCTTAAAATGCAGGTCTGCATAATACGTGCTAAAAATAAGAATTTAAAAGTATATTATGATGAGACCAGGCAAAATTCCCTTACCCATAATATTCAAATGAATGCACAACAGAGTTATGCACAATATATTGATAATTATACATCTGTTTATTGAATCACAGTTGTAGGCCCCTTGCAATTCATAGCAATATGAATTGTAAGATTTTCTATTACCTGGTTGTAATCCTGAGAGAAAGTAAATAGTCATTTCAGATAAATGAGTGGGGTAGGAAGTATCTTGTTTCTGATATTAAATTGGGATTTGATAAATGATGGAAGCAACTGAGGAAGCAGTCTTCTGCTGCGTGTGAGCTCCAAAAGCACAACCGCCAGATTGTGAGAGGGTAGCTAATCCAAGAAATCCACATATTCTTCCTTCTCCTCCACTTTAAATAACTACTGCTTGAAGGGATTAGCAAGCAAGAGATTGAACTATCAAGTGCTGGAACCAATTTCAATTGAAACAATCAAATATTATGCTTGAAAATAAATCCCAATTTGACCTTTTCTTGCCCCATCAGTGGCTGGGGGGGGGGGAGGGGATCAAGTGTCAAATACCAAAAGACAAAAGAATCATAGCAGGCTCAATTGTTGCTGGGACATGTAGACTTCAGCTAATTTTCTGAATGTGTTTGGTGCAGGTGTGAGTGACTTTCAGGGTTGCATGTGCGCAAGGCCAATCCTACAGCAAGATCTGCTGCAATAAGCAGGCTTAGATTCCAGCTACACCAGTTTAACTCCCTCATCCCTGGCTTAGCCAGAGATACAAAGGTGTGTCTTCCCATCCTGACTTACCTGGGATCCAGCTAGCTGAGCAGAGCCCAGCAGATCACAAGCTATCCTAAAGCCTGAAAAGGGGGTGTTTGGGGGGCATGGTGGGGACGGGACCAGTGGAAGTATTTGGGATCCTGAGCCCATTCAGCTCAGTCATGTGAACTGGCAACCTGGAGTAAGTTAAACGGGCAAAAAGGGTGCTGTACCCTGAAACCTCTTTGAAAGGCTTGCTTTTCCTCTGCCAGCTCAACCACCAGTAGCTCCACTGCTGAATGGAGTTTGAATCTGGTGAAACTTGACACTAGCTCCAGTTTACACCCGTGTGCTTTAGGCCTGGTTTTGGACTGATCCCAATATGTGATTGTGCAATATTATTTATTTGATACTAAAATGCTAATGAAGTTTTGCATCCTGGTATCCAGTGTGTGTAGGGGGGTGTCCAATTAGGGGTGGGAGAGAAATCAATTATGTTTTCAAAATTTGTGCTTTTCTGAATTTTCTGATTAACTTCTCCAACCAATAATATGCACAGAAATTCATATATTTGGGGAAAGTGTGCATAAAATTAATATATTTGTGAAACTAACATACAAAATGCATCATATTAGTGAAAATTGTTTTAAAGTTGTGTACATTGGCCAAAACTGCAAAAAAACAGAGGGCTTATTAGAATAAATTCACACTGAAATGCTGATGAATTTTTATGAGTTTTCTTCACACTTAAATTGCTACAGACATGTGGAGAACTTGTTTTAAGGCTGGAAAATGAGAAACTAGGGGAAATGAAATTGACTGATTCATCCATTTCTACTTCCGGGGCTCCAAGACTGTGCTTCTCCGCCCCCTTCCTGTAAGAAGGTAACATGCCTTCAATTTTAATCAGAAAACAACTGTGCCTCAGGTACTAGAAGCTTGGGAAGTAATGATTTAATCAATGATTTAATAATCAGCAATAAAGTAAGACAAACAATAAACATAATTAAGAGGCTGATGCTATGCATGCTTAATCCAAAATAAGTTTTCTGAGTTCAGTGGGATTCTGATACATACTCTTTCTTTGGAACAGACTCAAGTAAACATGCCTAAGCTTACATCACTGTTATGCTATGTACTCTTACTTGTAAGTCCCATTAATACCTGAGGTCTGCCAGTTATGTGCCTGCACTGCTACAGGATCAGTCCACTTCTAGAACATGTGTGTGTGTGTAATTTGATTCATTTTTATTCCACTTTTCACAATATGATAACAGTAAAAGGGATATTAAAATACCAGGAGCCCAGGAAGGTCTGGGCAAACAAATCCTTTGTAATTAGCAAAATGATAACACAGTTGGTACCTTCCGGATCTCTGACAGGAGACCATTGCACAAAATGGCACCACCAATATTATATCCAAATATTCCTCCCCACCATTTAGTGAGCCTGTTGCTAGGTGAACAAACCTGAACCTGAAGTAGCTGCAGCCTCTCGGGCAATGAAGCAGTTGAGCCTCAAGGGTGTGAGTGATGCATTTTTATACTTTAAGCCAAAAATTACATCAGAACATTTGGAATGTGCAAAAGCCAGTGGATGATTGAAGGGATGTTCATGGTAGTGGCTTCAAGCACAGCAAGGCTAGTCACACTTCTCTGAAGTCTCTCAGCCTCACTCACCTCACAGAGTGTTTGTTGTGGGGGAGGAAGGGAAAGGAGAATGTTAGCCGCTTTGAGATTCCTTAAGGGGAGTGAAAAGGGATGTGGGTGGTGCTGTGGTCTAAACCACTGAGCCTAGGGCTTGATTAAAAAAAGGTCAGCGGTTCGAATCCCCGCGACAGGGTGAGCTCCTGTTGTTCGGTCCCTGCTCCTGCCAACCTAACAGTTTGAAAGCATGCCAAAAGTGCAAGTAGACAAATAGATACTACTCTGGCGGGAAGGTAAAGGGCATTTCCGTGTGCTGCTCTGGTGTCGGTGTTCCATTGCACCAGAAGTGGCTTAGTCATGCTGGCCACATGACCCGGAAAAATTGTCTGTGGAGTGGACAAATGTGGGCTCCCTCAGCCTATAAAGCAAGATGAGCACCGCAACCCCAGAGTCATTTGCGACTGGACTTAACTGTCAGGGATCCCTTTACCTTTACCTCTAAGGGGAGTGAAAGGTGGGATACCAAGTCCAAACTCTTCTTCTTCTTGTCTTCCGGTCGGCGCCAGCGCTTAATGGCGGTCCTCCCTTCGATCTCCGGAGGAGGACTGCTTCACGAGTTTGGGTCTGACTGCTACGGCGAAGCGGGGACCCCTAAAATCACAGGCGCGGAAGCCTGTGAACAAGGAGACTCGGTGGGCACCATTTGCACCCCCCTTTACTGTAAAGGAGCCTTTTTAAAGGCTCCAGAGTGGCATCGGGGGTGCGTGCGGTGCTGAGAGTCGCTACCCAGCCCGTGGAGTGAAGCCGCGTCGCCATAGGCGGAGAGCGCCGATTCCTTCCTGAAATCTGGACTGAAATTGAATACCCGTAAGTAGGGTTGGAAAACTTACTGGGACTTTTTAAAAAAATTGCCTGAAATTTGGCCGAAAACGGGGACGGCTAAAATAAAGGAAGTCTGCCTCCCCCGGACTGCATGATAACTAAAGCAACGGAACTAGAAAGCTGCAATTGGAGGAAAAGTAAATTTGAACTGTTTAACTTTGACATCGAATTTGAATTTCCCCCTAGCAAGCAGGAGCAAGGGGGGAAGAGAAGTGAATTTGGCTTAACCTGCATGAAAGAAAAATAAAGGAGAAAAACTTTCTGCTGTCTCAGACTCTGGGAACGGACTGCCTGAGTGAAGCACTGTGACGGTGAACTGTCAGATAAGACTTGTTGCAAAGCTGAGACTTTATTTGATACAATTTTGGGACTTTACTGAAACTACAAATTGACAGTTTGTATATATTAGAAGATTGGAAGATTGTTGCCAAAAACTTTCTCTCTTTGGGGACTTCTTGTTTCTTTGTTTCTTCTGCTTATTGGATACATTGAATTACTCCCTCTAGAGGGTTGAAAGGTAACAGTTGTAACATAGACTGTAAAAAACAAGTCACTGGATTTTTCCACTGAAAAGCTGCTCCTGTGGGAACAACCTTGGGACATGAGCGGCCCAGTAGAAGAGATAGCAACAAGATCTAAAGTCAAAGCTGCACAAAAGAAAAGGGGCTCAATATCAAGTATACTGCCAACAGGTGCAGCTGGGCAGGAAAAAGGGACAAATATATTTATGGATCCAGTGACACAAGCATTACTTAAAATAAATGAATCCTTAGAAATTTTGACAAAGCAGAGTACGGAAAATACCAAACAGTTGACAGAACTTACAACAAAATTAGATTTGAATACTAAAAGTATCACATCTAACACGGAAACTATAAATAGACTGATTGAAGAAAATGCTACAACTCAAAAAATTGCTGAAGAAGCTAAAACTGCTGCAGAAACTACACAGGAAAAATTAGCACCAGTCTGTAAAAAGTTGGATGAACATGAGGCGGCCTTGTCTTTGTGGGAGATGCAGAGGAAGGAGAGGAACTTAAGATTAAGACTGGTCCCTGAAAGTGAAAAGGACAACCTAGTGGACTTTCTCACAAAAGAATTTTCAGAATTTTGGCAGGTAAACTCAGAGGAAGAAGAATTTAAGATAACAGCTGCCTTCAGACTGGGTAGAAGGCAAAACAGAAAGATTCCTAGGGACTGTCTGATAACTTTGAGATCTAAAGAGGAAAGAGATAAAATATTAAATCTACATTATCAGAGAACCCTTGAGATTGAGGACGCCTACGTGCAAATTTATAAGGACATTCCCAAATACATTCTGGAGGCAAGAACTCACTACAAGAACCTGGTTTACTTGCTGAAAAAGAACAATTTACCTTTCAGATGGGAATTTCCACAAGGTTTGTCTTTTAACTACAAAGGAAAGAAAGTTAAAATAAGAACAGTACAAGACAAAGAACAATTCCTGGAAAGAAACGAGGAGGACCTTCAGAAAGGAGTGGTAGAACTGACCTCTGAAGCAGATCTTGGGAACTTAACATTTGGACTTAAATCACCAACGGAAGAAGAACAGCTGCAGGGAGCAGCTGGAGAGTAACCAACTAAATAACAATGGCTCTGCAATTTCTAAGTTGGAACTGTAATGGATTGAACCTTCCCAGAAAAAGGCGTGAGGTTTTTCATATTTTGAAAAGAGAACAATTGGACTTGATTTGTTTACAAGAGACCCATGTGACAAGGGCACACAGAAAACTGCTTATAAATAAAAGATTAGGACAGGAATTTATTTCATCGGATAAAGTCAAGAAAAGAGGAGTGGTGATCTATGCAAAGGAGAAGTTGGCCCCAAAATTGATCTTTAAAGATGAACAAGGAAGATTTTTGGCAATTGAGATACAAATTCAAGGAGAAAATTTTTTGACAGTTGGCATCTATGCACCAAATGAAGGGAAGGCAGAATTCTTTAAGAAGTTGCATGAGACTTTAATGGACTATATGGATTACAATGTAATTTTGTTAGGAGATATGAACGGCGTGGTTTCTACAAATATGGACAAAGCACAAAGACAGGTGGTCTCTAAGGATGGGAGATTACCTAAGACTTTCTTTGAAATGACTGAAAACATGGACTTGATTGACATTTGGAGAACAAGGAACCCCCTTGAGAGAGAGGGAACGTTTTTTTCTGAAGCACAAATGACATGGACAAGAATAGACCAAATATGGGTTACTAGTGGAATGGCTCCAAAGATAAAAAAAGTGGAAATCTGCCCAAAGACATGCTCCGACCATAACGCTGTAAAGATGGAGATGAAACTAACAACAGCTGGCTCCTTCAAATGGAGAATGAATGACACCCTATTCAGAGATGATGAGATTTACAAAAAGGCCCAAAAAACTTTGAAGGACTATTTTGAGATAAATCTGAGGACAGACGTCGATAAAAGAGTGATTTGGGACGCAAGTAAGGCCGTGATGCGAGGTTTCCTAATACAACAGAACTCTTTAAAGAGGAAGAAACAAAATGAGAAGAAAGACAAGATCTTGGAAAAACTAAAAGAAGGAGAAAAGAAATTGAGGTCCAAACCAAAGTCTCATGAGATTTTGAGAGAAATTAAGTTTTACCAGAAGCAGTACATGGAATTGATGAATCAAGAGATAGAATGGAAAATTAAGCAAATGAGACAAAGGACATTCGAATCAGCAGACAAATGTGGGAAACTTCTAGCATGGCAATTGAAGAAGAGACAAAAATTGAATACAGTTACAAGTCTGGAGGTGGAAGGAAAGAACATTTACAAACCAAATGAGATTAGTAACTGTTTTCAGAGTTACTTTAGAAGATTATATGCACGAGGGCCGGAAAATGAAGGTGAAATAGAAGATTTTCTTAAGAAATATGGACTACAAAAAATTTCGCAACAAAGTATGTTGGTCTTGAATGAGAAAATAACGGATCAAGAAATAGAGGGTGCCATCCAAAATATGCAATTAGGTAAATCTCCAGGACCAGATGGACTAACCTCCAGATATTACAAAGTTTTGAAGGAATGGTTAGTACAACCGTTGAAGGAGGTCTGCAATGAAATTTTAGAGGGGGAAAAGGCACCCGAATCGTGGAAAGAAGCTTTTATTACACTTATACCAAAGACTGAAACTGAAAAAAACCAGATCAAGAACTACCGCCCTATATCACTACTTAATGTGGATTACAAAATATTTGCTGACATTCTAGCAAAAAGATTGAAGAGGGTGTTGGTGGAGGAGATTCATAAGGACCAGGCAGGTTTTCTCCCAGGGAGACATTTGTCAGATAACGTAAGGAATATAATTGACATTATGGAACTTTTAACAGTAAATATCAACACGAAGGCGGTTTTAATATTTGTGGACGCGGAGAAAGCTTTTGACAATATTTCTTGGAGTTTTATGAAGAAGAATCTCCATGGGATGGGGGTAGGCCAAAGGTTTGAAAATGGTATAGGTGCAATATATTCTGAACAAAAGGCAAAGTTAATTGTAAATAATGTGGTTACTGATGAGCTTCTTATAGAAAAAGGGACACGGCAGGGGTGCCCAATATCCCCATTACTTTTTATATCAGTCCTGGAGGTTTTGTTGAATATGATTAGGGGGGACCAGCTGGTAAAAGGAATTCAGGTCAGAGCCAAACAATATAAACTGAAGGCATTCGCAGATGATTTAGTATTGACTTTACAAGAGCCAGACACTAGTACAAAAAGAGTTTTAGAACTAATTCATGTTTTTGGTCAGGTAGCAGGATTTAAGCTGAATAAACAAAAAACTAAAGTCTTCGGAAAAAAATCTAACAAATGTTGAAAGAGAGAGGTTTCAAAGTGAAACTGGGTTAATGGTGGCAAAGAAAGTGAAATATCTGGGGATTAACATGACATCTAAAAATGTGAACTTATTTAAAGATAACTATGACAAATGTTGGATAGAGGTAAAGAAAGATCTAGAAATATGGTCAAACTTGAAGCTTTCCTTGTTAGGTCGAATCGCTGTGATCAAAATGAATGTATTGCCTAGAATGTTATTTTTGTTTCAGACATTACAAATTGTGGACAAATTAGACTGTTTCAAGAAGTGGCAGAAAGATATATCTAAATTTGTCTGGCAGGGCAAAAAGCCCAGAATAAAATTTAAGATATTAACTGATACAAAAGATAGAGGGGGGTTTGCCCTGCCGGACTTAAGACTGTACTATGAATTGGCAGCTTTCTGCTGGTTGAAAGAATGGCTACTTCTTGAGAATACAGATATTCTGGATTTGGAAGGATTTGACAATAGATTCGGTTGGCATGCATATATATGGTATGACAAGGTTAAAGTTCACAAAGGATTCAAAAACCATATTGTCAGGAAAGCATTATACAATGTTTGGATTCGATACAAGGACTTGTTGGAAAATAAAACTCCTAGGTGGTTATCACCAATGGAGGCTAAGGAGGTGAAGAAGATTAATATGGAATCTAAATGGCCAAAATATTCTGAAATCTTAGAGCAAGAAAGTGGCAAATTTAAACTACAGAGTTTTGAGAAAATAAAGTCCAAGGTACGAGACTGGCTCCATTATTATTAAATAATGGAGACCTTTAAACAAGACAGGAAAATTGGCTTCCAGGTGGAGAAATCGAAACTAGAAACAGAATTGTTAGAACCCAATACTAAGAATTTATCAAGAATGTATAATTTGTTGCTGAAGTGGAATACAATAGATGAGACAGTCAAATCAGCCATGATTAAGTGGGCACAAGACATTGGTCATGATATTATGTTTGCTGACTGGGAACAGTTATGGACCACCGGCATAAAATTTACGGCATGTAATGCCTTAAGAGAAAATATTATGAAAATGATTTACAGGTGGTACATGACCCCAGTCAAGCTTGCGAAGATTTATCATCTGCCCAATAACAAATGTTGGAAATGTAATGAGACTGAAGGTACCTTCTTTCACCTTTGGTGGACTTGCCCAAAGATTAAGGCCTTTTGGGAAATGATTTACAATGAAATTAAGAAGGTACTTAAATGTACTTTTCATAAGAAACCAGAGGCATTTCTTTTGGGCATGGTCAGCCAACTGGTGCCAAGGAAGGATAGGACTTTTTTTATGTACGCCACTACAGCAGCAAGGATTCTTTTAGCAAAGTATTGGAAGACACAAGAACTACCTACACTGGAAGAATGGCAGACAAAAGTGATTGACTTTATGGGATTGGCAGAAATGACTGGCAGAATCCGCGACCAAGAGAAAGAGACGGTGGAGGAAGACTGGAAGAAATTTAAAGCTTATCTTAAGAACTGTTGTAAAATTGATGAGTGTTAAAATGTCAAGGGAAAGGAAGAAGCAGAATTATAGCTGTAACTGATTGATGAATTAGGATGAAATTGAAAAAGAAAATAAGTTATTATTTAATTGGAGCGAAGGGTTGCTGAAAAACTTTAAAATAAGGATGCAGAGAGGGTGAGGTATAGGGAAGTCTGAGAAAGAAGGCTTACGAAAAAGAGGATTTGAAATTATATTTGTTTGTATGTTTTTGTTTGTTTATGTGTGTATGTTATTTTGTTTTAAATTTGGAAAATTAATTAAAAATTAATTTAAAAAAACCAAACTCCTCTTCTTCTTCTTCTTCTTCTTCTTCTTCTTCTTCTTCTTCCCCCGCTAAATTTAAGCTGCATGTTCACAGTGTTGTTCATATCAGATAGGAGTGTAGAGATGTCTTCACCTGACACACATGACATTGTGGGTTTCTTTCCTCTGCAATGCCTCAACCCCCCAAAGTCCTGTTTATTAAGCTGTGATTTGTGCAAGAGTGCTCATCGGTAATGGCTATTAAGGTATATTCACATTGCCATTTACTCCACATCTAGTTTTTTAGTTGGATTGAAGCTGTTTTGGGGTGGGGGAGGGAAGCATCAGCAATATGACCCTATATGACTGACATGGAATTGTAGCTAACCTTGTGTGAATGCAGATTCAAAAACTAGCAGTGGGGCAACTTTGGATGCAGAGTAAGTGGCAATGTGAGCACACCCTAAGAGTGTGTTTTGCACATTTGCCTGGAAGACTTGGCTTGTTTCTGTCAGAGCCATCAAATAATGCATTCTCAAGTGTCCTTAAAGGTAAAGGGACCCCTGACCATTAGGTCCAGTCACGGACGACTCTGGGGTTGCGGCGCTCATCTTGCTTTACTGGCCGAGGGAGCCGGTGTACACCTTCCGGGTCATGTGGCCAGCATGACTAAGCCACTTCTGGTGAACCAGAGCAGCCCACGGAAATGCCGTTTACCTTCCCGCCGGAGTGGTACCTATTTACCTACTTGCACTTGACGTGCTTTCGAACTGCTAGGTGGGCAGGAGCAGGGACCAAGCAACAGGAGCTCACCCAGATTCAAACCACCGACCTTCTGATCGGCAAGCCCTACGCTCTGTGGTTTAACCCACAGCACCACCCACGTCCTCAAGTGTCCTTAAATGAGCTCTATCATGGCATGAAATTTGGGTCTTTAGTCTTTCAATGTGCACATGAATAAATATTCTGGGCAGGAAGAACTTCTGCTAGGCTACATCCATAATACTTCTTTTGCTGACAGGTAAAGTTTTTCCTGTTTTTAAAGAGCTTTCATTCACTGTCGATGGTAGCAGTTGTGTTTTTAGCTCCAAGCTTTAAAGCATTTTGATTGATTTTTATGTTTTTAAATTGCTCTGTAATTTTTATTATATGATTATTAGGTAATTTGGAATCTTTGCAATGAGACAACGGTCAAATTTATATATGAGAAGGTGCAGAAAAAAATGTAAAAGACAGTTACAAACAGATTCTGAAGTATTTTCCTTCAGCATACAGATGCTGAAGTATTTTCCTTCAGCACTACTGACTTTTCTAGCTATGTTATTCCCTTTTAATATCCTGGGGGGGGGGGGGACCAGGACATTCTGTTGTTGTTCTGTTACGAGTGAACAGCAGCCATTTTGGTTGCCGTGATCTCAAGCAATTTCATAGTGCAATTCCCTCCCCTCCCCAATTTTTTTTTCCAGGGCTGTGATCTCATGTGGTGCCCCAAAGTGTGAATTTTTGGGTGCTGTGCCCAAAAAGACCACCAGGGTTGGGGGCACGGCTCAGCAACCAAAATGGCTCTTGTGAATAAAAATGGGAATTTGGCATTCAGGACGATGCAGTCCCAGATTTTGGCTTCAAAGTGTGGGAGGGTATGGGTGGCGGGAAGCACTCAGTTTAAATTAATAGGGTGGTACACTAGATCCCAGAGCAAATTGGGCTGATTTGGGTCAACCCAAATTTAGCAACCCCCAATTGTCCCAGGTCTGATCAGGTCCGTTTCAATGTAATTGGGGTTTAAGCCATAATTAAATGCTGTGTAAGGTACTGAATTGATTTGGGCCCATACTGTGTCAATTAGGCTTCAGTCTTACCAAAAGAATTTCTTAGCATAAAATCCCAGGGAAGGTGCTTTGCCATAGACTCTTAAGGACCTGTAGACACCAGCAACCCACAATTCTTAGGTGCAGTTGCTCTGAAAAGATTTGGTTGTAGGGCTTCCACACCTAATGAAAGTCCAATAAGAAGCCCTCAAATGTGTGGGGGGTGTATATATATTATAAGGCCATTGCAAGGAAGGCTGGGAATAATGGAAGGAAAGCAGTGAAGCATTTGCGAATGAATCTGGCAAGAACAGACAACCATTCTCCAAAAAAGCTTGGACTGAGGTGATTGGTGTTTGTCCATCCCTGATTTGAAACTGGGACACTTGTACCAATATATTAGGAGATGTCTACTCCCTAACAATCTATTCCAGCACCTGATTTTCTCTTACAAGAGGACTGGAATAGGGTGGGGATCCCAGAATATGAATATATATGTATGTATGTGTATGTGTATGTGTATGTGTATGTGTATGTGTATGTGTATGTGTATGTGTATATGTATATGTATATGTATATGTATATGTATATGTATATGTATTGTATTGATAAAGTGAATGAAATTCATTATTTTAGGTCAATCAGGCTTCTTTAACTGCAGCCTGAGTTTAGACACTTTTCTTTTGGTCTCATATTCATTAATATAGTTTCCTGTCTAAGGAGAGTTAGTCCATCACAGGTTCATTGCTTCCACTCACCATCACAGAAAAGATGAGCTTACACTTTGCTGCATGAGTGAGAGATGCACTCAATTTTGCCTCCAGTGCACCTCCATCAATTTTAAAAATAGCAACATCGAAAACAACCTATTTTGCAAAACAGGCCAATGTTTCAAGGTATTTTTATTTTGTTTTTTTTTAAAAAAAGAGATAGGTCTTTGAAATTCAGCATCCCTGTTCAACTTGATGAAGAAGTCTGTTTACTCATCTGGGAGGACGTCTTTAAAAGACAATTCTGTGGTAAGCCTGAGGTCCTAGAATGACTCATTTGGGACTAGCTGGTAGTGCAAGATAAAGATTTATGTGTGTTGAAAATTCAAGATTACTTAGGGTGATATGTGTGAAGTTACAAAAGGCTAGGAGCTTAAGTCAGTATTAAGTGCAGGTGAGGTAACATAAGGGAGAGAAAAAATAGCAAGGTGGACAGTGCTGGGAGAAAGGGAGTGAGTGTGCCACGGATTCAGGTCCCCGTCCTTCCCAAACAGGCGATGTCCAGCACCGATTGCCCAGCCAGGCAGATAATGTGCAGCAGCAGTATGCAGGCAACCTGCTGGAGCTGAATGTTTTAATTTGGACCCATTTTAAACATGTGAATATATAATTATAAATATATACATTGTCCTGATGCTATAGCAGTGTTTCTCAGATGTATTGCAGGGAAACTTCTGTCTTGAAGCTAAAATATTTACATTTGATGTGTGAAATAATTAGAATGACACTCTCATGAAAGCCTTCCACTCTCCTTGGTTTTTATGTATAAATCATAGATCCAATCATTCCTCCTGGTTGCATGGAGGAAAGTCCAGAGCAGTGGTTCATGTGGGGACCAACAGACAGCTTCCTCTGAAATTGGGCAATTTTGCCATGTCTCCATATGAGGAGTGACTGAAGGATCCACTCACACCAAAATGCAGAGAGATGACGCAGAATTATCAACCCCCATGATGACTGATTGGAAAGGTCATGAAGCCTGTATCATCATGCAGAGATACAGTGGGATACCTCTTCTATGGGAGGAAACGTGGGATTAATTTCCTATTCAGTCACAAGTTTATTGAGTATGTTTGGGCCGGTCTTTATTTCTCAGTCTAATGTACCACCAAGATAGTTGTGAGGATAAAACGGATCAGGGAGCAGAGAACGACATATACAGCCCTGAGCTACTTAGAATAATGTGGAAGGGGGAATACACAAACAAAATATATATTCTGTTGCTACAAAGAAGGGTCAGAAAAGTAAAATTAAAATAATATGTAGATAGGTTAAAAATCCTTTGCTAATCAGTAATCCATTTTTAAAAATGCATCTGGAGGATGATACTATTATCTGTTTCTGTGTATTAATGTCTCATGAGCGTACAAATGAAGAAAATTCATGCAATCTTGGAGGCAGCAACACCTTCATACCAGAAGCCAAATAGAGATATCATGAAATATCAATCTATCCTGTGCTTAGCAACTTGATTGTGGAAAAAAAAAATTTAACTGTACATCAGTGAAGCTTTAAAGGGCAATAACTAAAATAATGTGGGGAAGTTTTACAAAGGTGCATTGGCTGCTAGTCTTTCGAAGTAATTTTGTCACCTAATCCTCTGCGCCATATTGATATAGAATCATGAGCTTGCCTTTGGCTAGGATTTGCAGGTGCACACACAGACATCACTGCCACCACCAAAGGGATAAGGTGTAAGAGTTACATATGCTAGACTAATGGCAAATGAGCTTTGCAAGGTTTAAACTATTACTATCTGTTTACAGTGGTACCTCAGGATAAGTACTTAATTCATTCCGGAGGTCCGTTCTTAACCTGAAACTGTTCTTAACCTGAAGCACCACTTTAGCTAATGGGGCCTCCTGCTACCGCTGCATGATTTCTGTTCTCATCCTGAAGCAAAGTTCATAACCCGAGGTAATATTTCTGGGTTAACAGAGTCTGTAACCTGAAGCGTATGTAACCTGAAGCATATGTAACCCGAGGTACCACTGTACTTATTTCCTGGTATCATAGGTTAGGCTGACCTTTCTGGACTGTCATCTAAATGAGACTTTAGCATTACTTAATATCCTGTTAGAGAAGGCAAGGCAGAACTCAGCGGCCAGGTTGCTCACTGGAACAAGACTGTTTGAGCATCTTTCAACGATCCTGGTCCAACTGCACTGGCTACCGATTAGTTTCCAGGCCCAATTCAAAGTGCTGGTTTTGACCCATAAAGCCTTTAACAGCTCGGGACTGCAATAGCTTAAGGACCGCCATTCCCATATGAACCTACCCGGACCCTGAGATCATCTTCTGAGGCCCTTCTTCGTGTGCCTCCTCCACGAGATGTCCAGAGGGTGGCAACACGAGAACAGGGCCTTCTCTGCAGTGGCTCCCCATCTGTGGAATGCTCTCCCCAGGGAAGTTCACCTGGCACCTTCATTATACACCTTTAGGTGCCAGGCAAAAACATTCCTCTTCAACCAGGCCTTTGCCTGACCTGACATCCTATACCCTTTTTAAAATAGGGCAGGGGGGGATCTGGTTTTTGTTTTGCTTTTATGTAAGTGATTGTTAATGTGAACCACCCTGAGACCTTCGGGTATAGGGCGGTATAGAAATACAACAACAACAACAATTTACGTATTAGATAAGAAAGAAAAAAACACATTTTATTACAAGTTAATCCTCCCTGCCAATGCAAGTAAGCATGAGTTCCAATTTATAATATGTCAGAATTTATAATAAGTCCTGTGATGCAAATACCACTCCTATGTGCTTGAGATTCCAGTGCCCAGAGCTCTCCCCACCTTGAAGAAAGAAGATTGGCATAGAACTCCCCCACCCGCTGTGCCTGTTCTGGCTGTGATTTGAAATCTCTCAGCTATCTATGAACTTGCCATACTTTTGTCTTGGCATGGTGATGTGCCAGGTTAAACAGACCCCATCACTCCTTCAGCTGAGCTGAAGGCATAGGAGAACACCAAGCCAAAATATATGCAGTTGGGGTGAGAAAACAGCCCTGCTTCACACCGCTCTCTATAGGGAAGGTGTCCGAGGATAAACCATGTGCATGTTCTTGTGGAAAGGCACCGTCATCTTGTGGCACTTAGGTGGGCATCCTATCTTGTTGAGCAGTGTGAAGAGTCCTTTTCGGCTGATGAGGTCAAAGACCTTCATCAGGTCTATGAAGGCAACAGACAAGGGGTGTCTCTGCTCTCAGCATTTGTTCTGCAGCTGGTGCAATGAGCAATCATGTCAACTGTTGAGCTCTGAGCTCTAAAACTGCACTGTGACCCTGGATAGACCTTGTCAGTGAGTGACTGTAATCTGTTGAGAACTACATGGGCAAAGGCTTTCCCCGCAGGACTCAGCAGAGAGATTGCTTGATGGTTGTAGCAATCATGGCGGTCCTGATGCCTTCCTCTGCCCCACCTGCAGTAAGAGAGGCCTCTCCCATATCTGTCTCTACAGCCACAGCAGGTGCTGTAACTCTCCAACAGTTAGACTTAACTCCCACAAGGGTATTGGAGTATGCTCCTGCAGGGTTTGCATTTGATGTGAGGTAGAGTAAAATGAAAGAGTCTGTGGTATATTATAACTGCATATTCTGTCTGTCTGAATGTATGTATCTGTCATTGTTGATCCTTCCTGGAAAAGAATTCAGATAAATTTATGTTCTACTGTCCTAAGCTGACCAACTCACAGTATGGGTTCTCTCTCTATGGAAGAACAAACTCATACAGACTTCCAGAGCCACTGAGTTTTATTTAGAGGGTTATATAGTGGAATAATACAACATACACTTTTCCTTGTTTCTAACACGTTCACAGTTCTATTTTGATTTGGATGACGTTTGTCAGGTTTTAGCTTGTATATTTTAATTACAAACACAAGCTTGTAAGAAACAACAGTCATCTTGAAAAACAATGCTCAGCAAATACTCTGGTTTATACAGATACATTACCTTTAATTTTAAATTTTTAAATTAGGACTTCCGGGAGAGGCGTCATGGCTGACTAACTGCTTTCTGCCAGCATGCTGTTGACAGAGATAATTATGTGGTGATTAATTATAGCTAGGCTATAAATCCTAGCTATTGAATTATCTCTGAGGGACAGAGAGAACAGGGATTAACTTTCAATATTCTGAAAGCACTGATCCCATGTTGCGGGATCAAGAAATCTGCGGAGGACCCGGATGGACAGGCTAAGTGATGGGAAGGATTGTAACTATGCTCAACACTGCATAATAACCCTAGACATAAGTCCTTAGGGCAAAGGTCAGATTAACCTCCCTTTCTTCAATTATCTTCAAAACCCTTATAAATCATGATCAAAACTATCTCTCTGACAAGTTAAAATGTTTGCATGAAATATGTTCCAACTGCTGGCTTAAGAAAAGATGCTATTCAGGGGCTAAAATAAAAATAAACAAAAAGCATGCAACAAAAAAGATTTTAAACAGAGATTTTCCACTGCTGATAAGTTTTTAATTTGCTTTGTTCTGCTTTTAATCCTCTGCTTCATTGATGAATCTGTGGGTTGTAATGAGAAACTACATGGCTGTGCGCTGTGAGAGTAAATAAAGATTGTGTGGAACCGAGCAATAGGAGTCAGCACAGTTGAAATTATGGGAAACATCTCACTGATTGTTGGGGGAATGTGGTGGCTCTTGGACTTAGAGCAGAACTGCATGGAATGCACAAGAATGGACTGGATAAAGCTGAGTCTGAAGAAGTTAAAGAGTATTTGGAAGGACTCTTGGGGGGCGGGGATACTGATGGAGTATTCCCAGAACAGAACAATGAGAGAACTTTTACAAGAGTGCTGGGAGGAGTGGAACTAGAGGAAGTGAAACAGTCAGTGGAATTATGGTGTGGGAAACCATGGTTAACAAGAAATGAGACTAGAAAATTTGAATAAGTGTGTGAACTAATGAAAAAATAATAATCAATGATTGTGGATTATGGTCTCAATATATGATCACAGTGAAGAGACACCTGAAGGAATGCTTGAGGGTGTCTTGTTGCTCAGGACCAGAGGCAAAGCTGGTATGCTGAACTGGAGGAAGACTATTATTGACATTTATCAATAACAGGATTTGGAGAGCATCTTTTGGACTTTTTGTTTGGAAGGAAAATGAACTTGGGATGCCTAGAACTGTAGATGGAAAAACACAGTCTAGCAGATGGAAGAACAACTTGATATTATTTGGGATTGAACATTGTAAGTATTTTGAAGAAATCTTGTATATACCACTGACAGACAAACAGCTGAATATTGTTTTTATTTTTATTTCTTTCCATCTAGTCCTATTTATTTTTTATTATCTTCTTATCTTTTTCTGATTCTTATTTGGTTTGTTTTTGTTTTTGTTTTTTGTTTTTGTTTTGATTGGTCTTTTGTTGCTATTGTCCTATACTCTGGGTTAAAGAGAGAACTGTATGTAGTTGAAGGTTGGTGAAGGATTCTGTGTGAGACAAAGAGATGGGGAGATCTTCCAAGGTGAGAGGCTTGGGGATGCTCCCAGGTGAGGGGGGCTCACCTTTTTCCTGCTTGGGACAAAAGTTGAGATATAACTTTAAGAGAAGACTTTACATTCTTCTATATTTTTTCTTTTTTCTTTCTTTATTTTCTTGGGTTTTGCATGTTGTTTTTATTATTTTTGTTCTTAGATTATTTGTTTTTTATTGTATTATGAAAAGTCTTAATAGATTTTTTAAAAATTAATTTTTAAATTAAACCACTGTTCAAAAGTTGAGAAGCCTTTTTCCTACTGGAGCAACTTCTTTGTTAGTTTTGCCCCCTCCCCCCCAAAACGTCTCAGTTTATCAGCATGTATTCTCTCCACTTATAGCACCTTTTAAAATAACAGCTAAAGTATTCTGTCTTTGGTAGAAATAAGGCCTTGCGTGTTGAGGTCCCCTGGGCCACCCCAATAACTCACACATCACACAGAATTTTTTGTTTAAGGTTTTTGGCATAATTTTGGCCACAACTTTATTAAAATACAAATTTGTGAGTGGTTGCGTAGGCATTGGTTGCGACTAGCTGCCCCCACCATGGGGGACAGTCTGACATTCCGCACAATGCGAAAGTCAGAATGGGGGAATACACTTGGGGGTAACAACGGAGCAGGGAACCTGCCCTCAGCCCTCCCCAAAGGCAACCAGGAGCTCATTGCTATGGCCCGAGCCCCCTTGACAGAGTGGACAAGCAATAGTTAGCCCCCAATTCCTTTAACGAAATCCCTTGCAGCAGCAGCATTAGAGGGGCAGGCACAGCCAATCCATGCCCCTCAACCAACCAAACCATAAACCAATGCCTAACTGCAACCTTACAAGTTCTGACAATTTGCCATGCAGTAGGCAAAAACCAAATGGCCCCAGCCAATCAGCCAGATGGACAAAATTCCTACTGGGCTCCTGCCCCAAGAGCATACGACCCCATGACAGGCATAGTAAGGTCAAAGCGAACAACCCTAATTCTAGGGAGAGGGGGACGGGCAATCCAATGCACGGGTGAAAAGAGGAAGCCCTAAACTCGTGCAAGGAGTTTTAGCATTCCTGGCTGTCAATCAACAAATGGCAACATTAACTTCTTCCCAACAACAAGGGAAGCTCCAATTGCATCAGTGGCCAACGATCAATTAGCCCGCCCCCAACTTCGGAGTGTCCTGGTGGCCCCCACCGCAACACGTGCTCTCCATGAAGGAGAACACGCTTTATCTACTTAATGCAACCTGCAGCTTGAAGCACCACTTTGTTTATAGCAATATGTACACTTGCAAAAAAAACCCCAAAACCTGTCACCTTCTTATAAGGCTATGGACTTGTGGATTTAGGTCAGGATGAAGTTAGGAGGTGACAGGTTTAATTGAGATTCCTGCATTGTACGTGGTCAGACTTGATGGTCCTCAGGGCCCCTTCCAACTTTACAATTCTATGATTCTATGAATTGTTCAATATCAAATAAAATATTGATATGTGTCAAAGAGGTATAAATTCAGATCTGCACTCCGCAGTAAACACATGCAATGAATCTTTGAATGCTGCAGGAACCAAGAGATGAATATGCATGTGCGACCCAGTCCTTAATAACAGAGGTTGTTAAAATGAAATCACTGTTCCTGTAAATTTGCACAGGCGATTCTGGGATGTTAACTGGGTTATGGGTTCCAGCAAATATTCATCACACCTCTGTTGCTGCCATGAAAATGACAGAAGGACAGCAGAAAATGTGAGTGTCATCCATTTAATGGTACTGGCTTCCAACACATGATGGGGGGAAGATGTCTGGATAACTGACACTGATATGACCATGATGCTCGGTTGCAATGTCTGTTAATCTGGTATTTGATGGCACTTTGAAGATTTAAAAATAATAATGAGGCAGTCTCCATGCTCACATTGACTGAAAATTAAATACGCCCCGCCTATTCTATGGAAATGGTCTTAATTTCACAACATCACTTAATTTATTCATTATAAGAGAAGCTGGGAAGGTCATTTTATTGAAATAAATGTTGGGCCAGTTTACATTGGATATAACCATGAGCCGGGGGTTGGGCACACAACACAATGATATTATGAAGCACATTTTCATCTACTACATGTTACAACAACAGCACTAAGATTATTGCCAAATCTACTTTTGCCCGCAGCGGAACACTGCACCTAATTTTATGAGGTTGTTTTTACTGCAACAGTTGCCATTTCAGGAACATAAACATTTTCAGACAAAACCTTGGCCTTCCACTATTTCATTCCTGTTCAAAACCAATGACCCCCCCCCATCTACTGCTGAGGCACCAGAGTCAACAGTCCCCAGATTTTGTGGGGTATGTTGACTGCTAGGCATGAGAAAAGGTTTTGAGATAAGCACGGGGATTGCTGTAAAGCCTGATGATGACCCAAAGACAATAGCCACATTCAGGTGTTCACAGAATGCAGAAGGGAAACGAGCAATGCACGAACCATGTGCACTAGACAGTATTACATAGAATCATAGAATCATAGAGTTGGAAGAGACCACAAGGGCCATCGAGTCCAACCCCCTGCCAAGCAGGAAACACCATCAGAGCACTCCTGACATATGGTTGTCAAGCCTCTGCTTAAAGACCTCCAAAGAAGGAGACTCCACCACACTCCTTGGCAGCAAATTCCACTGTCGAACAGCTCTCATTGTCAGGAAGTTCTTCCTAATGTTTAGGTGGAATCTTCTTTCTTTCCCATTCATGTGAATGGGTCCCCAAGATTTAAAGTTTTGGGCCAGCATGTGCCAGCCCATGGATTTGTAGATACAAATATGACCAGAAATTTGCATAATCTTAATCATCCTTGAAATTCCTTTTATCTAAATCTTTTTATCCTATGAATCAGAAATTCTACATGAATATAGTTTCTGCATTTTTAGTATACACATTATTATGCAAACTTTGTACTAAGCAGGATAAATATTTACATGTAAAGGGTTGCTCAGTGACTTGTGGTAGCTTTGACTATATTATATAAACTGCAGATTGCATGAGGTTGTGAGAAAGAGGAAGAAAAGGAGAGGCATGGTGCCACTGAACCTTAAGGCATTGTAGATTTAAAAGCAAATCAGGCTGAGCAAACAAGTTCTCATAGTACAAAATTGTATTATTATTATTATTATTATTATTATTATTATAAATTCAGCCATTCAATATTTTTACAAGTCTTTAAGGTAGCTTATGAAGACCAAACAATACAATATGAAATATATTAAAATAAAAAAAGTATATGTAAACAGAAGTACAGCAGAATTTGCAGCTTTGGCAAATGAAAGAAACTTGAGAAGCTGTAATAATATAGCCCGAATATTACCAGTCTCTGAAACAGTCATCGCTTTTCAGGAGGAGGCACAGCTGGGGGTATCCACTAAATGCTATAGATGCCATTTCTGTGACCAACAGCAAAACTTAAGGAAGTACAAGCCCATCCAATACAGGCCAACTACTATTCTCATGGGTGTTGACTCATCTTACCACCACACTCGTCTCTTGTCTGGACAGGGTTAAGCATTCATTTATTATCCTTTATGTATATCACTGCAGACTACAAATCCCTATTCTGGACATGCATAGCTACTTTTGGATAAGATTAAAAATAGATTTAGTGTTTGGTATTGTCCGCGTATTGATGGTACTTCCTCTTAGTAGATGGCCTCTCCTAGTGGTTTCATGTAGCATGGTTGAATAAAACCAGATGGAATCCCATAAGATAAATGCCACAGAGTCAATGAATAGTCATCCAGCTCTACCTGCTGGAATCTGCCTGTCAAGTCAGGTGAAGCCACTGCAACATAGTGTTTTCTATTTGCATTCCAAATAGGCAAAGCAGGAGGATACCATGACTGATGGAATGGTGTAAAAGCTGCTGAGAACAACAAGTTAATCAAGTATCTCATCCTAGTGCAGACTGCCCACAAAGGTTTCAGTTCCCAAAACTGCCAGAATTGGGTTCAGAAATGACATCCAGAAATGTCTGGTGTTACCTGCCATCACACAAAAAGCTTTCCCAATAAGGGGAGTTTTGCTACCAAGTCCATTGATGTTTCTGCAGGAGCAGTCTCACTTACCACCTCTTGGATCCAACTGGACACATCCTTGCTGCTAGTGATCAACCATGATGAGGAAAGGTCAGGCATAGGGATTGTTGACTGTGCTCCTCCAAGTGTCTTATGCACATCTATTGGCTGCTGTAGTGGAAACTCATACAAGAAACTGAGGCGAAGGAAACACCACACATCAGTTATTTGTCCCACTATTAGGGGAAGAAATATTTTCCTAAGAGAAAATCATGCAAGCAGAAAGTTAGTGCAATGACCCCACTGTCCATGAATGGGTTACCCAAAATAATTGATAGTTTGGGTACAACCAACCCATATTTAAAATTCTTATATAAGAAAACAACAAAATAATAATCTGTTTTATAAAATCAACCTGAAATGCAATATTACTAGCATTAGTTTCCATTTTAAGTTGAAAAAACAATGTCTATCACAATGGCAAACACACATATAAAAAGAGATGAAGGCCCCAATCCAGGATGGGGCACCTGCATTAACAGCTTCTGGGTGCAAAGCTAATACCAGACATGTGTATCCAGCATTCAAATGGCCGGGTGCATCTTTTCATGCAGGGTGGGATGCCCTTGTTTTTGTCCACAGCAAATTATTTCCCATGACCAGACCTGGATTGGGGCCTGGATCTGCTGGTTTCGAGATTGATAGCCACTTGTTAATTTCATACAAACACTTGCAACTTTTTTGAATATCTGTTTGATCTTTGTTATTAAGGTGAAGGACAACCCAAAGACATCTAGCCAAAATCACAGCATGAGAGCAGCATTTCCTATAACTATTCCTGACAGCTGTTTATCCCATCTATTTTTAAAACTTCCAGTGAAAGAGATTCTGCAGCTTCCCTTGTGAATTCTTGTCATTGCTCACCTTTTCTGAAAGTTTTTTTCTAATTAGAATAAATTTAAGCCAGCAACTAAAACGGACTGGTCCCTATTCATAGAAAGTTACAACTTACTGAGCCCTATTAATTTCAGAGGACTTATTCATGATGAACTATGTCATGAGCAAGACTATAGAGCTGAAACGAAAATGTTCCATATGTATGGGCTTCACATTCTTTTCTATAAGGTACCACTGATGATGTTTCAGGGAGTGCTCAAGTGTAATAGTGCAGTTAGTACTGCAGCATCAGGACCAGTGTGTTGTAATAAATCTACATGAAGCCTGTAATTGCTAAGTAATACTTAATTTTGTCTCCTACCTCTGAAGAGCCTAGACCTGCTTAGATATAGTTCCTAAAAGGAACTCAGTCAATGAGTCGCCAGGGGGAGCAAGGTCCCGCAAGCCTTGGCAGAATCTATCAGGGTCCATCAGCCTCCATGAACGAGCCCAAATTGGCTTGCAATCTAAGCAGGGTGGGGGTGGAAAGTCAATCCTGGCTTTCAGAGCATAGTGATCAGACCATGGCACCTTCATCGAAGGAGACATGATCACATCTATGCCTGCACCAAAGATCAAATCCAGCATGTGGCCTGCTTGGTGTGTGGGGCCCGAAACAAACTGGGAGAGCCCTAGTGTCGCCATGGAAGACATCAGGTCCAGAGCCTATGCGGAGGGAGTGGCATCATCATGGATGTTGAAGTCCCCCAATACCAATAGGTTAGGGAACTCCAAGGTCCAGCCGACCACTACCTCCAGTAGGCCTGACAGGGTGGCTGCTGGTGCACTAGGTGGCCGGTACACCAGACAGCCAGCCAAGCTCTCCTCAGAACCCCACACTAGGCCAACACATTCAATGCCAAGGATCGATGGTGATGGAAGAGCCCTGAAAGAACAATCTTCCCAGATTAACAATGCCACCCCTCCCCCCCAGCCCTTGCAACTGGTGGAGGACGGAGAAACCCAGGGGCGCCATCTCTCGTAAGGTAACTGTTTTCCCTTCGTGCCCCCAGGTCTCTGTCACACAAGCCAGGTCAACCCCCTGCGAGGTAAAGAAATCTCACAGGGTGGCGGTTTTGTTGCCTATAGACATGGTGTTGGACCATACCAGTGACAGAGGTGAGTAATCCTTGCTCACCCTACCCTCGTCTCTCGGGATGGGGCGCAGATTGGAAGGGGTATGAGCATATCCATATCTCAATCCCCTTCGCCCATAACATCTGCCCCCACCACCATACCTCCCTCGCCCCTCCACGGTAGCAATCCCAAGCCTCATGCTTGCCTCCATTGATGGCATTGATGTTATTCTTTCCCAGCCCAGTTATTCTGCTTATAATATCAACAACTTGATATACTCTAATTAGTCGAGTAGGACAAACCAGCTAACCATCAGCTACCTATCTGATTATATGTAAACTATTATATTATTTGTCAACCAATAATATTAAACTAATTAATTAAATTAGAAAATAAACCACAAAACATTCCACGGCTAAACAAAGCTACCATATAACATACATTCAGGGAAGAAAAACCACCTAACTAGCAGGAAAACAACAATCAAGTATCTAACAATAGACAAGGAAAACTTAAATATAATCATGAAATAACGGACTATAAAGAACTAAAACAGCTGGCAAAGGAAGGGGGAAGGGAAAAAAGTTCCTCCCACCCTTAATATTGGACCCAGAATTCTGCATAAGATGCTATTAATGGACAACAAGGGAGGTGATATATCACATTTTCCTCTAAAATTAAGAGCTAAACAAGGAAACCTGATCGATTCTTCCCCCGTGCTATCGACAATTCTGGGCCCCGGAGGTTTTTGTAGCATCATGTGCCAGCTTGAGTCTACTCGAATGATCTCTGAATCTGCCAACCTGGACAACCAAGCGACATCAGGGGACGGGCAAAGGAAGGAGGGGCAGGCTCGGTAAATTCCCTGTTTGGTGTTGATGCCATGCTCAATGGTCTCAGGGGGCCCTCCCCTTGCTGTTGCGCTAGCACTTGTAGCAACAGAGAAAGTGTTCCTCTTAGCATCAGGAGTCCTCGGGTTTTTCCCCGCAGCTGGTGTTCTCAGGGGCCACGGGGTGATACCTTGGGGGGGGGGGGGAGCCTCCGTTACCTCATCGTTCTCCATGCCAGGGTGGGAGCCGCCAGTGTTGCTGCCTCCGGGACCGACCGTCCCCCAGCTGCCACCTGGGTAGGTTCAATCTCAGGTGCCTTGAGACCTGGGAGGTTCAGGATTGGCCTCGTCCTAAACTCCAGCTGCATCTGAAGAAAGGATGTCAACTCACCCCTAGGTGGAAGGCCCTCATCACAAAGGCCCCTGAGAGCCTTGACCTCACATAAGTTCTGTTGGTTACCCCCTCTGCTATGGCCAGCTGCCAGCCCTGTGGCTTAAGAATCTCTGGAGTCTTGAGGGTGGAACCATCTGACAATCACTGACAATCATTCTCAAAGAACCAAGAAGCAGGAACCAAGAAGCTGCAGAAGGGGCTTCCAGTTCCACTCTGCCTTAATGGAGGCAGTCCCCATGACAGCGGGAGATCGCTGGTGAAGGAAAAACAAGGATGAATCATCCTTGCAAATTCTCCCCAGGGATGGGGGGAACGGGCTTCACTCGCAGTTCATCTCAACACCTGGCTCTGGCATAGAATGTGGGGGGCAGGGAGGCGCTGAGTGCAAAAGCCCTTCACCTGGTGTAAACCCTCCAACACTGCCATTAAGAAGCAGAGGTTCTGTTAATTAGAGCTTAATTGGACTAAAGTACAGGCCCGTGCTAGAAGAGATGAGATCACAAACTTCAGAACAAACCAACTGCAAGGACCTCAAGGTTTGAATTTGAGATAAGACTTCGTTCAGTGCAAAAGCTTACGCTTTCTTTATTTAAAGTTTTCTTCTCTACATTTATGATTCAGCAACTCTCCTCTGAATGTTAGTTCAAATTATATTTCTACAAGAGAGGATGGAAGAAATTGGATTATAATATCAAATGAACTGTGTGTGTAAAAAAAAAAGAAAAAAGGGAATAAAGCTCTATATTGCAAAAGGTTTATGATGGAAACTTAGAACTTGCTGTTCCCCATCCTTTATTATATATGAAGTGAACTGAATAACACTAAGAGGGCTTGGAATTTAATTTAATTGGAAGGATAATTTGCCATATATCTTCAGCTGGAAGGAAAGATGAAAGGAGTCTGTGAGCTGCCAAGGAACTAATAAGGTTCCTTATTGAGTCATCTGCAGTTCAACAGATCACTCTTCTTCCCAGGTTGAGAAGAAAAATGGTGATAACAGTTTATTTACTGGGACAGAGCAACTTTTGCAGCTGTTGTTAAAGTTCTCGGTGCAAAACAATGGAGCATGGGACGAAGCAATGGAGAAATTTCTGGAACAACTATGGGATATCAGCTCCGCCCAAGGCATGATGGATAACAGCAACAATTGGGGGAAAGAAAGACATAACCTCTTACAAGGAAGAAACACCACAGACAGAATAACTGCCACACACAGAAAGAACAAGGATATAGTTTGAGTTCCTCACTTGTAGTTTTATAAATCATTTAATGTGTCAACACAAATAGAATTTAGTTGTAAAAGGGATTATTATTATGACTGAAATGTAATTGAAACTATCTGTCACAGCTTAAAATTAGCCCCTGTTTCTTTAATACAAAGGGAACTGAGTCACCATGAGTCAGCGGCTTACAATGAATCGGCAAAGCCTGCATGACTCATGCAACCTTTCACCTGCATATGCCTGTATACATAGAGCGGTCATTGATTTTGTGTGGTGTGGTGTTGGTTGGTTGGATGGTAGAAAGTTGGTTGTGTTTGATATGTATGAAGCTGTCGGTTTGGGTTGAATAAGAAGACTTTTAAGAATAAAAGCAGCATTCTGCAAAGTACTCTTTCTCAAGGACTCTTTGTGCTAACTAGGGTCTGAGGACCAGGCAAAGTAGGCCAGAACCTTTTCCTTTTCAAACACTGACAGGTTATGGGCCCAGTGTTTCTGAGCGTGTGCAGAGTGCAAAACAACTGACAACATCTCAGCAGGAAGCTGGTGAGTCCTGGTGGTGTATGGAGCCAGTGGCTGTGCATTGAAGCAGTTGGTGGCAAGCTGTAACAGTCTGCAGCGACACTGGAGCAGCTAGAATCTAGAAGATTTTAGAACACAGAAATAAAGAAAATCATCAAATCTAGCATGTGGGGGGCCACTTTAACAAATTATATAATTCGCTATTAGAATGATTGGAATTGTGTTATAAATTGGTATTCTTATAATGAGGATATTATTGAACTGTAATTGAAAACTAATAAACATTTATTACCGAAGAAGAAGAAGAAGAAGAAGAAGAAGAAGAAGAAGAAGAAGAAGAAGCAGCAGCAGCAGCAGCAGCAGCAGCTGCAGAAGGGAAGATTTGCAGGAGGATGGTGCTGCTGTGTGGCAGGTTGGGGATCAGGAGTGGGCATGGCTGATGAAAGGTGAACCTCTGGGAATTCAAGAAAGGCATTGATTGAAGCAGTGCCTTCTTACTCAGCCCCCAGAAGCACACGAAGCAGCAAAATAGAGGGGAATAATTGGGAGCGTGATTGGATTGACAGGAGGGTCCTGGTGGGCTGGACATTGCCAGCCAGGGGGGGAACCACATTTGTGCATCCAAATCACATGTCAAATGATAATTTGATCAATAATGTCAATCTTAATATCAGTTTTGGGTTGAAAGGAAACTGGAAGTTTTTGGTGGGGTGGGAACAATGCTTTTTGGCCTCTGAGGCCAAACAAAATGCACCCCCCCACACACACACTAATGGGGGAGTGAAGATTTTCATCAGGAACAAGAGGGTGTGGGATATGCTTTCCTTGTAGATCTTGCTGCCAGAGGCAGTTGCCTCAGCTTCCCTGAAGGGTGGGCCGGCCTTGGGTAGAAATCTGGCTGCAGCTGCTTCAGTGCCTCCCCATCCGGCTGCTGACTCTTCTGTTTGGATTAGCCACATTGACAATCTCACCCAGTCAGGGATCACACATGAAATGAAATTTCATCCCTCTTAGGTAAAGGTAAAGGAATCCCTGACAGTTAAGTCCAGTCGTGGCCGACTCTGGGGTTGCAGCGCTCATCTCGCTTTATTGGCTGAGGGAGCTGGTGTACAGCTTCTGGGTCATGTGGCCAGCATGACTAAGCCGCTTCTGGCAAACCAGACCACGCACAGAAATGCTGTTTACCTTCCCGCCAGAGCGGTACCTATTTATCTACTTACACTTTGATGTGCTTTCAAACTGCTAGGTGGGCAGGAGCAGGGACCGAGCAACGGAAGCTCACCCCGTTGCGGGGATTCAAACTGCTGACCTTTTGACTGGCAAGCCCTAGGCTCTGTGGTTTAGACCACAGCGCCACCGCATCCCTCTCATCCCTCTTAATTAGGCTTTAATTGGGGGTGGGCAGTGTACAGGAAGTGTTATGTGTAGTATGCATACGACTTCGTGTGACAGATTGTGTGTGTTTGTGTGTGTATTCTCAGTGTGGCCCACAGTTCTCAGCCAATAAACTATTTTGTCAAAAACTTAGCAAAAATTGGTGTTATATTCATTTAGGCATAGGGGGAACAACACTTGAATACTGTTTGCAAATACCATCTATAAACAGACTATTGAATTGATGTGTGAATTGCTCCTTAGATCTGTCTTTCAACAAACTCCTCTTAATATTTAATGCACTCTCTGTAACAATGCTGTCTTTTTTGTTTACATAACATTATGATATCGCCATTAGAATGACAACTGGGAAACAGAAAGGAAATCAAGCATTATGGCAGCAAAGTTCATACTGAGTTCATAGTGAGATACAGTGTATATTTGAGGACTGGAACCAGAAAGCGCTTGCTTTGATTCTGAAGTTTGTATCCTGCTCTTCCTCCATAAAGCCCAGGATTCAAATTTATCACAGCAACCCTCTGAGGAAGGTCAGGCTGAGACTCAGCAAATGGCCCAAAGTCCCCAAGGAGGTTTCATGGCCAAAGGGGCTTTTGAACTTGCATCTTCCAGTGCACTAGCGCCTCACTTAGATCCGTAGCAGTTCTGGACTCCTGTGAAAAATGCTAAGGATTTTACATTTTCCTGCTTTACTACAACCTGCCCCTAGTCCTGCTTCTTGTGGAGCTTATCCACCAGATTACCAAAAGATTACACTTTAACCTATATTTCTTCTAAACTAAACAGGTCTCTGTTGTGAAAAACAGTGTTGCGAAATTCAATTCCTTTGCTTTCAAGAGAAGGGCGGAGGTGAAATGGGGAGGGGGACTATTATGTGTTGCCCAAGCAATGCCAGCTTGTTTCCTTTGGGGTTAACATTGGCAGAGTGAATTTGTAACTTATCCCTTCACAGAAAGGAGACTATGCTTTATACAATTTTCCTCCACGGACATCCATAATAGTACGTGTGTGAGGTGAGACAAAAGGTACAGAGGGATAAATCACAGTAGGAGGACATGTTCCTTTTATGAAGCATTTCAGACTTGGAAAATTTAAAATCTGCCTGTATGCTTCATGCGTGTGTGTGTGTAAAATGCAATTTGTCATTCTATCTTTTTCAATTAATGTTCTTTTTATTGGCCTTCTTTTAGGCCAGTAACTTTACAATCCCTTTTAAACTCATCTTTAATAAGCATTCACAGTTGACTAGACTTGGCTGATATCCTGTTTATTACTTTCAGACTTCATCAGGGTTTAGGCAGTTTTAGCCTCGTTTCCTTATGTGCTATATTATGATGAAGTGGCAAATAAAAGACTTTACCATGACAGGGTTTTTTCTCCCAATTATGTGCATGAGTCACTCCACTTGTGTACATGACAAATGCCATCTTTAATTTGACTAGAATATCATTTAGGAATTACTTGAAGTAACATGTTGTTTATTAAAAGCTGCGGGGGGTTGCCTAGCTATAGGTATCATGCAGGGGAGACCACTGCCAATGTTAACACAAAGCATTAAAATTTCAGTATCTTCCTATTTTAATATCTACTCAGTTTAAATACCTTGGAGTATTTTTAATACCTCAGTTGCTGCATGTTTTTTTTAATAAACAGCCATGCAATGTTACAACATTAGCTAAGCATATTTTCAGCCATTCCTAGTTAAAAAACAATAAGAAATAGTCACTTTAAGACATTTGCTAAAGTAAAAATATAAGCATTAATTTCTAATATAAATTCTCAGGATTCTAAATAAATTCCAGGAACTTTAGCCAAATAATGGGTTGTTTATTGCAAGTAATTATCCTGGAATAGCAAAACTGAAAGGGAAAAAATGAGTTTCTAGATAACTGAAGATGTACATATATAATAAGTGAAGTGATACCTTTTAAAAAGTACCATGAGCAACCTTTCAAAAACTGTGCATAGCTATATGTGATGAAGAAAAAAAGTGAAATGGGAACCCCAGTGTTCCTCAGTCATCTCTTTTCCTTCTCTTGTGTTTACTGTAAATAAAGTGAATATATTACCTTATGTTCCACCTCGATTGCTGGGGGTCTTCTGATGAGGAAGTTTGGGTGATCCCACAAGGCCACACACCTCTGGAAAGAGCATTCTCCAGCTGGAGTGCCACCACCAAAATGGCCTGCTCCCTAACTGTCACCCACCTAACTTCACTAGATGGGCTAGCCAGAGAAAGACCCCTGAAGATGTTGTCGAAGACTGTGCAAGTATTTATGACAGAAAACCATATTTCAGGTTACAAGTTGCAAAGAGCTTTAAAGGTCAAAACCAGCACTTGGAACTGGGGCCAGAAACAGATTGAATGCTGCTGCAGATGATGAAGAACTGACAAAATATGTTCAAACTGTCCAGTTCCAGTTGGCAGTCAGTCAGGTGTTTATTGTTTTAGCCAATTACCATTACAATGCAATTAACCATCATGCAGCCCTGTTTTGGACTAACTGAAGTTTTCAGCATAATTCAGCATAATTTTTTTAAGGCAGTCCCATGTACAGCACATTTAAATAATCCAAACAGGAAATATGGGTAACTGAAGCCAGGTTATCTCTCTTCAGGTATGGCTGCAGCTGATATTTCAGCCAAAGCTAAAAAGTGGCTGTTTGTGGCACTAGTGACAATTAATGAGTGCTACCAAACTGCACATGACATCCTTTAGGGGATTGCAACCCCTTCCAGAGTAGGGTGAACAAGACTCACCTGGGCAGGCAATGGAGCACCAGCAGTACCCCCATCTTGTCTGGGTGAAGCCCATGTTTATTGACCCTCATTCAGTGCAGCACCATGGCTAGGCACTAATTTAACATCCACACTGTCTCACTTGGATTAAGATGAAAAATAGAGAGAGAGTGCTGGCTGTCATCTGCATACTGGTGGCACTTCAGGTGTGCTCACTCAGATGTTTCATGTAGACTTTGAACATCATAGGTGATAGAATGGAGTCCAGGGCTGGAGGGTGGGGCAAGAAAGGTGGAAGAAGGCCTTGTCTGATGAAGTCTCCATATTGTTTGGCAAACTGTGAGTTAGAACGTTTCATATGATAATGAAAACTGAACAGAATTTCTCTCCTATCCCTATGCATTCAACACACAACTTGGAGAATCCTTCAGGAAGGATATCATGGTTTGATATCAGATGGCCCTGAGAGATCCAAGAAAATAAAGAGGATCACAGTCTATCTTCCTTTTTTTCTTGGCCAACAATGCTTGTTGCCTTGGACTGAAGCCACCTTCATCAGCTCAGGCAGAGACTTCAGCATCCTTCAGCAATAAATAAAAACTACACTAAAAGTATGTAATAAAAAATACAACAGCAAATAAATGCATCATGGAACCAATTCTGGAAAGAATAAAATTAATTAAGAACCTCGGGAACACTTACCAGAAAGAGCATTTCATAGCTATGGTATCAATGTTGGGAAGACTCTCTTTCCCATGGCCACTTCCACTTAGTTCAGGTGTCAGTTGAACATGGATGGAGATCTTTGACAAAGATATCACTATATAGTTTGGCTGATACGGAGGCAGTCAGTCTTTTAGCTACCTATAGCCCATGACATGCAGGACTTTGAAGATAAGCAGGAACACACTGAACAGTGCCAGAAAAAGACAGTGAAGCAATGCATCTGTTCCAGCTGTGGCAAATGTGATCCCAAAACCCAGTTCCAGTAGCTGTATTCTAAACTTACAACATTTTCCGTACAGTCTCCAAAGGTAGCTCCATGAACACTGCCTTGCTGTAATTTATCCTGGAGATTAGCAACACATGAGTTACTATGGATAGGCTGTCTGTGGTTTAAGATGGTGTGCTAGTCTCTGTATGCCATGTAAGACACTTGTGCATTCAGTGAAAGAGCTACAGCAGCCTGCAGTCCTGTCCATTCAGGTGGAAGATCCCAGGTGGAACGAGCTTGTGCACCTAATGTCTCTATCCGGCCTTGACTGAGCTTCAGTTTGTTGGCCGTTATGTAGCCTATGACCAAGTCCAGGCAGGGGTTCAGTTCTTCCACTGAAAAAGAGAGATAGGCTCATCCGCCTCATCTGGCTCATCCGCCTTCCCTTCCTGCCTACTAGTTTGCCTGCTCCAACTCTGTCAGCAGAGGCAGACCATCCAAAATTACTAATGTGCATGGCATCCATGATCAGTTACTGACTGATCTGACTGCATTATATTGGGTGACAAAGGCTGTAAAAGCTCCACCTGCTAATCCTTCCCTGCTTTTAAGGAGCAGCTACAGAGGCTAACTGACAAGATGGTAAAACCTAGCTGCAGAAAAGAGGTACAGTGGTGCCTCGCAAGACGAAATTAATCCGTTCTGCGATTCTCTTCGTCTAGCGGTTTTTTCGTCTTGCGAAGCAAGCCCATTGACGGATTAGCGGATTAGCGCTATTAGCGGTCTAGTGGCTTTTAGCGATCAGCTGAGAGGCGGCTTATCAGCGGAACAGCTGATAAGCGGCTTAGCGGCTTAGGAAAGGGGGGGGAAGCGAAAAAACCCCGCGGGAACTCGCAAGATTTTTTCGTCTTGCGAAGCAACCCCATAGAGAAATTTGTTTAGCGAAGCGCCTCCAAAACGGAAAACCCTTTCGTCTAGCGGGTTTTCCGTCTTGCGAGGCGTTCGTCTTGCGGGGCACCACTGTAATTTTTTATTTTATTTTGTATTTTACATAGAAACCAAAAGTCAATAAAACACATGGGCTGGTCGTAAATTTGTTGATGCTGTGAGCACCACAAAAATGAATTCAAGATCCTGCCAGGGTAGGCCTGATCTGCTTTCCAAAAGGGGCCACTGCTGACAAATTAATGGAGCAGTAAAGGTAGTATTAACATGTAAAGTGGGACAACTCCTTACTGCAGTGACAAAGCAACTCCCAACGCTTGTTAAGTGAGTTCCACAGGATCAAGTTTGTTAATGAATTCCAACTAGGTATTTTTATTCTGGTGTCTCCATTTAAACCTTTTCATGGAAGAATGGTAATTTTAAGGTGAGGGACAATGTCCTTGGAGATTTGCAATGCTCTCAGTCTGGTTTCTGAAGGTTGCTATTTAAAAATCTGCTACGTGGAGTTAGCACACTTTCAGCACCACTTTAGGAATGCAGCAGGATCCCGTGTAGTGACACCCAGGGTTCATTCTGTGAAGTGCATTGCACTAAGGACCACAGTCTGTTGTGTTGCTTAATATGGCAGATTGAGAAGCCATTTCATCCACTGACAAGTAGGTTATGTATAAGTGATGGACATCCTGCTTGTAGCAAACAACGTGCTTGATGTGCCTAATTTCTGATCGCTAAAGAGGGAAGGTGTTTTTTCTTTTATAACATTACACACATAATGTACTTCTGTTTGCCTGTTGTAAAGCCTTTCCTCCTCCCAGGAAGGGAAGGGGTTGTGATCAGGAGACGATTCCTGCGTCATGCAGGGGGCGCTCCGCCCCCTGCTTCAACTCCAGGGCTGGCGTCACGCCCCTCCCCGGTTGGGCACCCAATAGGGAAGCTTGGCGGGGGCGTGGCTTGCTGTTCAAACGCAGCCCCGCCAGCCATCCCCACCATTGCACACACATTTTCTCTGAGTCACCCACCCTCCACTCCCTTTAGATTAGCTGTTCCTGACTTCCGGGTTAGCGCCATCGGCGACTGGAGGAACGGGCTCCGTGGAAACTGGGTTTTCCCGCCGCGGCGAAGGCGGGGACCCGCTAGAAATCCCAGGTGGAGGAAGCCTGGGAACGTGGGGTTCGGCAGAGCACCACGAGCGCCTCCCCTACTTGCGGGTAACCCCATTTTGGGGCTCCGGAGCGAAGTAGGGTGAGCGGCGCGGTGCTGCGAACCGACTGCTACTTTCACGGAGGGAAGCCGCATAGTCATTGCCGGAGAGCGCTGACTTTTTCCTGTTGACAATTGGACTCTAAACAAGTACCCGTGAGTAGAAACAGAAAATTGGATCAAGAAATACCCTAATTTGGCATCGAAGCGGGAAGGCTCAAAACAGGAAGTCCGCCTTCCGCTTTTTGTAAATAGACTGAAGCAAAAATCTTTTAAGCTAATAGCCTGGAAAATTGTTTTGCAAAGGTCGAAATTTCTTTCATTTATAACCACCAAAATCCCCAACTTGACCGTTTAAGCCTGCAGGAGAGGGAGTAAAGAAGAATAAGTTTCCACCGTCTCAAACCTGGGAACGGGGGTCAGAGACAGAAATTCTCTGAGACGTCCATTGACTGTGAATGGAACATTTTGACAGATAGCCAAAAAAGAGAAACAAATTGATTTCAACGTTGCCTTTTGCATTCTAAAGAAACAAAATATTTGAAAATCGAAAGTAACTTTCTTTTGTTGGACGGTTACAAATAGAAATTGTCTCCTCTAGAGGGAGCTTGCCAAATTGTTGCTGCAATTTACTTGAGGATTTCACAGCTGCAAGATTAAGATCGTGGAAACAGACTGTGACCTTGAATAAAAATGTGTGTGAAGGAAGCTCTGGTGCTTGCTTTTTGCAAGACGAGCGCTTTGCTGGAGCAGCTGCATAAGAAGATGCACTTGATGAATGAGAAGTTGGATTTGATGACTGTTGTAGTCAGGGAATGTGAACAAACAGGGAATATTGATTCAGAAATTATACAGGGACCAACTCAGGAAATTGGTCTGACTGTGCAAATGCAAGGGCAGATGACAATGGAGGAGGTAGTGATTGTACCTCAAGCAATACAAATGGAGAGACCCGAGGCCCTGCAAGACCATAAGCCGTTGTTTTGGAAGATTGAATTTGGAATGGGCCAGAAGAAGTCTGGAGCTGAGGAGGCTCTTGAACTTGGAGGGACTTTGAAATATGCTGTTAAATATTTTTTGGATGACATTGATGATTGTGGGGAGTGGGACTGTGGGGAATGGGTTGGTATGATGAGGGGAGATGGACATAATTATGGGTTGAAATCCCCCAGAGACCTACTCCTCAATGAGTATAAACAAGAAGAAGAAGATCTGCAGAAGGGGTATAGAAGAGATTTAAGAGCCTCGGACATAAGACTACCAGGTTGATGGACTAAGATGGAAGGGACAGTAAGGACTGACATAACCCGAGACCAGGAAAAAGGGACGTTGGATGAAAATTGGAAAATCTATAAAGAAAAAAATTTAATTTGGGGAATTAGTGTAAAATTAATGAATATTGGGGAAAATGTTGGAATAAAATTTGGCTTTAGTAGAAATGATATAAGGAATTATTATAAATAAGCACTAAGTTTTAAGTCGCAAGGTGTTTTATGGCAAGATAAGGTTAAATAAAGTAACGCAAATTTTTAGCAGAAACATTGTAAAACTAATAATGGTTAGAAGGATGTTGGAACGATCTTATATGATTTTAATAGGATTGATATAAAGGAGTCGGGAATAACTGATTGTTAATTGGTGAAAGGAGGAAAAGTAAAGTTATATTATATTAAGATAAACTACAGGATTAAAATTATGAAAGAGGGAAAGAATTTGCTGAAATGGATAATTGATCTAGAATACAAAAAAAGGGAGGTGTGAGGAGGTCAAGGAAACAAGCTAATGAAAGAATAGAAAGGAGATATGATGTGTTTTCTTTTTTTCAATTTTGTTTTTGTTTAATGGGTTTTATTTTTCTGTCTTTTTTTCTTTTTATATTGTGGTGTGTTGTTTGGTTTTTGTTTAACGTGGTTTGTTCATTTTTTCTTCGTGTAATTGTTGAAACTTTAATAAATATTATTATTAAAAAAAATAGATTAGCTGTTCCTGAGACTTTGCTATGGACCTCTGGTTGGTCGCCCTGTTTAACCAGGGCGCCTGGTAGGAGTTTTTTCCAATTGGCTAAATTGGCCCGGCCTCTTGGTTTTTTTTGCCTACCTCGTAGCAACCGTCACAACTTTCGTGGTATTTGGCGGTTAGGCATTGGAATGTGTTGTTGGTGTTTCGGGGGCAAGGTGTGGCCATCGCCTTCCCCGGCAATTTTGGGTATTCCGCTAAAGGAATCCGGCGGTCGTGGATCCTGTCCGATGCCCGTGTGGCGGGGGGCCATGGCATGACCCTTGGTGACATCAGGAAGAGAGCCTATAGTTGGATTAGCATCAACAGGCTTCCCCTACTGGTGGTTAACCCCTCCTCAGACTCATCCCTCTACGAGTGGGTGGAGTCTAATGTGCCGTGGTCCAATGCCTAAGCCAATACCTTCTCACATGCTGTAATCAATAAAGTTGTGGCCTTTACCTTACCCATTAACCTTACATTCTGTGTCCACGTGTCTTTATTCCCCAACCGCGGATCGGGTCCTCGAATCACAATCTAAATTTACAGTTTCTTTCCTCTGCTTTCCTTTGTGCTGGTTCTTTTACTTGACTGGAGGCAGCTGATTTGGGGCTGTATTTCTTGAGAGTATATAAAACTAACATTGTTATGTGGTTCTCCTGACAGAAAGAGCACTCATGCAAAGCAAGATGAATGGGGTGTCAGTTTTCCCTATCATGGGATCTCCATTTAGTGACCCAGATGAGACTTGAGAGAACTTGTCACACAGGTGAGGAGACAAGACCAGAGATGTCTTTAAATGGGACTCCAAATCTCACCGAGTTTCGAAGTTACTGCCAGAAAAACAAAATTTGTCATAACAGACTTGTCAGTGCAGAGTTCATTACGGTAAAGGATGATAGTGTTTTATCTGGACACTGGCGTGTGCTCCAAAGGTAGGACTCGGCTCTAGTTGCTTGCTGTGGAAAAACAACAACAACTGAATGTGCTTTTGCAATGTATTCTTGCAGCTCTGCTTTGTTTTTAAATCTCTGCGGAGCAGCTCATTCTAGCACATAGAAACATTTTTTTCCCTTTATTTGTCCTCTTTTTGCCTTCTTTGTTAAACTTGGAGGTGTGTTTGTGAAGTCGACTCAAAGCCACTGGAGACTTGAGGTGAGGTGTTAAACCTCACAAGGCTGAATTGGAACACTTAAGGTGAGAGACAGGGCTTTAATCGCCTGCTCTGTGGCTGCCATGCTACAAACTTTCTGACCTTGCTTGAGTTTTCTTTTACTCAAAGGCCAGAATCAATAAAGGTATTCATGACGGGAGGACTGACTCCTGCTTAACTCTAACCCAAATGCCAGGCAAGAGCCAAAGGGGTTTATTTCTCAGGTACACAGAGGTTGCCAGCTCAGACTTTGCCCTTCAGAAGCATACCGCTTCCACATTTGTAAATAATTCACAACTGTTGTGTCATTCTAGGTAGCACATTTAATCCCCAAACATCAAATACACATTTCCTGCTCCATCCAAGATTTTTATCACATTTTACACTATGCATTTTTCAACAGAAAAGAAGTAGGGATGGAAGCAAGATCTACTGCCCTGGCCAAGTCGGAGGTTAGGCTCTGGGTGCAGAGGGAGGCTGGATGAGGTATCTGCTGCATTCTGCTGGGCAAAGCGAGCCTACATAGCTAACCTTTTCTCACATGATACCACTGACCTTTCACTGCAATCCAGATTCTGCTGTCTGGAGTTTTGGTGAGGCAGAATCAGACCATTCCAGGTTCTCTTTAGAATGGAGCCAAGCGGTTTCCTCCCTGATTCCTGAGATGCTGCCCATTGTGATGATGATATTTCAGCATCCCACAGCTCAAATGGATTATTTACAGTCTCTGGAATAAATAATGCTCCTGCTTTTTTGATGGCACTAATATAGAAGACTGATTTATAATGCATGCTTAAGTATTGAAAATTCCATTACTGCCATTATGTTCTGGGATGCCATCGTCTTAAAAACTGAACCCTGGCCCTTGCCATGTTCATACGGCCCTAAACATTATAATTCTATAACAGATGCCAGCATTCCATCAAATCTATTTTTAAAATAGCAATGTTGGCTAAAAATAAATGCAGCATTAATGAAAGCTTTTTAATGGAGATGGCCTCTGTCCATATATTGGGAATATGTATGTTGAGAGTATTAAAACAGCATCCCATTAGAGTTGAGTAAATGTCTGATTAAAGCCTTGTGAAACACATTAAGTCTCTGTTTATATAGCAGATTTATGAGGCATTGGCACCTTCCCTATTTTCCACTCTTTGCCCTGATCTTCCACCCACTATAGTTTTATGCAGATTATATGTGGCCTATGGCTGATATATTTAAGCCAGAATTGTAATAGACTCCCATTTGATCAGATAGACTTAATCCCACCCTTACAATTTAAATTCATTTATCACCTGCAACGTTCCCAGGTGAATTCCTCGTGACATCTTCCTGTCACTTTATTTGCTAGCTGACCCCCCCCCCCCCCCGTGCATGTATAGCACTAATCACAGGAACAGGAAGCAGGAAAAGAAGGTACAGAGGGAATGAATTGCAAATGTCCTTGTGACTCACCAAGCAGAACACAATCCTCCATAGCGCACAGTAGTCTGGCTTGAGTTTTTGTGTGCACATGCAGTTGCTGCTTGCTTATAACTGAATAAGTGGTAGGTGCGAATGCATGTGAAGAATTAGGCAGGCAGCCAAGCTGCATTTGTCTTGCAGGGTCACAGGCTATTTAGCCTAATACCACTATATTCAACAGATGAACACGTGCCCCCCCATAGGCAACAAATTCTACCATTGGGTTAGCCTGTTTTCAGGTGTAGTTCCAGGTGTTGTTGCACATGGCATGCTGGACTGGCATCACACTTCAGACATCCTCAGCACACTCCAGCCAGTGCTGCCCCCCCCCCCTGTGGATGGACCCCCTGCTCTTCCTCTTAGTTGCAGCAGCACCATTGCCTTCCTCTTCCTTCTCCGCTGCTCACCTTCCCTTCCCTTTCCAGGCCCCTCTCTTACATTTTGCTTAAAGACATTTTTTGCTTTAGCAATAGTTGCAGCAGCACTGGCAGCATCTCTACCACCTCTGAGAAAAGAACAAAGGAGTCATTTTTCAGAACCAGGTATTATGGCTGAGGAGGTCAGGACAGTATGTCTGCTGTGGATGCAGCCTGCTGAAGCTGCTTGGAAGACTTTTAAACTAGGATTTTGGATGTTGGAGGACAGAGTTGTGTGTGCTATGTGTCCCCAAACGAGCTACTTGGTGGGTCTTCAACTTCTCAGGCAGATTCATTTACTGATGGTCAGTGTGCCTGCAGTATGAACTGGTGGAGATCTACTGTTATCGTTGGTATTATTAGCAGAAGTTAGCTCCCTGTAGAGCACATCTTTGGGGATCCCGACATCTTCCATTCTGTTGACATGACCAAGCCAGTGTAGACGTCACTGGGACAGGAGCACAAACATGCTGGGAATTGGGCTTGGGACAGCACACCAGTGGCATAGCGTGGGTTGTCAGCACCCGGGGCAAGGCAAGTAATTTGTGCCCCCTAACCCGCGGATTTGCGCCCCCTAACCCGTGGATTTGCGCCCCCTAACCCTAACCCCCAGATGTTGCAGCCGGTGCGGCCAGCCCCCCCTGCACCCCCACGCTACGCCACTGCAGCACACCTTTGTTTGCCCTGTCATGTGATGCCCCCAATCTTCCTGATGCAACACATGTGGAAGGCGTTGAGATGTGGGGAGCTGGCTTCAGGCACCAGGCCCATTGCCAGACCAACTCTGTGTTACAAAGATGTCTGCAAACAAGACATGAAGGCTGGCAACATCAACCCTGCTGTGTAGAAATCCCTTGCAGACGCCTGCCGTGCCTGGAGAGAGACAGTCAGGTCATGCACCCACAGCAGTGACCAGAGGAGGAATGGCAAACACCTGCATACAACCAGATGCCTTCCTCTGCCCCAGCTGCAACAAAATGTGTATCTTATCTTAGTCTCTCTCCAGCCACAGCAGGCGCTGTAACTCTCCAAGGGCTTGACTGCACCCCTGAAGACACACTCCAACCAGGGTGGCATATTAGCATTTTAGTTTATTTTTCTCTTTTTCAACTTCCCCCCTTTAACCCTTTCCTTGTTATATTTGCAAATTTAAGAAAAACAAATTTGCAAATACAAATTAAAACTGGGATAGTGCAACCAGGTACCTAACTACTGAGATATTGCCCTACATCAGTATATTGCCCTAAATCGGGGAGGACAACTCAGATATTGCTGAGGGCCAAATCCCCTCATCCTTGACTATTGGTCAGGTTGCCTGGGATTGATGGGATGTGGAGGCCAACAGCAGATTCACCATCCCTTTCCTTAATGGTATGAAAATGTGAATGTCCAGTGTTTATATTCGCTGTCAGCTTGTTTCCAGCGTTTCCAACAGCAGCTCTCCCCAGTTCTGCTGCCGTAAGATCCTTCAGCAGGCTACGCATTTGCAGGATTGCATCTCACTCTATGTTCACCTGACACCAAATCTGATGGTTTTTAGGCACCAGGTGCAAACAGTTTTCTGGGCTTTTGTTGCTGTTTTTAACAGTTCCCATGAATAACCTATTCCTTTGAATTGAGATGTTGGTGAGATTATTCTACAATTCCCTGGACAGAGGTCAAAGCTGACGTAAATATTTTTAAAAAGAAAATGGACCTTCACCCTTGCAGGCTTCTATTTTGCATCATAATTAGTAATTGCATTGTTGCAGTAGACAGCACATTTAGAAACATGAGGATCTCCTTAGACACTGCTGTCTATTAAAATTTCACACGTTAAACAAGCTCAAGTTTTGAAGAAACCAACATATGACTAGAGATATCAAGTAGTATCATTTTTGAGGGCCAGGTTAAGCAGATTTGACAGGCTACACATCCATTATGAGAAGACAACTTCATATAAACAAAGCAATTACAGATGAAAAATCTAAAATGACAACTTGTAAGACAAGCTGTAAGACAAGATAAGAAACAGCAGCTGAGAATAAAATAATGATGTGGTTATGACAGAAGTCCAGTTAAGGTGTTTTGTGCTAGAGGGATTCTTATTATTTTTAAAAAAGCAGGGCTGTGCCTGTACTTTTTAAAGACCATTTTTTATAACACTTTTCGTATGATATGTGAATACAGGGTATATGCTGAGCAGTGAAATTACATTGAAAAATTTATCTGATTGTTTTATCAACATTATGTATCAACATTATGATTCTCCATATCATAGCACAATATTCTAAATTTGGTCAAGAAGTGGATTGACACTGCTTGGACATGCATTTTGTGTGTGTGTGTGTGTGTGCCTGCATGACCACATACTTTTGAACTTCAACAGAGTTGCAAAATAATTTGGTACCTCCTATTCAGAAATGAAAAGCCTAAAAACCTACTATTTTAGTTGAATGCCCTTGTGAAATATAAAGTAACACTTTAGATTCAACCCTAGTTTTCCAAGTTCGGAAATCTGACCGATCATTAAATGCCAATTTATATGTACAGTTGCTGCCAAACTGTTTCAAATCCTATCAAAACCATGTAAAACATATACAAAGAAAGGGCATGATCCATCCCCAGTTAAGTGCATGCTTACTTTCCCCTGTTGAAATCAATGCATCTTTGAAGTGCTTAACTTGGGCTAGATTGTTTTCACCCAAGCAAGTCCTGCTAAATCAGAAACTCACCAATGGTCTATCAAGCAGGAAAACATTTTTGCTTTCTTTTTCATAGTTCCATTGATCCTGCAGCGTGAACAATTGTGTTAAAGTGGCTGATATGGCTGGAAGACACAAAAACAACCAAGGCCTTGAGTGAGAAAAGCGTGGCTTAGGCACAGTTCTGATTAGGACAAAGCCTCCAGGGTAACCCTGGAGATTGTCCCCCTCACTTGCCAAATTGCCATTTAAGGAATTCATCAGAGAGCGTTCTAAGATGTCACGTTCAAAATTTTAATTGTTTTCAAGTGAAGAGGGAATGAATGAGCTGGTGAAATAAGAATATTGTTTCATGATAGGAGTTTCTTCAATCTTGCTTCAACTACCTTATCATATTTAATATGCACATGAAGTATTTTTTATTCTTCTTACAAGAATCCCATTTCCAGGGAGAGTCGTCTAGAACATGGTTAGGCAAACTAAAGCACAGGGGCCAGATCACCTACTAAATCCGGCGCGTGGACAGTCCATGAATCCGTGGTTTTTACATGAGTAGAATGTGTCCTTTTATTTAAAATGCATCTCTGGGTTATTTGTGGGACATAGGAATTCGCCCCCCCCAAAAAAAATAGTCCAGCCCCCCACAAGGTCTGAGGGACAGTGGACTGGCCTGCTGCTGAAAACGTTTACTGACCACTGGCTAGAGCTTTTGCAACCTTCAGCCAGAATTTGATCAGAACAAGGTCTCTTACTTTTCCTTGTGATATTTTGGCACTCCTTAAATTCAGCTGGAATGATGACACAACAGCACAGTTATTAATTAGCTGCAGATGCCATGTTTTGTGGTAGATAAGTCTGAAGGCATTCTATTTTTTATTTTTGTAATTCTTAAAACAGAGAAGATGAAAAGGAAACAAAGATTAATCTCATTCATCATATCTACACTGGATAAACACTTCTCCTGGTTAGGAAAGCATATTATATGTTTATAGCAGTAAAAATGAATGACAAGGAGGGACATTGCCATCAATTTTTACATCCCAGAAATTTACAACCAAAGCCCATCTTTCCATGAATTAATTTTTTGAGAGTTGCTTATAGCTCCTGTTTGGTATGTCTGTTCAGCTGACAATGCTATTTTGTCCTATCCGTTCAGTTATGGGAGAAGGGTTATTTATTTTTCCAATATTGGCCAGTTCATGACCTTGCACCTGTTCAGAGACTTGTAAGAAGCTGAATGTTTCTTACAGTCATACAAGTAGATTTGATAGGTGTATGGTATCCAACACCTCATTAATATTATTATTTTTAAAAGTACTTTTAAAAGGACCATAACATATTTATACAATCTGCTTTATTTTTTCTACATCTCCAACTGCTTTGGAATATATATATATATATATATATATATATATATATATATATATATATATAGACTATAGGAATTTTGCTTAGTCTGCAATGAGTAAGGTGCCACTGGTATATAGATTTAAGAAACTTCCCTTAAATCATTGCTTATCTGTAGAAACAGTATTGTTTTTAACAGCCAAGCCCATTCTTATTCTGTGTAGAGATTGCTAATTGTCAAGCATTTTCTCTATTTTCTTTTAAATGTTGGCTATAGATGGTTTAATCTCTAATAATATTAGAATTAATAATATTAGATTTGGTTTGGTAATTTGACTTCATCTAGAAACTCTCAAAGTATATGTACCTGATGCTCAGCTGTTCATTGATGTGTCTTGATCTAAAGTATTGAAATATTGGAAATTGCATAGAATTTAATAATGATACAGCTTGTCCATATATTAATTGCCAAATAATAAGCCAGCTGGAATATTTTTCGGAGACAAGACTGGAAAATTCATAGTTTTGTACAGATCTTCCTATGGATTCATTTGTTTATAGGAGATATATCTGGAGCCAATTATCAATGGTGTTTAAACCACAATTTCAGAATATTGGTTGATGGGAGGCATTTGGGCTCAAGACTGTATATATTTTGTTTAAACCACAATAGTTTCTGTATTTGTTAATTATGAAATTCCTGCTCTGTTGTGATTAATTTAATTTATTACAAGCAGCTAGCTACCGATGCTATGTTGATAATAACTTGTGAGATTAGATTAGATCAATGGTCTCCTTTGTTCAGGTTTTCATTAGTTGTTATGTGAGGTTTTATATTCTTTTATCAACTGCAGATATAGCCACATTCCTATATATTCAGACATAAAATCCACCTGGGTTTCCTAGAAGACTTGTTAAATTGTTTTGGTAATCAATCTCATCATAAACAGGTGTAACTGGTCATAAAAACAAAAAAGATTTTTAAAAAACTGCAAGAAGACTCAGTGCTGAAAGTAGCACACAAGGTTGGTTTATTCTTGGTTAATTTGAATGAACTAGTTTAGTTGATGAACGAACGCTGTAAACTTCTGAACTACACATGAAAATAGTTCCCGTAATTGCTAGGTGAAATAAAAGTGAATTAGGTTCCTTTTGCGGTAGATCTTTGAACATTTTTTAGTCCATCTTCATGTTCATCCCACACACCTTATATAAGGTCTGGACTCTTAAATTTATTTTTTTAAAAATAAGTCAGGCATATCTATAAAGAAAAAGTTATAAAGCAAAATGTGCAGGCAATGTCCTCAGGCTTCTTATGTAGATATGGAGGTGGTGCTGTTGCTAAGGATGTTTAGCTACTTAATCACTGTTGCTAGGCAATCAGAAGGAAAGGATGGAGGCATTTCCTTATATTCCCTGCTGAAGAGATCTGCACTCTTCCAACAAGACCAGTTTTGCAGTAAAATGTACAGGAATAAGAAAAGGGGAATAATGCCTTGTGCCTTTAACAGCTGTGTGATTGGCACACCATCAAACCAGATAAGCCTTTTCTAGTATGGAAATGCAATTATAGGGAAAGCTTCATCAGTTGACAGTCTGATTTACTCTTGGAGCCTATATTTCAGCACATAACATAAAGAACGTTGGTTTTTGCATGTGGCAAGGATGATGTTTTTTGAACTAAAAAGTTCATCTGGATTAAGAAGAACTCATCTTGTTCATGTTTTAATGAACTTCCCAAACACTGATTAATATTGATTGGATCATTTGCTTGCCACAGCTATCCTTTGCCACGGAGTATCTCATGGTCCACTCATATTTTGCCCTGCTGATCTCAGACACTCCTTTTAATTTTAAAGTTGTATGATTTCCTAGCAAATTCAAACCACTAAAAAGTCTGACAAAGGCTGAGCAAGGTTGAGCAAAATTGATACTATGGCTACTGCTAATTATGGTCAATAAAAATATGTATTATTATACTTCATAGTTTTTATGAGTGATAGTCTGCATTAAATATTAATTATTTACCATTGCAATAAGCATTATTGCCTAAACTTTTTTTTTTTCAGTCTGTGGCTCCACTCACAGTCAAGATAGTCAGAATATTTAATGCAGTTTGTGCCTTCCAAACCTCATCTTAGAGAATGGTGAAAAAAGGTAGGAACTCAAATAAAAACTCTACTTTAAAAAAAATCACTTTACCCTTCTGAAATCGGAGGGTTTCAGGGATGGAGCTGGTATGTCACAATTTTAGGTCAAATGCATCAAAATCACAAAAGCATCGTAATGCTCTTTCTATGTTTTTCAGAAACCCATATCCATCACATGTGACACTTTATGTCATCCCATACTGGCATGAAGGCAAGCTGAAGTCAAACTTAGAGGAAATGCTCAATCACCCAAGAAACTTTGGGCTTGGCTTTCCGATAAATCTGGACACACAGTATAGCTAAAATAGCATGAAAAATAATTTTCTTGCATCATTTCTGTGTTCTTTACTTTTCATGCGTGATATGATTTGGATTTTTTCCAAACCATTTACCCAGACCTAGTTCTTTCGAACTGTGTACTTTTTAATAACTTTGAAATGAAGGGTTCTCCCTTCCCCACACATATAAGTTATTCTTGTAGTTTGTGTAGTGGTGGGAAGTGAAGTGGGGGAGAATAGACAATGAACTTGTCAAATGAGCCTGTGACACGCAGATCAACAAGATGTTAAATCTCATGTCATTAAAACACAGTGAAAAAAATTTGTAATCAAGCATGTCAAGGATGATATTAACATTTAGGAATAAGATTACAAGAGTACTTTAACAGTTCAAGCTATAACCCAATCAATCCAGTTTAGCCAAACTTGAATCAATGTAGCCCACTGAAGCCAACCAGCCCCCATTGACATATCAAGTGTGAACAGCCTATTTGTCACTGAGGTAGTCAATCTATGTCCAGTTTGCACCACTTCAGACTAGAGGTGCAACCTGGAAAGGCCCATGCCACCTCATTCGGTTCTATTGCCACCCTAAATGCCAACATATTGTCATCAGCATCAATGGCAGCACACAAACCATGAATCAGGTGCTTAGGTAAGGGTTGGTCAATCTGAAAGTGCTTGGGGTCTTTTGAGTAAGTCCAACTGAACACTAAAAAAAAAAAAAAAGCCCAATGGACCACCTTCTGTTGCCTCTAGTGTTAACTCCTCCTCCTTCCCAAAGGGAAGAAATACCTTACACTGAGGGAGGAGGCAGTGGGTATTCCTATTGACACACTGTTTTGTTTTTTCTTGCTGGGGATCTACAACTTGGCTACAACTCTCAGAATCCCTGGGAACTGATGCTTTGATTTCTTGATTTGCTCCTATTGAAGATGCCCTGTAGAGAACTCACATTACCAACTGGAAGCATGAGACTTCTAATCAAGTCCTATGTGCCCATCAGGAAAAGAGAGTGCTTTGTGGGTCAGGGAGAGTGGCCACCTCATCCTTATTGGGAAAAGAGAGCAAGGGCTGATTTGGAGGTGCATGAGAACTGTGGTTAGGCTCTGCTAAATGAAAAGTCATGCTTGCCGATTCAAGCATTCTGACTTTCACTGCTTGGCCCTTCCCTACCCTGTGTTGGGCAATCACCACAGACAGGACAAGTACTTGGATTTGAGGAGGCTCAACATGTTATAAAAACCCACTCAAAATAAAGTTGCAAGTAATTTCAGGCCAGTTCCAGACCCATGTTTGACTAAGTCCTTGAATTGGTTTAAAGATGTTAAACATGTGAAGCTACATGTGCCTTATACTGAATCAAGCAACCAGCCCAGTACTGTGGCTGTCAGGGACAATTTAGTCTCCAGCAGAGGTCTTATGGCTCTCTGAGGATGCTTTAACTGGAGGTGCCCGGATTTTATCTTAATGTTTGCCCTCAGACCTTATGCATGCATAACATGTGTCATACCATTGGGTCCTGAACTCCTACTTAGGTTTCAAATACAAATAGCTATACTCAGAGAGCTCAGTGACACAGGGCACAAATAGTTGTTTGTTTGTTTGTGCTTTCTTTTCCTTTGAACAACTGACAGCATGGCCATATGTCAATTTTAAAGAAAAAGATCCCTCAGTTTCAGAAGTGTTTTGTTGTATGTGTAAGAGAGAATGAGGGAGAATCCAGTAAAGGAAATATAAGTCACATATTAGGTTTGGGATCTTGGCCACCACCTCAGCTGTTTTGCAAATCCTAGCCTGGCTTCCGAGCCTGAATACAATGGCAAAGAGATCTGTCCTGCTGATCTAAGTGGGACAGTTTTCAGTGTTAAGACATTTAGCATTAAGATGTAAATCTAGCACTCTAGGTGCATCAAGTTTAAAGGTCAGTGATTGTCAGCTTCATGCTGAAAATTAGTTGTAGCACTTAGCCAGGATTGTCATGTTAAAGGTAGGTGTCAGGTTTCTCAGGGCCCCTGCCTGCCCCACCCAGGGACAGGTGGGGTCACTTGTTAGCAGCTGTGGGGCTACTGTAACAGTAAATGTGACTATACTTTAAGGGCACCACTCCTTGCTGGGTTTAGGGCCAGAGAAATTGCAGGGCTCCAGAGTAGGTGGAAAGCTGCAGGAGAAGAGACCTTACGAATTCTGACCAGGTCCTCCTTTAAGACTGAGGGTATCAGATGAAGCAGTAGCAGCAGCAGCAGCAGCAAACCACCCTTGCCTAGCCAGCAAACACTGCTGTTGACTCCTCCTGCCACTTTGATCCCCCCACTGTACCTCTGGGGTCCTGACATAGCATCATTCTAGAAAAACAGGTGCCAGAGCTCACCATGAACTACTCCCTTATTTTGTTAGAATGGCGAAAAAGCCCTGTGCCAAACCAATGCTAAAGACTCTATAAAGTAAGCCAGCCACCGCCACCAAGGCTCCAGTAAATAGGACAACTGGGCCTGGATGACTATGGCCAGCTTTTGGGGTAAATCCCATTATCTCACAAGGATAATTGGACTATAAGCAACTGCCAACACCAGGCCTGATCATTTAAATACCAAAACAATCAGAAGCATCTGTGTGTGCTCTATGCAGAGTGAGACACATAGCTAACATGCCCATCCCTGTGCAATCCCTATCTGCGAGGGGTGGGTCTCTCAGTGTGCAGGGTGGATGGTAGATCTTGTCCTTGTGCCATTCTCCTCATGATATTATTAACTCATATGGGACAAAGTAAGGGATGTACCACAGGGATAATACTGGAGGTTAAACCTGCATCCTCTAACCATCACTACCATTCAGAATCAACTCATCTTCTATCTGCATAGCTGCTGCTGTTGGATTCTGCTTCCTGGTCACACTAGAGCTGGACAAGAGCTGACTTTTATATATACTCTCAGTGACAGACAAAGCTCATGTAACAGGGGAACTTTCAAATGATACAAAGCAGGTCTGGGAATGGCAAACACTGTAATTCAAGCTATTTTGTTGTGGGAGGTTGCTTTTTGTATACACTGCATGACAGTGATTGGATAACAAGTAGTTCATCGCTCACCTATCTCCCAGTAGTTTGATTGCTGTGTGTTTACCCAACAAAAAAAAAAATCAGGAAATTAAGTTCAGACAACTCATGTTGCTTTCATAATTTTGTGATGTGTGGAAGTGCCATTGCTTGCTGTCTTATTCTCACTGAAATACTATTCTTGCATTAGAAGACTGGTGGCATAAATCAAAGTGTGTATACAGAAATGATTTTTCATTTGTGAAATATCTGCTTTACTCTCTTCATCCATTTTTCTTACCTAACTTCTGCCACATTCTGGCTAAGGCTTTGGAAAAACCACCCTAGAGATGCCAGTGAAACATGGGGCTCTAACAGGAGTATTTTAACTCTCACCTCAAAGTAGTATTAAGAGCCTCATATTCTGCACAGGTATCTGAAGAAGTGTGCATGCACACGAAAGCTCATACCTAGAACTAACTCAGTTGGTCTTTAAGGTGCTACTGGAAGGAATTTTTTTATTTTGTTTTGACCATGGCAGACCAACACGGCTACCTATCTATATTCTTCTCCAGTTTAGATTAAAACTCAAAACAGAGAAGGACTTCTCCCTCCCTCCCAGCCCACCAATCCCCATCAGTATAGTGGTCATTGCACTGGACTTAGACCAAGGAAACGCAGGTTCAAATTCCCACTCAGCCACAAAACTTTCTACAGTTCTGTGTTGCTGTTATTGATTATCATAGAATCATAGAATCATAGAGCTGGAAGAGACCACAAGGGCCATCGAGTCCAACCCCCTGCCAAGCAGGAAACAGGATTAAGTTGAAAATAAATTAAAACAAGCAAAAATACAGGAACTAGAACCGTGTCCTAGAAGAATTGCTTTTGGTTTCTTACACTGAGCATCATGCTCCAGGGGATGTCCTCAGAAGGTAGGGTCCCAGTCCCAGGAGATAATGAGCCTTTCACCAGAAGGGCAGAACTGCAGGTGGTGCTAGCAATCTAAGGTCAAAGGCAGAGAATCAATCTAGATCCAATCATAACCAAGAAGCAAGATCAGTAAACAGCCCAAGATAAGCACTTCAGCAAAGAGAAAGCACCAGAAGCCCAAAGCACAAGGCCCAAAGCTCCAAAGAGCAAGGAGCCCCCAACCTGTGCTGTGTCCAACCACTGGAAACACAGGGTACGCTAGCCTCCTTGACCATACCCTAACCACAGCTGCTGGGGTGGGGGGGGGTGATCTTCAGTTCTGTCTTGAGCAGCAGCACATGGAGAAATCATGTCCTCCCTAAAAGAGGGCATGTGTTGTGGTGAGACCTGGAGACTGACCTCCTGTGTTGTGGGTGGGTAAATTGGACAGCCACAACACCCGATTGGTAGGTCCCTCAATGCTGGGTTTAATCTGGCCAATGGGGCACAGTCCAAATGGATCGAGAGACCTATATATACCCATGCACGTGACCCAGAGCTTCCTCTTTTGGCTCGTGCATTCAGAACAGCTAACAGCGTGTCCTCTGTGCAGCCAAGAGACTTACCTTTGATGGATCGCCTTTGGTGATATTTTTCCGTTATTCCCTTCTTGATTTGTCAATTGCAGCACCTTGAACTCAACCCCGATACTAATAGACAGACAGTGAAGCATTCTCAGGGTCAGTGTTATGTGGTCCCTGCTGGCTGCCATGTTCTGCACTAAATGAAGTTTCTAGACCATGTTTAAGGGCAACCCTACAGACAACTCATTACAGCAATCCAAACAAGAGATTACCAGATTGTGAGTCACTGTAACTAGACTCTCTCTCTATCCAAGAACAGATTTGTCTGGTGAAACTCCTGGGAAAAGCCAGCTATGAAGGCCACCCAAGATTAGTTTAAAATTACCTAAGATTAGTTTAAAGCTAATCTCCAGGCTACACAGCTGCTCTTTCAGGGAGGGGAGGTGCAACCTCATTCAGAACACGCTGGCTACACAGTTCCCAAATCTGAAAACCACCCATCCACAGTGCTTCCATCTTGCCAGGATTCAGCTTTACTGGTCCTCATCCAGTTCATTACTGCCTCCAAGAAGGGTCCAACACCTAAACCACCTCATCCGAATCGAATGGCAACAAGGAATAGATTTGAGTGTCCACAGTTCACTTCTGGTGTTTTGTTCAAGATATCTACATATATTTTGGTCCTGAAGGGGCAAAAGAAAACTACAAAGCAGTTGAATGTGACAAAAATACATAATCCCAAACAAGGGAAAATATGGGGTTTGTTGGACCAATCAAAAAGTTCTGCTTTGATATCCTCCAATTCAATCCGAGACTTCTGAAATTGAGGAAGGAAGGAAGGAAGGGAGGGAGGGAGGAAGGAAGGGAAAGAAAGAGAGAGAGAGAGAGAGAGAGAGAGAGAGAGAGAGGTGCAGCACAGCAGCCTGACCTTTTTTCTTCTTTTTTATTTTTGCTGCTGTTTTCTCATTTCTCTTGCTGGCAAATTTCAGTGCTAGATTTATTAAGAACTATTCCAGCCATTGTGCACCTCAGAGAAAATTCTCCCAGCTCTGTGCACCTTGACGAAACTAGACAATATTTCATCACACCAAAGAACATGCAACTGGATGTCAGAGCTCATTCTCTCAGTTGAGTGAATATGCAGCTATGCCCCGTTCATAGTGTGATAGGAAGGAAGGAAGGAAGGAAGGAAGGAAGGAAGGAAGGAAGGAAGGAAGGAACTGTAGATTACTTGCATTGTGTGGCTCAGAGCAATTTTAAGACAGCAGAGAGCACAAAGCGTGTTTTTCATGCGAGTCACACCTTGACAGAGGTGGTAAAGAAATATTTACAAGCAGGGGGAAATGAAGTAGAGATAGTTCCAAGGTTTGCATACACAGGAAGGAAATGCTTCTTCTTCTTCTTCTTCATTTCCTTTGTCTCCTTCTTCTTCTCCACTGTGCTTTGATTTCATTTTTTGGAAGCCAAAAAATAAAATAGCCAGAAAGATTAGGCATCATGAATCCTGAGATTAAACAATAACCATTGGAAATAGTAGCAATGCTTGACAAGGACAACAAACCGACAGATTATTTGGTCAGATGAGATAAGTAAACCTCTCACAAAATACACATACTGCAAAAGAATGAGTTGGTTTAGTTATATAATGCACTTTATCTTGCCAGTACAGTGGTACCTCAGGTTAAGTACTTATTCGTTCCGGAGGTCCATTCTTAACCTGAAACTGTTCTTAACCTGAAGCACCATTTTAGCTAATGGGGCCTCCTGCTGCTGCTGCGCCGCCGGAGCCCGATTTCTGTTCTTATCCTGAAGCAAAGTTCTTAACCTGAAGCACTATTTCTGGGTTAGTAGAGTGTGTAACCTGAAGCGTATGTAACCTGAAGCATATGTAACCCGAGGTAGGTCATTGTTGGACTAGATGACCCTTTGGGCCTCTTCCAACTCTGCAACTCTTAAGGGTGCTGGCATCAATCTCATTTATCATTTCTGTAACACTTTTAATGCACATTTTGTTGGTTTTGGTGTACATGTAATGAATGCACAGATGAAGCTCCATGTGGCATCTGGGAGAAGAACATAAGAAAAGCTCCACTGCTGGTCAGACTTTGGTCTTATCTAGTCCAGTATGCTGGCTCCCAGAGTGGCCACATGCCTGTCAGAAGCCCTCAAGCAGGAATGCCATGGTCCTCTTGTTGGGCGATAATGCCAAGGCCTGGTGCCTTCCCCCCAATGCAGCGTCGCCCGGGATTCTTCACTCTGGTCTCCCATCACGCTGATGTGGCCCATATCCAGGGACATGAGCACACGATGAGCAGAGTTCCAAACAGAAGCTCAGCCTTGAGGCCTAAGCCTAATTTATTGCAAATTAAATCAAACGTAACAGAACAAAGAAAAACATGGCTCCTCTCTCTGTCTTTCTTCCTCGGAGAGAGAGCTGCAAAAGCAAAAGCTATACAAAACGGAACAGTGTATCTCAATTTCCGCTCACAAGACTCCAAGAATCAGTGCTGGAATGTAAACAGACATGTGACATGCACCAGTCCCACACATCTGCAGCTCAGGAGGAATGGAATTCTCAACACCTCTCTCATCGTTCCCCAGTGACTGGTATTCAGGGACATGCTGCCTCTGATCCTGGAGTTGCATACAGTCCACATGACAAGCATCCTCCATGCAAGCTGTGTACGTTGGTGGCAATCATTACATCGCATGGTAGTTTAACTATCAGCCCTGTTCAGGGAAGTTTTTAATCTGTGATATTTTAGTGTATTTTTGGTTTTTAAGGAAGCCACCCAGAGTGGCTGGGGAAACCCAGCCAGATGGGCGGGGTACAAATAATAAATTATTATTATTATTATTATTATTATTATTATTATTATTATTCTGGTCTGACTTGATTTTTCTACCGTTTAGCTTCATTAGATGACATGCAATTCTTGTATTATTATGAGAGGGAAAGAAAAACTCTTTGCCCACCATCTCTACAGCATGCAGAATTTTATAAACCTCTTTCATGCCTTTTTTTTTTCTAAACAAAAAAGTCCCATGGGAAGTTGCTCCAGCTTCATAAATTTGGTTCCCCTTTTCTGAACCTGGCTTTTGGAGATACAGCAAAGAGAACTGTATGAAGCATTCCCAGCGTAGTCACATCATAGATTTTTGTAAAGACACAAATAGCTGTGCTTTTATACTATTGATGCAGAAATCACATGTTCGCTTTTGAAGACAGAGGTAGGTTCTGATGATTTCAGTGTTCTTCTTATGGAAAAGGTGGTGCATGACCACAGCTATAACCAGTGGCATACCTAGGGGCTGGGTAGGTTGGCTCCTGCCAAGGGGGGCACAAAAACCACAGCTCTCCAATCTGGCTGAGAGTGGCTAGGGGCTTGCCTCCCCCTCCCCATGCTCTCCTTACCAAGGGTACAAGGGATGGAAGAGCCCCAGTGCAACTCCTGGTCTGCCAGTGGGCCTGGTGCCTGTAGAATATGTCCTTGGGGATCATGCCGTCTTTCATTTTGTGTGCTTGATCAACCCAGCATAGACATCACTGAGACAGAAGTGCAAAAATGCTAGGAATGTGGGCTTGAGAGAGCACATCTTTGTTTGAGACTCTGTTCTGCCGTGTGATACCCCAAATCTTCTTGACACAGCACACATGGAAGGCATTGAGGTGTCGCTTCTAGTGGGTCACAAGTCACTTCCACAAGTCACTTCCATACAACAGTGTGCTCAACATGCAGACCTGGTGGATTTTCATCTTGGTTTTGATCAGTAACATCATATCCTCCCATGCCCTTTTGGAGAGATGAGCCATTGCCATAGCTGCCTTGCCAATGTGCTTGTCCAGCTCAGCACATTGCAGTTATGGTGGAGCCCAAGGAGACAAAACCGCTGATCACCTCAAGAGTGATGTGTGGAGTGCTGGTGACATCCTGCCCCAGGATGTTGGTCTTCATCAGGCTGATGGTGAGGCTGAACTCCATGCAGGCTTGGGCAATACGGTTGATTAGCGGGTTTTGCATATCCATATTATTAGGGCATCTCTAATGCATATAAGGGGCAAAGCATAAGACCATGAAACTTCCCCAACACTAAAGAGAGGGGCAGCCCTACTTGTGAGCAGCTGTGTAAGTGGATTGGAGTCGACTGAGTAGAACTTTTAACACATATAGGGTTTATGTACATTTTCTTATACATCATGGTATTAAGCAGTATATAAATTGTTGAACTAAATACATAATAAATATCATTTTGCAACAACTCTGTGGATTGGTTGTAAATATCATCATTTTATTAATAGTAGATTGAGCCTGAGAAGTTGAGGCTCACTCAGAGACACACAATTATTGAACAATTGAGCCGGGATTTGAATTTCTTTGGTGCAAGTCCATAATTTTATTCACTGGACAATGCCAGCTTTCATTCTGGCTACATTACGCCATTGACATATGGACAAACCTCCCATTTGTAAGTAAACAGAAATTAAACATTGCTAAATGGGCATAATTATCCATTTCTGAATCCTTTCAGACTGTGAAAATCGTGTCTTCCTTTTGAGCAGATGAAATTAATAACAACAGCTGGTTTGGATCTCACCCTATGCTGATATTTGTATGATGCCCTATTACTGTGAACGGAAGCTGGTGTTTTGCCAGATTTTGACATGATCACTGCTTGCTCCAAGGAAGAGCCAATAGAGAGCCCAAGTCAATCACAATATGCTTAATCCATAAATACTGTGGTGTTTTAATGATGTGATGTGATGTTAGCAGCAACAGAGGGATGAGGCACAGCGTATCAGTTAAAGGCTGTGTCATAACCCTTTAGTGTTTGCTCACCAAGACTGCGATGATATAGCAGATGTTTAAAGGAGGGCAATTTTCTACTGACTAATATGTTGAGCAGGTACTTCAGCACTCCCCTACTGCTTATGGCAATATGAACAGCTGGGATTACTTAAACTGTGAAAAAATAAAACATCATGCAGCATAGCATGAAACTGGTGAATTGATCATAGAGAAAGGTTCTTCTTCAGACTTTGCAATGCCTGCTGAAGGCTAATTGTCACATTGCTGCTCATGCCTCTTTTTCACTCTCTCTCTCCTTAGGTCCAGAGCACTGGGAGGCAGGCTGGAGCCTTCAGCCACCCATGGATCTTAGACCATCTTGCCAAAGCACAGTTATCACTAGGTGACAAAGATTGTTGTCCCTAGACAACATGCTTGTTCTTGTATAAGACCTGCATTCCCATCCAGAACTGACCTATCTCCTGGGCATGAGAATAACTCTTCCATAGGGCCTCTGTCTTGCCAGGGTTTCAACTCAGTTTATTGGCCCTCATCCAGCCCACCACCCTGCTCAAGCCCAGAGCCTGCACAGCCACTCCTGATTCACATGTTGCAGAAATTTGCTCCAAATCTGCTAGACTGCCCCCAGTGACTTCATATAAGTGTTAAATACCAATGGGGACAAAACAGTCTTATTCAGAGATAATTGTGTCCCCCTGATTCTCTCCATAACACATCCTGTATGTCTGCTGCCTTTAAGACCAAGCACTCCAGTTTGCCCATCTGGGCTGAGAGGCTTTGCCTGACTAGCTGGCCTTTTATGTGGAACTGGGAGCATTTCAGAGAAAGCTACCCTGAAAGTCCTGGCCTTCAATTTCCTATCTAGTAACCTAAAATTCATTTTCAGGATCACACAATTTCATTTTTCTATGTTGTTGGTGCCATCATGAACCAAGAGAGAGATTGTGAGACAAAAAGAGCAATTCCACAAGCAAACGAAAAGGAAAAGAGCAACAAACTGGGTTGAAAATGAGATTTGTGATTCTTATAGAAGATAGCCTAATTGTGTGAAATGAATGGCAAAATCAAACAAATGTGCAATTTTGCAAAGCTATCAAAACTCACACCAAGAGCAACTCTTTAGTGCAAAGCAGAATGAACAAGAGTAGCAAAGGGAAAGAAAAGGCCTTGCTCCCCATGGGACACCCTAATACCACCTTAGCAGAGTTTCTATTCTGCTTTCATTATTATTCTGTCTTTCTTCTAAAACCCCTTTTCATAATAACATTTTTAAATTCTACTTTTTGTAAATGAAAATAAGAGTATAATGATTGCCATTTATATATATAGAGAGAGTGCTTCACAGAATATGAAGTGTTTCCCATACAATATCTTGGCTTGCAACAACCCAGTAAGGTATTGCAAGCTTCATGTTGCCGATGGAGGTTGAGGCAGTTGATGGCCATCTAATGACTGAGAAACTATTTTGAGCCAAACCTGCAAGTTGTAGCTCTGTTTCTTATCCACGGCATGTCAGCAGTCATTGAAATACTTTAAATAAATAAATAAAAATTTAAAATATCATTACTGTTTAATATGAGCCATCAAAAGGTTTGATGAAATGGCCTCAAACTTATCTGGCCACTTGTGGGAAATCCACTTCTTTGTGAAATTGCCAGTTTTGACAAAATTTTAAATTTTAAAAAGTAATATTGAAACTAATTCTTGCAGCACAGGCAAGTCTCCTGAGGACAATTCAGGTCAGTAGCATTGCATACTCTTTTGCAGCTGTGAAGCTGTTAAAGATGCAGGTGGGTTGCAACTTGGTAAGCCTACACTTTGGACCTGTTCACACATTCCCTTCTCCTGTCATGGGAAGATGAAGCAGCAGCACCCAACCTCCCAATGCCTGTGCATGCAAGGAAGGAGAAGCTTGCATTCATTCAGCTGAATGTGTGTAAGTTCTGCCTTCAGATCTGTCACCAAAAGCATAGAAGATGGCAAGGCAGTCAGTCAGAACTGTGATGTCGGGGTGTAAGATCAGCTGACGTAGCCCCACTCTCTGCCTCTAGGGGTGCATGAAGACATGGAGGGAATTCCAAATAGGCCTGGTGTCCATGAGTTATCATGTGCCCAAGGTACTACTAGGTACGGACAATAAGTTTACTGTGAAGTATTTGATGCTGCTGATAATCTGGAAACAAGACTAAGTGGCCTAATTGATCCAGGCCCAGTTCACACATACATGTGCATCATTTGATATTTTTTTTGTGATGGATTACTACAGTCTTGATGACTGACAAGTGAGTGATGAGCTGACCAGGGGTGCATGAACATCCCTGTGCTCATGTCAAAGGGGGATTGGTGGTGTGCGTGTGCTGCTTCCAACCATGAAATATGGATGTTTTGCATGCCATCTGTCCCAGCGCACAGAACATGTTCATGTGTGCTTGAAGCACCTGCCACTTGCCAGCTCTCCCTTCCAAGGGTCTGCAGATAATTTGAACTTAGTGAACTAAGTGTTACTGTTTTAAAATGAGTGTTTATGAAATAATCAGCATCATTCCAGATGGAATCTCCTGCAGAACTTCATGTGTCTCCATCTATTTTCCTATCACAGTGACTAAGTGAGGATTTAGGTGGAGAAAAGATCTTCTAAAGTCCTCTGAGTTGTCCAACATATTAATAAGAATAGACAATTTATTTTTTGAAAAAAGTAGACAATAGAGGGGGTAAGCTTTGAAGATGTCTAGACTTTGGAAATAGTGTTCTCTTCAAAGCATTTAGATTGGGGAAAGCTTTGAAATTGGATATGCTCTTCAGTAAAGACTTTGAAGATCATTGCGCTTCAGGGGGAAAGCTTTGAAGGATCTGGGCAGGGCAGTGTGGAGAGAACTTGCTTTTTTCTGATTCCTTGTGTTGCTGGTGACATCTTTTCTTCTTTTTAATGCACTTTCCAAAAGGTAAAACATTAAATTTAGGAAAACCATCAAACATCAGTCCAGTTCAGATGTGACAGTTCAGGCCTGATAAATCATTGTTTACTGAATTGGAAATGTGCCATATGCAAAAACCAGTCTAATGAGGATTCCCACCTGACCCTTTGGGTTGCTCATCCAGAGGCAAAGATGGAGGGGAATGGCAGTTGTGAAAGCCTATACACCCAGAGACTGGGTTGTGCGCTTCCTTTCCCCTGTGAAATTATGTGTGTGGAGGCGGAAAGAGTTTCCCAAACTGAGACTCTAAGTATGTGGGCTTTATGTGAATCATTCCTAAATGTTTTTCCTACCTTGCTGCCTGTGTTATACCTGAATGGAACAGACACATGAACAAGGGTGGTTGCCTTGTCCTATCCAGCTTGGCCCTCAGCATTAACCCAGGATTCCTAAATAAGTCCCCCCCCCCCAGCTGCTGTGCAAAGTTGTGGAGAAAGAGGACTCTTGCAGTGAAAAGGTGGCCAGCAGGACTGTGTGTAGAATGCCAAACTGCCCCTGCCCACTGCTTTTCTTCTGCCATTCCTACTTTCCCCCTCTTATCTGAGAAACACACCTCAGCACCTAGCCAAGTGGAGGAAAGTGGTGGTTGTGGGGAGTGGTTGCAGAGGAAAAGCAAGGAGTGGGGAAATAAGCCCTGTCCCACACACATCCCTATCCACTCCAGGCCAGTTCCAGTGGGGGGGGGAGTTCGGGGGAGGGAGTTGGTGGGGAGAGCCTGGGTAAGGTGCTGGCAGTCGGAACACCACCCTGAGGTGAATCCATCTCCTCTTCCTCTCTTGTGCTGCTGCCACTGCCCATTTGCTCGCCTCTCCCTCTGGGCCCAGTCAGCACTCCTTCTCCTTCTCCTTCTCCTTCTCCTTCTCCTTCTCCTTCTCCTTCTCCTTCTCCTTCTCCTTCTCCTTCTCCTTCTCCTTCTCCTTCCCCTTCCCCTTCCCCTCCTTCCCCTTCCCCTTCCCCTTCCCCTTCCCCTTCTCCTTCTCCTTCTCCTTCTCCTTCTCCTTCTCCTTCTCCTTCTCCTTCTCCTTCTCCTTCCCCTTCCCCTTCCCCTTCCCCTTCCCCTTCCCCTTCCCCTTCCCCTTCTCCTCCTTCTCCTTCTCCTTCTCCTTCTCCTTCTCCTTCTCCTTCTCCTTCTCCTTCTCCTTCTCCTCTCAATGTTTATTCACCCTGGACACCTTTGATGAAAGGAGCAGGGGGGCCAGAAGATTGATAGATTGGTAGCAGACCCCTGACTTGGGTGGGGTCCTTGGAAGGTGCCTGCCAATGCCGACCCCTGCTTTTGGCTTTGTGCGTTGACAGCAGACCCAGAGAAAGAAATCTTGCGTCTGCTGCCATGCACGCCATTTCTTCTGGTGCTACAGGGGGCTTCTCCTGCTTCTGTTCTTCCTTGACCCGGCACCTCTGTCTGGCTATTTGGCATGCACCCTTCTCAATGCAGGGACAGTGTAAGGTGTTGTCTTCTTTTGCTTACTTCACTGAAAGCCATGCAGTGACTGAGTTATGTAAACTGCTGCAGAGGAAATCAATGGAGTCCTAAAAAGGGATGTCATGTGGAAGGGGGAAGCTGCTGTGTCTTAGTGTAACCTAGTAAGCTGCCCACGTCTTAGCATTCTAAGTCTTTGGAGAATTCTAGTGCAAATGCGAGGAAATCAACAAATCTATAAATGCATATCAAGGTTCTTTTATGCTTTTCATTCTGTTTTTGTCACTACGGATTGTGCAGTTAAAATCACAGGCAGTTTGATTTTGACCTTAAAAAAATGACAACCCCAAAACCTCGATCAGGTTTTCCAGTCGTCACTGAATTATGGCAGCAAGAGTATGGAAACAAAGGCAGCACAGAATTATGGGCATTTTCATTTAGGTAGGTATCAGTTTATATTTTTCAGAGAAGTTTAGTGTTTTATCTACAAGCTGATAGTCTCTGTTTTGTGAAGCACCTATTCTAATAATGCTTGTGGTTGTAAAGAATCATACTTGCATTCCCATTTAAAACCTCTGGCGATGTTGTGGGAATGTAAACTAAGATGACAATCCTAAACTTAAGCACAGTTGTTAGGCTCTACTGAACACAGTGAGACTTACTTCTGAGTAAACATGTAGAGGATTTGGCTGTGAGGCACTGGTCTCACACTGCAGGTCCCTGAGATTTGGTGTGATTTATTGCTTTCTGTCACAACATAGCTTTATTTCTAAATAATTCACCCTGTTCTTCTAACAAAGGATACTCAGGGTTGTTTATGAAATGCAAAATACATAGTAAATGCAATATACAGTGGCACCTCGGGTTACAGACGCTTCAGGTTACAGACTCTGCTAAACCAGAAATAGTACCTCAGGTTAAGAACTTTGCTCCAGGATGAGAACAGAAATTGTGCGGCGGCGGCACAGCAGCAGTGGGAGGCCCCATTCGCTAAAGTGGTACCTCAGGTTAAGAAAAGTTTCAGGTTAAGAACGGAATTAAGTTCTTAACCCGAGGTACCATTGTAGTATAAACAACAATATCACTAGTATTAAAAGAGAAGCAATGCAGCAAAAAAAGGGGGGACGTAGGTGGCGCTGTGGTCTAAACCACTGAGCCTAGGGCTTGCCAATTGGAAGGTCAGCAGTCTGAATCCCCGCGAGGGGTGAGCTCCCGTTGTTCGGTCCCTGCTCCTGCCAACCTAGCAGTTCAAAAGCACATCAAGTGCAAGTAGATAAATAGATACAGCTCTGGCGGGAAGGTAAACAGCATTTCCGTGCACTGCTCTGGTTCACCAGAAGCGGCTTAGTTCTGCTGGCCACATGACCCGGAAGCTGTACGCCGGCTCCCTCGGCCAATAAAGTGAGATGAGCGCTGCAACCCCAGAGTGGTCCACAACTAGACCTAATGGTCAGGGGGTACCTTTACCTTTCCCTTTAATACGGCAAAGCCAGATGTGTTATTGTACCTTCATTTTAAAGTTACAGTATTTCTAGCACACTATAAACTGTTTTCTTCCATATTGTTAATTTATCCAGTTGAGCATTATCCAGCACTATCTTTTTTTGTGGGCATGGGGAGGGGCAGGGAATTCTATGGCAAGATCCACTAGGATGCAGCAGGACTTGGCTCAGCCAACATTAACTCTCCAGCCCTGGCTCAACTGATGATATGCCTCCAAACTAGCTCACCCTGGCTCAGCCGATGAAGCCCCCCCCCCCCCGGCATTCTGGGCTCATGGCAGGGGTGGGCCCAGAGAGAGGGGACTTAGGATCCAGCCTAAGCCCATTCATCCATGGCTGTACCCTAACAACCTAGCACAGAACGCTCTTTTATAGGCTTGCTGTCCTTCTGTCAGGCTTAGGCAGAGCAGCAGTCCTGCTGTTGAACAGGGTTCGGATCTGGTGTAATTTTTCAGTACTTAGTGTGCACCAGCTTGCTTTATGCCAACTTCTTGTGCATAGGATTGCTCCGTTGATCCTAGAACAGACTGGCTCAGTTCAAAAAGGACAAGAGGGAAGGAATTACTGCATAATATATTGACTCAGGTGGCAAGTAAGGGAGGCTCCCTGCTTCACAGTGTCTCTCTCTAGAAGTTGGAAGGTTGCTGTCTGAATGCTTGAAGAGGGTTGCAATGCCAGCTTTTTGCTACCTACTTTGATGGTGATAGGGACATTTTAAGGATGGATAGACTCCTCCTCAGAGTCAACACATCTATCTTTATGTTTCTTTATGTTTGTTCCTTCTAAAATCACATGAGAAGGGAGTTTTCCATTCTCATAATACCGTCACTTTGGCTCTCAACCCCACAGGAACTGCTTTTACAATTTGCTCTGCTACTGTCAAGTGTATCAAGTAATTCTCCAAGTGCTGGTGCCATATTTTATTTAAATTAAATAAATCACTTTAGAAAGAATGATATATAAATGACATTGCATGAAATAGCTGGCATTGTATTTAAATTCCATGCCTGGCATTATGTCTAAGCCTATTTCACAGTTGCTAACAGGTGTGAATTGGTTCTTTTCAGGGAGGGGGGCCCTACTGTTTGGCCCTTTGTTCAATCCAAGCTGCTACAGTGCATTAGCATACTGCAAAAACAATTGATTTTTGTCACAATACAATTTAAAAATACAGGTTTTAATTTGATTGACAAAACTTTTATTTGCTCAATGAAATTGAAAGGAGTCTCTACCCTAATCTCCAATGTTATTAGCATCTTGTCTTTCTTTCTTCAGCTGTTATGCATTAAAGTTAAGGACTTTTCTTTTGCAAGAGTCTAAATTGTCTGTATCTGAACTTTAAAACTTTAAAAGTACAGCTTTCAACCAAAACATAAACCTGAAACAAAGAGGTTTTTTTTTTTTTTACTGCACATAATAGAGACAGCCTACCAGCTTAAAACTGAAGGCTTCATCCTAAACAGAGTAAAATGAATTAAATGATTTATTTTAGATAAACAGCCATCTTTCACTGCTTATTACTTGAACATTTTGTCACTATGGTCAACCCGTCAGGGAAAGGGGTGCTAGCATTCCACTTTTAAATCAATATGTTCTGTTTCACAATCCTAGCTGAAATATATTGGAAATAGAGCATTTGAAGGCCACAAGGATTCAGTTGGTGACATTTAGAATCATGAGGGCATGCGCCAGGGCTACATAAATCAAGCATGTTGGACAACACAATTGGTGAACACAAGTTATGCAGACCTGGTCTGCGTAGCTTCTGATCCATGTTTCTTCTTGTGGTTGCAAACTGGGTGTGTGAGAGCTCACTTTTTCACAAAAGGTACGGTATATCTTGACATGCCTTCTAGAAGACTGAGGTTACCAAGTGGTGACTTATATATGTGAATGAACTACCACAAATCAAATATATCACAGAGAGAATTCAACTTTCCCAATGCTTTTCAGAGGAGTCCAGATGCAAATTCAAGTTCTGTTCAAGTTGTCACATATTCCGTAATCAAGTGATGGGTGATAAGGTGAAGCATATTATTCTGTGAGGCAGCAGCCCTGACTTCATCTGCAGGTTTCGGCATTATAATTGCATCCCACCGGGGATCCACTGGTTTGTGATGCAGACCACTCTGTTAAATTAGTAGGCCTTCCCTGGTTTAGGCTTAGAGTTGAGAGAGCGTACAATAACAGCATAATCTGAATCACACCATAGGCTAGTGTAGTGTAATGGTTAGAGTCTTGGACTAGAACCTAAGAGACCAGGGTAATAACTCAGCCAGGAAGCCAGGATGCTGGGGTAATAGTTTTAATTTTATTTTGGTGAATGATTTATGCTGCCTGTAATCCTCTGCCCACTTACCTGAGAGTAAGTTCCGTGGAGCACCTTTGTTAACTGAAGAGGAAAACAAGCCCCAGAGTATTACTTCCAACCACTGGGTAGTTGCTGGTTTTCCTTTTTATTATTTTACAGGCTTGAGAGACCACTGCTGAACAAAAATCTAAGTTTGTGCATGCCACTCAGCAAGTATGACCTAGGTGTGGTTGCTAATACAGTCTTAGGGGCAATATTCAAATATCTGCAATAATACCTTGTTTCTTATCAGCCAATGTGGTCCTGAAGGGTGAGGTAGGTGGTCTGCTAATGCTCCACACCAGGCTTGGGGGACAGGGCATAATGGAGAATGATCTTCTCCCTGGTCTGGAATGGTCTTCCCCTTTGAGGTACAAACGTTGCTCTCAATGCTTGTCTCTAGGTGCCAACTGAAGACTTTCTTTTGGAGCCAGGCTTGTATAGTTTCATTCTTCTCAGCAGCAATATTAGTGTTGTAATAAGTTCTTAATGATGCATTGCTATACTTTTTACTTACTGTTTTTTATGTCTGTGTTATGCTGCTTAACACTTGTGCATTGCCCTGAGCTCCTCTGCAGGAAGGACAATTAATAAATAGCTTAAGAAAACAAACAAGCTCTTCTGGATGTATGAAAGATAGTGCTCCCCCCAAGCTCTCAAGAACATGGGGCTCTTTGCATGCCACTGACATAAATTTCAATAGCTTATTGTGGGATTTGTTGAGCTCCAGTTCCTATATGCAAGGCAGCCGCTGATGTGCTCCACAGGACTGTATGGAGAAACTTCACACTGAGTGGTCTTGGGGCCAAGGGCCCAGGGTCCTGACGCACCTCTGGGGATAAGGAGCAGCAACAACAACCAATCTCATGTCTTGCACTTCCACTTAGGGTGGTAGTTCATCCTTCATGCTTTATGTGACCCAGCCAGACCATATACTGCCCTTTGTCACAACCCAAATGCTGCAGCTTGCAGGGGGAAGGGAACAGGAAGTGAAGCTAGGAAGCAAGGAGCTCCCCCAGTGTGGTACCACATTAGAAAAGGCCCTGTTCTGAATCACCATCAGCCTCACGTTTGAAGGAGGAGGCACATGGGCAAATGCCTCATTAGAGGCCCTCACTGGCTTCCTATTCACTGCTCATGAACAAAAAGTATCTATAATTTGAAGAGTTCAGTGCAGGAAAAGGTAGATGGATACCTTGTTAATTGCAGCAAGCTGGCAGCTGACACAAAAGGAACAATATGTGAAAACCGCCAAGGTTATTTTCTGTAACTTTTTTTGTCTGAGAATTAAAACTGTCTCTTGCATGTGTGAGGACTATCAAGAGAACACCAAGTTGGCCTCTGGCTATTATTCTCATCTTCTAGAGGAATCTAATTAACTCAATAATTAAATAGGGACTTTAGTGACATAGTTGTTTTTGTCCATGGTACAGAATTGCAAAGCCATTTTATGGACAGCATTACTTATTTTCAGTGGGACATGTAGTAACTTAAATAACTTCGTTGCTATGACAAATACACTTAATTGCTGTCACGAATTATATTTGTTTATCACTTCAGGGAATTGAGCAGAAGCAAAATTAAAGGATTTCTGAGCAGTATAGAGTATATGATGCTGCTAACTTACACTGTCAATATTTACCAACACGTACTCAAGCTGAATGAAATGTTTTTCATCTATCCTCTTCTTTTGACTCCATGAAACCAAGAGCTTCCTACACACGTTTTCACTAATCAGGCAGCAAAGGCTTCCAGCTCTCATCCAAACAAGGCAAATAGAAGGGTGATGCCGCTTGCAGGGAAGAAACCTTGGAGGGCAAATTGCATTTGAATCTCTTATGAAGACAATGAGATGTGTTGGATTTTGGCATATAGCTCAAGGGTGGTCATCTGGAAGTTCACAAGCAGATGCCGTGATCAGAGCAATGTTATCTGGCCTTCTGTGGCGCTCCTTATGACATTTTACAAAGGATGTGTTTTGTTTTGGTTTTTAAAAAGCTTCTAGTTTGTCTTGCTCCTTCCAAAGGGATGAGTAGCAATCCTGCCACTTTCAAGAGACCTTTTAGCGCCATCCTCCAGATGATGGTTTCATTTCACTGAAGTGTATGTGGTCCACACATGTGCTGATGTGGCGAGTGTTGTTTGGTTTGCATCTTGCAAATCCAGCTAATTAACACTTTCTACTCTGTGCTTCCTATTTCTTAGTTCGTCATTCACAAGATCATCTCTTATCCCATGACCGCTAGGCATGCTCATGAGACTTGAGTGAGGCACTTTGTCAAAAGCTTTCAGAATGTCCCAGTGCAATGCATCTACTCTGAGTAAAACTAGACCTTTACATTGATTAAAAATATTATGTTGAAAAAAAATGAAAGAAGCCCTAAGAGCGAAGCACTTTCATTCAATGAAATTTAGTGGGAGAGATTTAAGGGAATGTTTACATTTTCTAAACCAAAATCTATGGGACTTAAACATACTGAACTTTAGCTGGATCACATCCAGAGACTGGCAGAAAATTGTAAAGGAAAAATACATTTATTCTGTCTGCAAAACCTAATTAAATACAGAAGTGAAAGTGATTGATGTATTGAGTTTAACTAAAACATTTGTAATTTTCCCGAACAAGACAATAATTGAGTTCATATAAAACTGAAGATCACAAGTGCCTAAGTGCAATGGGAGATATATTACAAAGGCAACTTAAAAGGTGAGAGCATTCTTGAAGACACTCCCATCTGCATATAATAGACCATAAATGGGATTTTTCTGGGTTAACCTTTCACTTGTGGGTTTCAGAAGAACTGCAACTGCTGTTTGAGAAGATGTACAAAAAGGAAAGAGGCAGTGGCATTGCTCAAATTGCTTTAGAAGATGTGTCATGCATTTAAAGCAATATTGTGGCATTCTAAACCCAATGTGTTGAACACAACGGCTAAACACAAAGGGGAGAAAGTCTTTTTTCCCCTGAAGCTTTCATCACCTTCAATAAGAAAGCCTTCCTGATGAGATTTTTAAAGCATTGGCCCACTCCACCACCACTGAATTGATGATGTTGTCATGTGGCTAAATGTAACACCATCATGTGAATAATGTGATTCCTATTAATTTGTATCACATTCTCAGGAAAAAGTTGTTCCCAAAGCAGATGCCAATCTGGTAGAGAAAAGCCCTTGAATTTGTTGCAAAAAAGGTGATCAGGGAAGAGTTTCTCAAACACCCAGTGGTACTTCCATAACACATAATTATCGTGAGCAAACAATTGTCACAGTCCTAAATAATAATGAGAAGAACACCACCCTTCAAATACAGGTAAGATGACTGGCTTTTTCCCCCTCCCCCCTTTTTTTGCTTTTTCTAAAGAAAACTGGTACTTGGAGACTTGGGGATGCTAAACAGGAAAAAGTTTTTGTTTTACAGAACAAAGTTGGTAAAACAAAAGAGGTGTCAGGAGATGGAATTATTTCAAGAAACAGCTATATATCAGGGGCAGCCAACTCCCTAGAGACTGCGATCTACTCACAGAATTAAAAACTGGCAGTGATCTACCCCCTTTTGGGGGGTTCAGGTCAAAGTCGTTGAGTTTTTTCAGGGAGGAGGTAAAATGTTGAGGGTTTTTTAGGGGAGCCACAGTTGTTCAGCTTCTTTGGGGAGCCAATGATCTACAAGATGATCTACCACAGACGTCCAGTGATCTACCAGTAGATCATGATCTACCTGTTGGACATGCTATATATGTATCAAATTTGGTGGATGTTACAAACTTCTAAACAAGGTGGTAAACACACAGGTTCTTTTTACTTCAGTTGCCCTTCAGATGTTGCTGAACTCAAATGTCTTTCAGTGTTAGCAAGTATGGGCAATGGTCTGGGATGATGCAGACTCTAGTTCAGCACTCTCTGGATTATTCCACCCCTCCAATCTGCAAAGGACCTCCCTGTTGCCCATTTCTTAGACCTCTTAGAATGTTCCAGAAAGCTTGGTGAAAATGAGAGAATAGCAGCGGCAGACTTTGATGTATGCAGAAGGAGCTGGGCAAAATGGACAGTCAAATGAAAACAATCCCTTGAAAAAGAACCAAAATGGAATTTCAGAACTGTTGATGTGATCAAGCCCTATCACAGCCGAGTCGTCCAGGATTGTATGGATGTGACAGCTTAGGCCTTAATACTTGGAATCTTAAATATGGTGGTCCTTTCTGTCAGTTTCCCAGCCTTCTATCAATTACACTCCTGAGGCTCCTCTAGTCTAGTAGTGTAATGGACCCAGGGGATCACCACACTCCTCTTAACTGGATTTGGATTCTTCTCTTTCCAGAAGATCATTCCCCTTCTGACTGAATTGAGACCCAAGTAGTGTGTTCCCTCACACCTTTACTTTTCCTGTCCCCAATTCAGCTTCCCAGATTTTGTCTTGCCTGTATACGCCTAAAAGACACTTATCACGGGGGGCCACTAGGGGGAGCATTGGAAGATGGCCGACAATACCATCTCTCCGACCCACACGGGGTAATTAAGAGGCTGTTATGGGAGTAGGCAGCCTCCCTTGTTGCCCCAAGGAAATGGGGAACACTGCCCTTGCCTGCTGTGCCCATAAATCACCCCCTAATTCGAAAGAAGAGGGTGAGGGCCCTAGGCAGAATGCCCCCATGTGGACCTCGGCTCTCCTGGATGCTGTCTCTGATCGCGCACTAGCTGCAGCAATTTGGAATAATTAATTACAAAAGAAGCAAATGTACATATTTCAAGTGAAGAAGGGGAGTGAAGTCTGCTAATTTAAGTGACCTCTGCGAAAGAAGACGATGGGTTGGAGAAACAGGAATATTTTACGATGAAACATACCCAAAGGCTGGGTATGTTGACAACGGGACTGAAGGGGGGGGGACCTTTTTTACTTTCCTTCTATGTGATTTACAAGAACCCCTCATCATTAGAATCATCAGTTGAACTGACCAAAGCAGGATGATTAAGGTCTGTGTGGAGATAAACTTTAACCAAAAGTATGCTTTATGGAGATCGAGAAGCAATAAGAGCTTTTGGGAATGGCGCAGCAATTAATTCAGAGTCGCCATCTTGCCAAAGGATTTATAGCTGGGAGGAAGAACGGATTTGTTTTCAGACTGCATTCGTAGTGAATCTCCTCAGAGGTTTTGAGTAAGGAGGCAGATTGGTGAATATTAATGACGCTAAGACTGTTTTGATGTATGGAAGTGATGTTATATGGAAAACGTCTGGATATGGCTACTGGATAAAAAAAAAAATATTCACGCAGGATTACAAACTGTTATAACCAGCTTGTGGAGATTATCAGAGGTCACAAAGAGAAAGGAAAAATATATGAAAATAACAAGAAGAGATGTGGAAAAACAATAAGAAAGGACTGGATAGTACTGTGAACATCATAAGGTTAGATTTGTGGACATTAAAACAGCAGTAAGAAGCAAGAAGATGATTGGATCCCCTTCGGAACTTGAAATATGGGTACCCCCAACAAAAATTTAAAATTCAGCTGTGTAATTTGGAATTTATGTAATTTGGTTTGATTTGATGTGATTGGTCGGTTAATAAAAAATTATTCTTAAAAAAATAAAATAAATAAAAGACACTTATCACTGTCCTTGAGGCTAAACTCAGAGACTTCCTTCTCTGGCTACAGATATTTTCCTCAGAGTGGATTTTACACCCACAGCTCAGGAGCTATCAGCCAAGAACCCTCAACCCTTCACTGCTTTTTCTTTTCCCTCCAGCCTGCTCTGGCTAGCTGTACCCACAGCCCTTGGTGAGCTGCTCCACTGGGCCAGAATTCCTCTGCATCACCAGACTCTGGTCTTTCTGAGCTTTCTGTCACAACAGGAGAGAAAAGTTAAGGGAATGGAAAGGGTCTACACTTGAAATTGCCCAAATGAAATGTGCCAGTTTTTTGAAACTGAAAATCCAGTCCCTCTTCTGGGGATTATAGTTCCTTGGCATTATGGCAATCATGACTGAAGTCAATGCTAATAAATTCAGCTCATTGTTGTTTCTGCAGCCTAGATGAGGAAAATAAACTATTTCAGAAATATTGCAACATAAATACTAAGAAAACCATAAAGGGACTCCTGAACATGAAGCCTAATTTATACCCCGCCCAATCAGGGGGGCCCAGGATATTCCAAGGGGCCCCAGGTGAAAATCATGCAAATGGAGAGCCACAGCACGAGGCCGAGGGGCACAGTGGGAAGTTGGAAGTGAAGCGGGGGAAATCCTGATTGACTGGCTATCTGCTTAGCCAATCACAAGCGGGTAAGGGCCTAATGCTCCTTTTTGCCACATGTGTTTTATTGGAGCAGTTCTGGTTTCTTTCCAGAGGGAGAGGGCGATTGCCAAGCCTCCCATTTTGACCAGTAGAGCCCATGACCCAGAACCCCCAGGTCAGGTAATTGCAGGGGCAGGGTGGCAATGGGTGAGCCAGAGCTGCTTGTTGCTGCTGCCAGTGCTGGGACCAGTGGCAACCTGGGCCTGACTCTGCAAGGTGCCTAGTGGATCAGGGCCTTTGTATGTTGCCCAGGGGCACAGCATTGGCCTGGCACTGCAAGGTGCAGAGTGAAATCCACCTCAGCACTGAGCTGAGCAGGATCATTTGGTGCTGCTAACTTGCATCTAATAAATAACTAAGTGTCTACTCAGAAGAAAGCCACACTGAGTTAATTGGGCCTTACTCCCAGGTAAAGGTATGTGGGGCTATAGCGTTTTATCTAGGCAGCCAGGGCTCCTCCAGATGACAAGTTCTTTTTGCACCAGGTCAGTGAGGACCACTTGCTTCTTAAAATTATCCCATATATACAGAACTCCCTATGCGCCTTTTAGACTGCATCTGTAGGTTTCCTCCTCCGTGTCGTCAAATAAGTGTTCTTTACTTTTTATAATGCATGGAAGATGGATCTCCCTCGGGAGGTTCTGGACTCTCCTTCCTCGGAGGTTTCTAAGCAGAGCTTGAAAGATGACCTTCAGCGTCTTCCAGCTCTATAATTGCATGATTCTATGTTTTTCTGCTTCAACAATATTTCATTATGTTCCTATCATTTTATGTAATTGTATTTTGTATACATTATAAATAAATAATAAATAAAACATGTTCTATTTGCAAACAAAACATTTAAATAGCTACTTTTCTACTGGTAGGATGGGGGGCATGGGCATAGTCAGGATTTTTGTTAGGGGGACAGGCTTTTGTTGGGGGGCTAGAACCTCTGATTTGTATTGATTTTTACTTATTGTGGGGTCAGCTGCCCCACTGGCTATGCCTTGGGGGACCACATGAAGGAAACAAGGTCAGAAGGGGGCCACGGTTGGAAAAGGTTGGGAGACACAGGTCTCCATCCCTACTGGATAGAGCAGGAGTGCCTGTGGTTCTGATTATGGAATATTCTCAGGACTGCAGTCCTGCCTTCCTCTCCAATATTATTTGATGTTTATCTGTTCCGCAATAGACTAGAGTAACCATACTGTTCAGGAAGTTGGAAGGAGGCAGTGGATTTGTTGGAACCCTTGACAAGAATTTCATCATAATGAACTGGAGAAAAGCCATATTGGATATTCAATGAGACCAACAAATGAAGAGCTATATTTGGGCTTTCTGATTGGAAAAGGGTGAAGCTGAGAGGCCTAGAAGGCAAGGCTGAGAAATACCATCTTACAGAATAGGAAAACACTGGATATCAATACAGCTAGAAGTTATTCTGGAATGCATAATTTGAATGTGTTGAATAATTGTTATTCACATAACTGGCAGACCGAGAAACGGAAGACTTTTATTTCCTTTTTATGTTATCTTTTTTTCTTTTCTTTTTAAAAATTCAATCCCTGTCAGTCTTATCTATATGTATGTTTTATGTTCTGAAGCCTCATATCTTGGATATAGGACAATACACACAGAAAGGTGATGGCCAGAAGGTGAAGGCCCTGTGTGAGAGACAGGGTGGAGAGGGTCCCCCAGGGAGGGAGACTGAGGGGAAGAGACAAGGCTCCCAGGTGAGAGATGAGCAAGTTCAGTCTTCTGTGTGTGGAATAAAGATCTAAAGAGCTTGGTATTCTTATATTCTCTCTCTCTCTCTCTCTCTCTCCACCTTCCTCTGGTTACTTTCCTATCTTGCTCTTATCCTCTTTTTAGATTAGTTTGGCTTTTATTGTATTTTAAGTGGAAAACTTTCAATAAAAATGATTTAAAAGGAAGGAGGCAGTGGTGAGGGTGATGGCTCATTGCTGTGCCTGCCCACACAAAATAAACTTGTGAAGATCTAGACTAAAATTTCAGAGGGACTGACTTTGACTTCATATGGGATGGTGAGATGAAATTCAAAATACCAGCATTTATATATCAGCCACTCCAAACTGAACTCTGGAATCATCATCACTAACTCTCAAGCAATTATTGGCAATGCCCTCAGCATATCTAAATTGGTTATTGAAGCATAGAGCATTTAGAACAATGATCTGATATCTTAAACCTCTTAGTGGTTTGATTAATGAATCAAATATGTTAATAGTAAGTCTTTAATTTTTCCCAAACTTTAAAGAGCCAGACTTCAATTGGAGGGTGTTCTTTGTACAGCTGATAGATGGATATCAGACATTCTGCTGATAACTGAATCTACTCTTTCCCTAAGCCATTAACTTGTGGCTTTGGACAAAACAAGGAGGAATTTTAAAGATTTAGCTCTGAGGTGTACAAAAATGAGTTTGTTTAGTTGTACACCAAAAAATGCAACATGAAAATATGTATTATGAGCAAGCGGCAAAGAACCAAGACAAGGAAGCACCTTATGTGCTGTGGCCATGGTTTCCATATGTAAAACAGTTCTGGTCTTTGGGTGTTTGACTTCAGTGGGGAACTGATAGAATTTTAAGTAGATTTTACATGAATTGTGGCTGTTTCTCCATATGTATGAGAGATCAAGCTTCCTTGTCATGAATACTAATGGAAATTGATGTTAATCTTAGAAACACTGTACACAGAACATGAATTTGAATTTCTATATTCATATCATAATATTTAGAATATGTGCTGTTGGTGTTACTTCTGTTTTTCATAAAGGAAGGGGGAGGGAATCAAGATTTTTTCCCCCATGTATCTGAACAGCACAAATATGACTGTTCAGAATGTTGTTGTTAGTAAACAGTCTGTCGACAAAAATTAGTCACCAGAGGAATTTCCTATTTTTTTTATATAATTAATACATTGAGAGATTCACAATCTGTTTCTTCACAGACAAGTCAGAAAGGAAAGGAAAGACAATTTGCCCGTCTGATTCCTTGGGAAATTTATTATTCATTTTTAAATATAGTCTCTTATTCTTTCTGAAATCACATATAACAAACAATCCCCATATACACCCCCCATCCTCCAAGTAACATTTCATGTGAAAACAATAGAAATACTACATTCAAATATTAGGCAGCTTTGTAAATAGTTTAGAGTTGATTGTGTTGCAGATATTAATATTGCACAGTTTAAAGTGACTGGAAGCGTAAGAACTGGCTTCTTTTGGAAATGAAGCATTGTCCAGAGCCTTGAAAATATTAATCAAATTTTACTGGCAGAACTTTCTTCATAATAGAATTAAAACATCACATATACACCCAACACATCCATACAAGGTCTTGTGCTGTCCAGCATAGGCCAGCATCTTAGAAATAAGAGTTAACTTAAAAAATCCAAACTGTGTCTCTCTGCCCCCCCCCCCCGCCCCCCAATTACAGCTGGCTGTAGCCTGCCTCTAGCCCCAGGCTGTTGCAGCCTCTTGTTGGAGAGCCATTTACTTGCATTGTTCTCCCTGTATCATTCAGAGAGACTGTAACAGGCAACTCCCTTCAAAATGGAGATTTGCAACTTAATACCTTCATCACATGATCTAACACTCACATGTTAGCTGCCAGAGAACAACTATTTGATAATCATTTACTCAGCAAGAGCTCAGAACCCTTAGAAAAACAACTGTGGAAAACCCCCAATTGTTAGCAATACACATTTAACCATTTTCCATTTCCGTGTCCATTAAACTTAACAGATTTCATTAGTTGCTTGCCTTCTACTCTCTGTCTTAACAGATTGCCCCAGAGTGAACTGTGAGAAGCTGGTGATGAGGGGACAACACTGGGAATATTTTTATTCTTGACAATTAGGACATTAAAAATGTAGTGAAATAGCTACATACAAATTCAGTATAACAGATAGTACAAGTAATGAATTGTGTAACAATAGCAATTCCAAAGCAGCTCCAATTAGGACATTTTTTTAAAAAAGAAGAAGTGTGCATGCACACGAAAGCTCATACCTAGAACTAACTCAGTTGGTCTTTAAGGTGCTACTGGAAGGAATTTTTTTATTTTGTTTTAGCAGCATTAGTGTAAGTAAAGTCACTATGTGGGTGCGACTGAATCAGTAAACAAAAAAACAAAAACAAAAAAAACCCCAAGCCACAGCTGGTTCTTCATGAAGATAATTGTTGATGCTCAATAAAGTATAGGCAGAATAAATTACTGGATGCAACATTTGCAGAATTCTTAGCTGCTGGTTCAGGCTGCAATCCAAAATGCACTTACTGGGGAATAACCCCCACAGAACACAGTGGGCCTTAATTCTGAGTAAATATGTATAGGACTGCTCTGTCAGAAAATTGTGCGTAAGTGGAGAGGTTCCTCTGAACCATATTCTACTGACTGCCTTTCTGAGTTTGACACTGGTTGATGGATCCTGGAAAGTGTTCTGCATATGCCACCTTCCTAATTATCTATTTGGCATGCATCAAATCTGTTCATTATTCTGGAATGCCATTTTGCAGAAAAGGAAGGAGCAAAAAGGAATACAATAAACAGGGATGAACAGCCAGTAAACTAGATTCTGGATTTGCTTTTTCAGTCGATGGATTGAATACAAAGAGCTATTCTAGGCAGAGCCAACGCATTTGCAAGAGGTGTGATTTCTGACTTTTCTCTGAATAGCAATTCTTGCTCAATTCCATATCACAATCTGCTCTTGAAACTCCCCACAGTTTCAAAAGAGATTTGCCATGTGGAACGGGGAACTGCTATTTCATAAGTACAAATACAAAGCTCTCTTGAAGCTGCTTGTGTGGTTCTTTAGATCTAAACTGTATATTATACTCATTCTATACATAACACAAAGGCTGTCAGGAAATGGGCAGGCTTTCCTCAGCTGTTGCCTAGTGTTGACTATCAAAATAGCAATCTGCCCCTCACAGGCAATACAAGCCATACAAAATGCTGTAACCAAGTGCACATGATAATTGCTGTCTTTTGTACAGTGACATCACAGAGCAGGGCGGTGAAGGAGATCCAGGTAGCGCAACTTAAAGTAATATTTCATTTTATCCGCATACTAACTCATGGAAGCCGAAGGCTAAGAGGCAGTGCATTTACATTATCTGCCTATGACAGTTCTATATAAGCCATTTCTTATGGCTTCCTCCTCCATAATCTTTGGAATTGTATTTGCTGGGGGCGGTGGGATGCTGAGAAGTCCAGCAGAGATTCTTCCTGGAGCAACATTTCTGAGAATTCCCAATGAAGGGGAAACTGTTGTTAGATAATTTTGGGGGTGCAGCAAAAGAAGTGGGTCAAACTGCTACCTCTCTCCTGAAGTTTGGGGGTGAAGGTGAATTTCAAGGGTGCAAAACTCATTGGCATTCTCCTGATTTTTCACTGTTGCCAACCATGTTTAAATCCTCATGTTGCATCTGGAACAATGCTGTATCACATACAAGCCCAGTTCAGGCATTATTCCTAGATAGGGTATCCCAGTTTCTGTAGGATCAGAGATACATGTGCCATCCTGTGGCATCTCCATGTGGCATCTCCACCCACTTCACTCCCAGCTGGAATGAGAGGCTAAGTATGTGTGAGTGAATGCACTTACAAGCCTGCCCTTGACTGGGACCCTGATAAAGCAGGACTTCTGATCACGAGGAGGCTCCTAAGCATGTTCACTTGTGTGAGCTTAAAACACCCGTCAGCCCTTCTAGCTCAGAGTGGGACATTCTGAGGTGGACCAGGCAGTGCACATGGCCATGTGGCCCCTTCAGAAACTGGTTTACTTAGCTCAGGAACAATGCCTGGAACAGGGTCAACCATTTGCCCCCAAATGCTACTTGGAACAATGTGACATAATAATAATAACAATAACAATAATTTATTATTATTTATTTATACCCCGCCCATCTGGCTGGGTTTCCCCAGCCACTCAGACATCATGAAGTAGTGTTCTTTCAGAGCTTCATGGGGATTTAGCCATGGTGACAGGAAGAGTCAATAAGCAAGCTGATAAGTTTTGCCCATCTGGCTTCAAAATCCACCCTCTCCCCAATAGCCAAAATACCCTCTTTCCTTTCTGGGCCTCCAACTGAAGCTCCAAAAGTAAAAGCAGACCAGATTTGTGTTCTGCCAATTCTATGACATATGTCCCATTTGTTCTCTGCCATCTAGTGGGCTTCATGATGGACCATATATAGATGTGAACCCGTAGCTTCATTCTACACACTTACTCCAAACTGGCTGTCAATGAAAAATAGTTGAAAATTGGTTTGCGGCACAATGTTTGGCCAGCTTGTCATCTATTTTCTCCTTGTTAGAAATGGCCAAGCACAGAATACACACATACAACAATAGTTTTGCATGTGTTTGTTTACCAAATGAGCACTGACTCCTAGCTGGGACCTGGCAATCCCAGCTGTAGCCTCATTCATTTAGCTATAACCCAGTGGGAGCAACTTTAAGGTCTCATGAATTCATATTCACCTGTTGCAGCATTAGCTTACCTCTAATTAAATAATAATAATACAACTCCTGTCTCCTTTGAAGTCTTTCAAGTGGTGGTTTGTGGTGATTGTGAGACAGTGGTATGCTCTTGGTGTCAATTAATTGGGAGTGGAGGCCAAGCAAGAGCTCCTCTGACCTCACTAATGCCATAAATACCCCACTGTCTCTGTTGCCACCCAACAAGCCATTGCTGAGTATCCTAGCCTTGCACTTGTTTTCCTTAGAAGCTGGCCTGCACGTGCTGCAAGTCCCCTAAAGAGATAATTTAGCCTTAAATGTCCATTCATATGGGACTTGGTTTATCTCTGCCACTCCTGCTAGGAGACTAGCATAGCTTCCGGGAGATTTGCACTCTCCTCAACCCCTGTCAGAAATGGAACAATTAATTTGAGGTGCCTCTTCCTTGAATCATGTCATGAGAATCATGAAAAGAGCATTAACTGGTTCTCTTTCTGTTTGCTATGGGAAAAGTTTTGTCCAATTTAATACCTTCACGTTCCCAAAAACCAATTTTAGAGGACTGGTGAAAGAAGGGATCAGAATGATCCTGCTGCAATGTACATTCACACGTCAGATCTACAATGATGTTTGGGATGAAATTTTGCACCCCTAAAATATCTGATTCCTTGCCCATTAATTTGTTGCATTGATGAACAGCAAGCATAGGCTGCACACACACACATTCCTTTTCCTCCTGCATTTCCCCACTGCAGGCAGTTTCATTGGGGCAGGAGTTTCAAAGCCCATTGTGGCCATTTAAATTATTTTTAAAATCCACACACACACACACAAACACACACACACACACAGAGACTTTTCATTCTGACTTTTTCACAATAATATTAAAACTGAAAACTTACACTTATGAAATGCAGCAGCAACAACATAAAAGAAGCCATGTAAAGAAAAACTTACACAGAATGTTTCCTATAGCTGCCTCCACACAGTGAATGCTGAACATATGCATGTCTTATAGCACACATATTCACAGCACCAGGAGAAATGTTAAACTCTGCTAGAAAAAAATGATGGTAAACCAGATACAGAAGAAGAAGAAGAAGAAGAAGAAGAAGCAGCAGCAGCAGCAGCAGCAGCAGCAGCAGCAGCAGCAGCAGCAGCAGCGGAGTTTGGATTTGATATCCCGCTTTATCACTACCCGAAGGAGTCTCAAAGCGAGTGACTGGCCCAGGGTCACCCAGCAGCTGCATGTGGAGGGGCGGGGAATCGAACCCGGTTCCCCAGATTACGAATCTACCGCTCTTAACCACTACACCACACTGGCTCTCGAAAGCTCCTCATGTCCGCAATGGATAGGATAGATATACACATTTATTCAGCATGAAAATAAAGGGGGAATAGAGCTGATTCTATCAAGAGAGCACTTCGAAAAACACAGGGTGTGCTTGAAATTATTCCTACATTATGCCTATATTTTTGTTTTAGGTTGGCCCCAAAGTCTTTTTTATTTTAATTTCAGTGTGCTTTTCGACAAAAATTGTAAGTTAATTTTTACTTATTACTGCCTTGTGTATTCAACTGTTTTTTTAGAGATTGTGTTAAGACTGCCTGCCTGAAAGGTTTTACACCACTATCTTGTGCTGTTATTTTTTTATTATTGATGCATTTTATAATGTTTTTATAATGACTCTATGCACCCTTGAAAAAAATAGTCTGATAGCTCTCTTTGAAATAACAACAACAACAACAACAACAACAACAACAACAACAACAACAGCAACAATTTATTATTTGTACCCCGCCCATTCGGCTGGGTTTCCCCAACCACTCTGGGCGGCTGCCAATAAAGATTAAAAATACATTAAAATGTCACACATTAAAAACTTCCCTAAACAGGGCTGCCTTCAGATGTCTTCTAAATGTCAGGTTTATCTCTGACATTTAGGTTTATCTCTCAGGACCTCTCAGGACCGGTGTTATGTGGTCCCAGTGGCCACTCCCAGTAACCAGTCTAGCTGCCGCATTCTGGATTAATTGCAGTTTCCGGGTCACCTTCAAAGGTAGCCCCACGTAGAGCGCATTGCAGTAGTCCAAGCGGGAGATAACTACAGCATGCACCACTCTGGCGAGACAGTCCGCGGGCAGGTAGGGTCTCATCCTGCGTACCAGGTGGAGCTGATAGACAGCTGCCCTGGATACAGAATTGACCTGCGCCTCCATGGATAGTTGTGAGTCCAAAATGACTCCCAGGCTGTGCACCTGGTCCTTCAGGGGCACAGTTGCCCCATTCAGGACCAGGGAGTCCTCCACACCCTTCTGCCCCCTGTCCCCCATAGACCATTGGCCCATATAAGATAGCATTGTCTGCACTGACTGGCAGCAGGAATGCTTTCAAGCCATGCCTTGAGATGCCAGGGTTTGAACAGGGAACCTTCTGCATGCAAAGCATCATCTGTATCATGGACTTTCCCTGCTTTTGCCATACCCTGCCGAGGACCTAACATGTGACACAGGCTTCCCATTCCCCAAGAACCTTCATCTTTCATAAAACACATCCCGGGACAGCTCAGATATTTCCACTGCATTTTGACAGTTGAAGGTGGAGAAGCAAATGGAATCTCCTGCTGAGTCCATAATTAGGAATGCATGGTGCTGTCAAATGTTATTTTCACTAATACAGTATATGCATATTTGTGTACAGTTTCCACTTTAAAAAAAAAAAAGATTTTTGTGTACACATGTTTTGGCTGGAAAACCAGAAATCAGGTTTGCAAATTTCAAAGGACAGCTGTTTTGGTTTGTATATTGATTTGGAGAGTGCAAAATGCGAACTGAACAAATTTCTCCTGGACCCCTGCTCAAGGTATATAGGACCCAAGGCCTCTCTCCCCCTGCTTGGCAGTAAAAATACAATAATAATGAATTAAGTAATGAAAAATATGGTGCTCTTTCATAAAACTAACTAACTTTGCAGCCAGTTTTGTTTCCATCTCCTTTGTGGGAAAATCACACATTTCCGCCCATTGCTGGAAAACCCCTTTGCCTCAGGAAATGATACCTCTCTTTTAATTTGATCTCAGGTCTCCCTTTAAGCTCATGAGGTGAGGGTAGGAGAGGAGAGACTCTCTCCAGGATGCGAGACTCAGGCCATGAAGCAGGGGCAGACTTCGGTAATCTTTAATAAGATGGCACCCTGTGTGAGGCCAAAATTTGGCACCTCAAAATGGATCTTCTCAATTATGGATCTTCTCAATTTTGTGCCTTCTTGGCTCGCCACACTGCGAGATGGGGGTGGGGCTGGAAAAACCTTTATGTCCATGTGGAGATGGCAGTATTGAATCATTAGCTCAGGTGCTTCTGACTTGCACTCTTTATAAAGATTTGAGGAGTGAGATTATTACCCCTCTACTGCTACCCATACCAGGTCGCTCAACCATTGCAACTGTGTCCTTTCTTCAAGCAGATCAAAATAATCAGGGGCAATTAGAATAATATCCATTATTTGATTGTTGATGTAAACCTCCATAATGTATTTTGTATAGTTAATTTTTTACCTCTATCTTTAGTTCATTTAATTTTATTTTATTGCTATGCAAATAAAGATTCTTCTGATTCTGATTCACCAACCTAAATCTGGTGGTGCCATTAACTTTTCTTTGGCTCAGAAACTAACTTGTATCTAATCTACTACACTGATCCTATTGAAACATGCACAAAATATGATTTTTACCTGAAGGGTACTGACAAACTTCCACTTCCCCTTAGCAACTGCTTTCACCTTCATACGAAAGGCGTACTTTACCTGCTGTGAGCCATGTAATCGATAGTGTTACCTAGGTGTGTTTGAAATAGCTGATGATCAAAGAGAATTGGTAGGAGAGGAAGATTTTTGATCTGTGCTAAGCTGAAGTATGAAACACAATTGGCTGTGGTCAAGAAGCATTTGAAGATTCCAAAAATAAAGTAATATAAATGCCTATCTGGCCATGTTGCTCTATTAGCAGAGAAGATCTTAGGGCAGGAAGACTGCTCTTGGAAATGACACAGTCTTAACATTCCACTGATAAGAGTGAGAACATAATATAAGACACTGAGCTAAACCAAATTGGAAGACGAGACCAGTAATTTAAAGCAATAGACTTTAAAGGGAATGCAACAGAGTGATAAGAGGCTAAACCAGATTATTGATAACGCAAGTAAATAAGGCTGCAGCCGAGATATAAAAATGATTGGTTACAATGAATAAGAGTGCTAAAGTGTGATTTGTGAAGTAGGGATTATGGCTCCATTTGTATGTGCCCTTTATCATTTAATCAGGTGCATCCCGACTCTCAAGAAATTGGGTTCGCATCTTTACCCTACCATTATGGTTAATCAGTGAGAGGATATTTCAGCCTTGCTGGGCGTGAATGAAATTTGTTTTTCTGTATCGAGCTCCCATGTAGGTGAGTTGCTTTTGAGCAGATGGCATTACTCTCACTGCACACAGGCAAGAAAGGGAATTAGAGCCTGGAAGGGTGGGCATTGGGCCATGCAGCCCTCCTGAAAAAGTGTGATATCGTGGGTGCTGGCAAGAAGGAACATCCTCCCACATACCAGTAAGGATTAAGAGTGTCACGCCATTGCTCTTGCATGCTGCAGACTTTCCCTAGGTGAGATACAACTGCAATTAATACAATGAATTTTTAAATATTTTCAATAATGCCAATGCTGTGTTAAGATTAGGGTTGAGTTTACTGATAACATTTCTGTAAAATAATTACTTTTTTGCACTCAGAAATTTGGCAGTGTCTGTCTGTTCATTTACTTTACCCTCACTTGCTCTCACTTACACTTGCTCTCACTTGTTTGAGAGATGTCTTCATGCAGCCAAATCCGATTGGCCACACAACAATGTGAAGTCTTCCCATCCATTAAGTAATTCCTGGTTGCCCCAGACTACCCATGTCACTAATCTTTTCCTGAGTGGAAAAAGGTGCAGTCCTAAAATATCATTTCTGGTTCTTCTCACAGAAGACAAAGATTGGTGTTTAATTTATTTACAAAGTGTCTATGGAGCTTCTGATGGAAGACTTACAGAGCAATCCTGAGTGAGTTGGTGGAGGGAGTGAAGGGGCAGGTCACCCACCTTCTTCAGACCCTTGCCAGGCGGCAGTGACCTTCTTTTCTCATGTTTGTCAACTGCACAGTTGAGAATCCCAGTCCTGGGGACTTTGGAGGAACAAAGCAATTTTGGCTCCACTGTGTCCAAGGCCACTTCTGGCCCACCTCTGCTCTGGCTTGGAATACCTGCTTTTGGCCTAATGCTGCCATTGTAGTGGAGTGGGGGCTTCTGCAATGCATGTGCCCTTCCCGTTGGGAACACTGTTCTCTTCCTCCTGCAGAGAGGAATCTCCATTCCATCCTAATCCCCTCTAGCCAACAGATCTGGTGGATAGGATTGCTCTGCCTGTTTTGTTTGAGTTTACGTTTTGTGTAAGCTTCCCACTGGATTTTTATTATTATTAAAGGTTTGCTTTTAAAAAGTGTGTGTGTGTGTGTGTGTGTGTGTGTGTGTGTGTGTCTCTGTGTGTGTACACACACACACACACACACACAATGTAATGTTCTATAGAGTGAAATTCCTATACTGCACTGAATATTGATGGGTTCCTTTGAGAATATGTCAAAAATAAAATATTTTTTCATTGTGGAGAGCTGTTTTTTAAAATTTAGCTCTAACTCAACTCATAGCGGAACCATGGAAGGAATACTATCAGAATGGACCTAAAGGCACTTATTCACCCTCCATTTTATGTCCCTCTATTTGCATCATCTGGTCAGCTCACTGCGGGGGAAGAAATTATTGAGCAAGCAATCAGTCTCTCTTAAGAATGAACAGAGCAATCCTATGGGGGCAGCAGGAAAAAAAAGGGAGGCGAAATTGGGTTCAGTGTGCATTTAAATGTGAATTAACCTGTTTCACACTCCCTGAAACCATATGCAAACTGAAACATAGCTATGTATCAAAATTCACATATGTCTGAATTTTGTGCTGCAGTTCTCTAATTAAAAATTTGTACAAAAATGTGTGTATCAGGGGACGGGGAAGTATGGTTAAAATACATGTTGTTGTTTAGTCGTTTAGCCGTGTCTGACTCTCCATGATTCCATGGACCAGAGCACGCCAGGCATTCCTGTCTTCTACTGCCTCCCGCAGCTTGGTCAAACTCATGCTGGTAGCTTCAAGAACACTATCTAACCATCTCGTCCTCTGTCGTCCCCTTCTCCTTGTGCCCTCCATCTTTCCCAACATCAGGGAATCTTCTCTTCTCATGAGGTGGCCAAAGGATTGGAGCCTCAGCTTCAGGATCTGTCCATCCAGTGAGCACTCAGGGCTGAGTTCCTTAAGAGTGGATAGGTTTGATCTTCTTGCAGTCCATGGGACTCTCAAGAGTCTCCTCCAGCACCATACATAAAATACATATATTAGTGAAAAGCACATACAAAACTGCATTGTATTAGGGAAGCTGCTTGCAAAATGTATATTAGGAGAAATGTACATAAAAATGCTGGCAGGTTTTCACAGGGACTTCACAAACTGATGAGGAAATCCAGTGGGAAACTGAGAAAAACTCAAATTGACAAGAGTAGCTGATTTCTAGCAGAGGAGGGAGAATCTGTGCTGGAGACAGGGCTATTTTTCTAGAAAAAGAGGTGCTAGAACTCACCATGATACCTCCTTTGTTTTCTTGGAATGCCAGTGGCACCCACCAGACAGAAAATAAGTATGCCAGTTGCATGTTACTTTTCTTGCCAGGGTGTGTGAACTCAAAGCCTTTCTCAATCCATCATGACACACTCATTTCTGCCTCCTATCATTGTTCTGCCAGTTGGAGGGATAGCTGCAAAGGTATCTGTGATTGCAATGAGGAGAGCACTGAGATGTACCTCCATCTCCATGCTTGTGGAGTCCCCTCTCTGCCCATGGAGAAGGAGATCCACAATACCGTATAGCACTTGGAATGCTGTCCTGGGGACCGTAGCACTGCACCCTAGGTCACTGAATTAATGACACCACCGCCACTCCACTCCAGAAACTGTATTGAGGAAAAGATTAATTTTCTGGGAGAATTTTTTGCTTCCTGAAATTTGTTGAACTCCATATTTGCCCCCTAGTTTCTTGTACCCAGTAATGAGATCATATTTGCATGGAGGCTGAGACGCTTTTGTGCCTTTATGAATGGCACCCACCGTGCTGTCCCCTACCCCTTGCTTTATTTACTAACAGAAGCAAGCAGCATAGTGTGTTGGTTTGTGGCTTAAAGACCTGGAAATTTCCATACATGGTTTTTACATCCAGGGCAGGTGCAGTTCCTATAACCCCATGCATAGTGCTCTGCATGCACTATGCAGGGACCTCTACTCTGCTCACTGAGAAATATGAACGTACCACTTTCCATTATCTTTCCTTTGTATACCACCTTACATTTGTTGTAGCTGATTGTATAAATCAGAGGAGACGCTATAGGCATTCCTGAACCTTAGTTGCATTACAGCAAAAGCATAGAAGATATTTTGTGTGCCCATCAACCAACTATGGATGCACTGAAAGCTGTCTTAACTGAGCCTTGCTCCACCATTTTGTCCATCTCCTTGCATCTCATTGGGTGCTAATTATCTGCCACTGTTCCTGGTAATGTTGCTTTCCAAGATCGTGTCCACCTGCATACCTAACATGCCCACAATAAGAAGGTTTACACTTACTGATTTCTGAAAGCAGTGTGCTCCACTCCAATCAATAATTTCTCTAAATGCAAGCATTCATCTTTGCTGTCCAAGCTTCTGTGCAAGAGTGTTTTAGTTTTTGTCAACACCAGATATCAAAGCTGGCATGTTTTTAAGCTTTAGATGCAACATCTTCACAATTTCCTACAGTGGGAGACTTTATGTTATTAATTTGATAGGGAAGAGACAGAGACAAAAGGGCTGTGTGTAAATATCACATATTGAGTTGGGCTAACCAGACAGGTTTTCAGCTATTTCATTTTTGAATGATATTTATTATAGTTTCCAATTAATACAGAAAATATTTTTTTAATAAATATTTTATTAAAGATTTTCTTAATACAATAGAAAAAACAAACAAATATAACATATAATTTTTCAATATCCACATTTTCACTTCTTTGGACTTCCTCGCATCTCTCGTTCCTGCGTTCCAAGTTTTCGAGCTTTACCCAGCAATTTATCACCCTGTTTCAATTCTTATATTATAATTTTCCAATATTGTATCCCTAATTTTAGATAATTTAACCCAAATCTTAAAAGCTTAATTTTAACATAATATTTATCCAAAATTTATCTTTTCTTATATCTTCATTTATCTTCATATTCCTTTTAACTAACTTATTGGTACCATATTGTTGATAATCTTACATCTTTCTTAGCATTCATACAATTTACAATATTTTTGTAAATAATCCTTAAATTTATTCCAGTCCTCCTCCACAGCCTCTTCTCCCAGGTCTTGGATTCGGCCAGTCATTTCTGTTAGCTCCATATAGTCTATCAGTTGCATCTGCCATTCTTCCAGTGTGGGCAAATCTTGGGTTTTCCAGTGCTTAGCGACAAGTATCCTTGCTGCTGTTGTTGCATACATAAAAAATGTTCGGTCCTTCTTTAACACCCTCTGGCCGACAATGCCCAAAAGAAAGGCCTCTGGTTTCTTAGGGAAGGTATACTTAAATACCTTTTTCAACTCGTTATATATCATTTCCCAGAAAGCCTTAACTCTAGGGCAGGTCCACCAGAGGTGAAAGAACGTTCCTTCAGTTTCTTTACATTTCCAACATTTATTATCAGACAAGTGGTATATTTTTGCAAGCTTGACTGGTTTTCAGCTATTTCTTATAGAAGAGGATAGTTTTCATCCCTCCCACCCCCACACTACAAAATACCCTTTGATGCCCCCCCTTGCTTGGCTATGCCTGTGGTGGGAAGCAGAACTACAATATGCAGCAGTTGACTCTGAGCTTCCACCCATGGTAACTACCCATAATGCCCTGGCAGAGTGTTGTTCTCATGTCCTGTTACCAAATTAATATGGCCGTTTCCCCATCCAGCTGTTGCAACTGCTCAACATAGTTGGGCCTCAGAGAACAGAAGTGCTAAGAGGTCTGTACCAGGTTTCTGGACTGGCTCCCGGAAGGTGCTGGGCTTTATGAATCCTGCTCTGAGACATGTTCCGTCTCTTTCTCTCTTCACCAGCCCTATTCAATTTAATATGTGATCACTTAAGAGAGCTGGGGGTGGGGAACATTCTCAATGACAAGTACAAAAAAGACAGCCCTATCTAGCACACATGCAGTACAATGACCATGGCAATGTCAGTTTCAAAACATCCTCTACTCTGATCAGGAGGAAAAGCCAATTAGACAAGTTATCCCAAAGCAATGTCAAAAGCTTACAAATTACAGATGCTATAAAACCCAATCCCAACAGATTTCCACAAATATGTAAATGAATGCTGTTTGAAAATGCTATGTAATCAGGTCTCATTTATCATTATAATATCAGCTGAGACACAATAGCAGCCTAAGTGTGTCACAGACAGTTTCCATGAAAAAGGCTAATAGCCAGCACACAACCAATTAGGCTTCCTGAACAAAGTCAGCTATTTAAATTATCCCCCAAAGGAGCCAACAGTGACCTGGACTTGCATTTTTTTTATTATTTAAATGAAAACAGGTTTCTTGCCAAATTTATTGTTCAGGTGTTCCAGGAAAGGTCTCCTCACCTAGCAATATTGGACTATTGGTGCTGGCAGTTTGAACATGTGGGAGTGTGTGATAAGTTAATACTTTAACTCTCTTACAGACAAATTACCCTTAAATAATTCTAAGATAATTTCCCACTATGTTTTTGCCAGAACTACTGTTTGGCTAATATCTGAAACGTAGCCTGTGTCCCCCACTCGTTAGCCTTCATTGTTCCCTTAGAATAGTTAGTTCACATGGTACAATGAAAAAGACAGAAAAGTGTGGCAAGTCCAATGAGGAAGAGGAGAATGTCAAATGCTTCCATGGACCCAGGGCTCTTTTTCAGCTGGAACTTGCCAGAACTCAATTCTGGCACTTCTCAGGTGGGCACCATTGCCATTCTAAGAAAACTAAGGAGGCCTTCATGGTGAGTTCTGGCACCTCTTTTTCTAGAAAAATAGCACTGCACGGGCACACGTTTTGCAAGTTCTCTCTGGCATCTCCACATGGTAGAGAAAGTCTGAAAATGTGGAGTGCCATTGTCTGTCAGTGAAGACCATGCTGAGCTAGATGCAGTGTTTTTTTTCTGGGGGGACGCATACCCTTAAACATTTTGCAAATCTTTGTAGTTTTGTCCATTTACTGTATTTATTTCTGCTGATTTAAACTATAAAATTGTGATTTTATTGAGTCAAAATGAGAGTACCCCTAAACATTTTTTAAGAAAAAAAGTGCTGGCTAGATGGACCGGTGGTCTGACTGTATCAGGTGACTTTTTATGGTCCATCTCTCCCAGTAAGAAGCACACGTTTGTTGAGGCCCAGTCAGCAGCCTTTGTAGTCTGTGCCATCTTTGTGGCAAAAATAAACAGCTGTGGAACCTCTTCTCAGCCAGGCCCTTTACTCTTTCGCTGTTGAGGGCTGTCAGATGTATGCTTGAATGGCAGCTTTTGACTAACGTCCTTTTGCAGCTGTTTACTCTGGATTTTGTCAACAATGGCCTTCATTTAATTAAGATTTCCCCACTAAGGTAGAATCTACACACGTATTTTTAAAAAAATGCTGTGAAAATGTTTTTTAAAAAATGTTTTGAAAAATACATTGAATTCAGCATAGCTCATCTAGTGTCACATTTGTGTATTGCACTTTAAAATGTTTTATTTGTCACTGTATAGCTGAGTCCCAACTTTCAGTTCTCTGTATCAGTCCCATAAAGGTAAAGGGGACCCCTGACCATTAGGTCCAGTCGTGACCGACTCTGGGGTTGCAGCGCTCATCTCGCTTTATTGGCTGAGGGAGCCAGCGTTTGTCCGCAGACAGTTTTTCTGGGTCATGTGGCCAGCATGACTAAGCCGCTTCTGGCAAACCAGAGCAGCACGTGGAAACGCTGTTTACCTTCCCGCCGGAGTGGTACCTATTTATCTACTTGCACTTTTGACGTGCTTTTGAACTGCTAGGTTGGCAGGAGCAGGGACCGAGCAATGGGAGCTCACCCCGTCGAGGGGATTTGAACTACTGTCCTTCTGATCGGCAAGTCCTAGGCTCTGTGGTTTAACCCACAGCGCCACCCGCATCCATAATAATATTCAATTACATACTAAATCAGTGTGATGTCCATGGGAAATGGTGTGGCCACCAGTAGCTCCTGTGGTGCATGTGAAAAGTAAATATTCCCACAATGTACAAGAGACTGCTCACTTCCTATATGCCATGGCTTAACTCTCCAACATTGAATATGCTCAGATTTCATGGATGCTGGGAAAGAACCAAGGGCAGCTGCCTCCTACCGAGTTGGACCATTGGTCCATCTAGCTCAGCACAGTCTACTCTGACTGGCAGCAGCTCTTCAGGGTTTCACTGGCTCTTCACTGGCTCCCCTACCTGGAGATGTTGGGGATTCAACCTGTGTGCAGGACAGAAGCTTCAAGACTGAGCTACAGCCCTTCCCTATTGGACTGGACACCCATCCTCCTATCTCTTCTGAACAGAGGGGAGGTGAAAAGCCCTTGTCTTTGAGAGCAAGTGCAGCAAGGGCCAAGACAGGTTCCTCTTTTTTTTCTTCATTGCCGAAGGTGTGGCAGCCCTTTTGTGTTACACCATGACACACATGTGCTATTTTGTGACTGGTGCCCATGATACTTTCTCAAAATTCTAAATGTGCTACTGGTCCAAAAGAGGTGGGGAGAGGAACAAGATTGTTTTCAGTATTGTGCAAAATGTACCTTAAAGATAGTCTAGCATCAGTGGAGAATCCATCCCAGCAACTGCAAAGACCGTTCTTCATTACTCTTGTCACTTTTCTGTGGCCAGAAAAAAATAAATAGCTCTATATTTCCCGCCTCTGAAAGCTTCAACTTGCTCTCCTTAACAGTCCTTAACAGTCTGACAGGACACTGTGGCCTGACGGGTCGCAGCATTGTTGTTTTTAAAAGTTATGAAAAGGAATGATAACTGAAGAGAATAATCCAGAAATGCATCTGAAGTGGCCACAGGAGGAGCACAGGGGCAATGTCATTATCCTGTCAACCAATAAGGAGAATTTTGGCTTCTCTCCTCAGAACTGCAGTTTTCAGCTGACTCTAAAGTGGGTTTTATGGAAACTGCAACAGCTATGGTGATTATTCTTTCTTCTATAACTATTGATGGAGCTGCTACTGACAACATACAGCCAGTGACCATGTTGTTTGAGGGGTCTGTTCCTGGTCCCCAAGCACATCAGTGGAGCATCTATATGTGCGCCCCACACCATTCCCCTCCCCATTCCACTCTCTTCTGGGTCCAAAAGGACCCACACGTCGCCAGTTGCAAGTCAACTGGACATACCTAAAATTGTCACAACCTGTACTGGATTATGAAATTTGAGGGGAAACCACATTGTACCTTTCTGGTTTCTAAAGCCACTTTAAAAAGTAGGAAAGTGACGAAAATATGTCAGTGAATAAAGAAATGTAGATCTTAAAAATGTAGAACTTTGATGGGCTAACAAAGGGATAGTTGAGGTGGAGCTGGTATTGGGCTCCAGCTACCATTAGCCCCAGCTAGCATGGTTGATGAGCTGGGATGAGGGAAGCTGTGGGGCTGACCCCTGGCTAATTGCTCTGTATCTTATTGGCTCTTTCCCCCAGCTTTCTGAAGAACCCCTGTCTTTTCGCTTCCACAATGAGAGCAACATCCCAAAGACTGTGGACATACGGTCTTGATAGACAAAGTTCATAGTTTGCATGCAGGAGGTCGCAAGCACCATTCCAGGCTTCTCTGAGTAGAGCCGAGATTCCTAACTCAAACGCTGGAATGGCACTATCAGTTAGCACAGGGAATGCTGAGCTAGATGGCCCCATGTTCTGACATAATATCAGGCAGATGAGAAGAGGACAGCACTGATTGACAGACAATGCACAGGCACACAATCCACCTTGTATCTCTCTATGCGTGCTTTTTAAAAAATCAGTCTGTTTCTTTGTCACTGTACTCTCCCCACTTCAATCTGTGCTATAAATTTTAAGCTTTTTTTTAATAAAATGAAGCCCTGTGTTTTGCCTTCACTGTAATGGGGGACCTACAGATGACTATACCCCACCCCCCTTTGGCCTAAGTGGATGACGTTTGCAGGCACAGGCGTGTCCCCAGAGAGGATTTGGTCTTCTGAATGGCCGACAAATAGACCCAAGGGTTTCTGCGTGTGAAGTAAAAGGAATTCACTTTTCTCCATAAGGTCTTATGAGGAAGCAGGGAGCAGTGGTTGTTCTCTGGATCTTTCCCATCTGAAAATACTTCAGAGATGGCTGAGTGGAGTGCATTTTTGTTTGTATATTTTTATGAAATTTACAGTTTCACACCAGTCTTTGTTGTTGTTGTTGTTTAGTCGTTTAGTCGTGTCCGACTCTTCGTGACCCCATGGACCAGAGCACGCCAGGCACTTCTGTCCGCCACTGCCTCCCGCAGTTTGATCAAGCTCATGCTGGTAGCTTCAAGAACACGATCCAACCATCTCATCCTCTGTCGTCCCCTTCTCCTTGTGCCCTCCATCTTTCCCAACATCAGGGTCTTTTCCAGGGAGTCTTCTCTTCTCATGAGGTGGCTAAAGTATTGGAGCCTCAGCTTCACGATCTGTCCTTCCAGTGAGCACTCAGGGCTGATTTCCTTAAGAATGGATACGTTTGATCTTCTTGCAGTCCATGGGACTCTCAAGAGTCTCCTCCAGCACCATAATTCAAAAGCATCAATTCTTCGGCGATCAGCCTTCTTGATGGTCCAGCTCTCACTTCCATACATTACTACAGTGCTGCCCCGTAAGACGAAAGCCTCGCAAGACGGAAAACCCGCTAGACTACAGGGTTTTCCGTTTTGGAGGTGCTTCGCAAAACGAATTTCCTATGGGCTTGCTTCGCAAGACGAAAATGTCTTGCAAGTTCCTGCGGGTCCCCCCCCCTTTTCTAAGCTGCTAAGCCACTTATCAGCTGATACGCTAAGCCGCTAAGCCGCTGATCAGCTGATCCGCTAAGCCGCTAAGCCGCTTATCAGCTGATCCGCTAAGCCGCTAATAGCGCTAATCCGCTAATCCGCAAATGGGCTTGCTTCGCAAGACGAAAAAACCGCAAGACGAAGAGACTCGCGGAATGGATTATTTTCGTCTTGCGAGGCACCACTGTACTGGGAAAACCATGGCTTTAACGATACGGACCTTTGTTGGCAAGGTGATGTCTCTGCTTTTTAATATGCTGTCTAGGTTTGCCATTGCCTTTCTCCCAAGGAGCAGGCGTCTTTTTATTTCGTGACTGCTGTCACCATCTGCAGTGATCATGGAGCCCAAGAAAGTAAAATCTCTTACTGCCTCCATTTCTTCCCCTTCTATTTGCCAGGAGATGATGGGCCCAGTGGCCATGATCTTCGTTTTTTTGATGTTGAGCTTCAGACCATATTTTGCGCTCTCCTCTTTCACCCTCATTAAAAGGTTCTTCAATTCCTCCTCACTTTCTGCCATCAAGGTTGTGTCATCTGCATATCTGAGGTTGTTGATATTTCTTCCGGCAATCTTAATTCCGGCTTGGGATTCATCCAGCCCAGCCTTTCGCATGATGAATTCTGCATATAAGTTAAATAAGCAGGGAGACAATATACAGCCTTGCCGTACTCCTTTCCCAATTTTGAACCAATCAATTGTTCCATATCCAGTTCTAACTGTAGCTTCTTGTCCCACATAGAGATTTCTCAGGAGACAGATGAGGTGATCAGGCACTCCCATTTCTTTAAGAACTTGCCATAGTTTGCTGTGGTCAACACAGTCAAAGGCTTTTGCATAGTCAATGAAGCAGAAGTAGATGTCTTTCTGGAACTCTCTAGCTTTCTCCATAATCCAGCGCATGTTTGCAATTTGGTCTCTGGTTCCTCTGCCTCTTCTAAATCTAGATTGCACTTCTGGGAGTTCTCGGTCCACATACTGCTTAAGCCTGCCTTGTAGAATTTTAAGCATAACCTTGCTAGCGTGTGAAATGAGTGCAATTGTGCGGTAGTTGGAGCATTCTTTGGCACTGCCCTTCTTTGGGATTGGGATGTGGACTGATCTTCTCCAATCCTCTGGCCACTGCTGAGTTTTCCAAACTTGCTGGCATATTGAGTGTAGCACCTTAACAGCATCATCTTTTAAAATTTTAAATAGTTCAGCTGGAATATCATCACTTCCACTGGCCTTGTTATTTGCAGTGCTTTCTAAGGCCCATTTGACTTCACTCTCCAGGATGTCTGGCTCAAGGTCAGCAGCCACACTACCTGGGGTGTACGAGACATCCATATCTTTCTGGTATAATTCCTCTGTGTATTCTTGCCACCTCTTCTTGATGTCTTCTGCTTCTGTTAGGTCCTTTCCACTTTTGTCTTTTATTATGGTAATCTTTGTACGAAATGTTCCTTTCATATCTCCAATTTTCTTGAACAGATCTCTGGTTTTTCCCATTCTATTGTTTTCCTCTATTTCTTTGCATTGCTCGTTTAAGAAGGCATTCTTGTCTCTCCTTGCTATTTTTTGGAAATCTGCATTCAATTTCCTGTATCTTTCACTATCTCCCTCGCATTTTGCTTGCCTTCTCTCCCCCACTATTAGTAAGACCTCGTTGGACAGCCACTTTGCTTTCTTGCATTTCTTTTTCATTGGGATGGTTTTAGTTGCTGCCTCCTGTATAATGTTGCGAGCCTCCACCCATAGTTCTTCAGGCACTCTGTCCAGCAAATCTAAATCCTTAAACATGTTCCTCACTTCCACTGTGTATTCATAAGGGATTTGACTTAGATTGTATCTTACCGGCCCAGTGGTTTTTCCTACTTTCTTCAGTTTAAGCTTGAATTTTGCTATAAGAAGCTGATGATCTGAGCCACAGTCAGCTCCAGGTCTTGTTTTTGCTGACTGTATAGAGCTTCTCCATCTTTGGCTGCAGAGAATATAATCAATCTGATTTCGATGTTGCCCATCTGGTGATGTCCATGTGTAGAGTCGTCTCTTGTGTTGTTGGAAAAGAGTGTTTGTGATGACCAGCTTGTTCTCTTGACAGAACTCTATTAGCCTTTGCCCTGCTTCGTTTTGATCTCCAAGGCCAAACTTGCCAGTTGTTCCTTTTATCTCTTGATTCCCTACTTTAGCATTCCAATCCCCTATAATGAGAAGAACATCCTTCTTTGGTGTCACTTCTATAAGGTCTTGTAAGTCTTCATAAAATTGGTCAATTTCAGTTTCTTCAGCACCAGTAGTTGGTGCATAAACCTGGATTACTGTGATGTTAAAAGGTCTGCCTTGGATTCGTATCAAGATCATTCTATCATTTTTGAGATTGCATCCCAGTACAGCTATCGCCACTCTTTGGTTGACTATGAGGGCCACTCCATTTCTTTTACGGGTTTCTTGCCCACAGTATTAGATATGATGGTCATCCGAACTGAATTCGCCCCTTCCCGTCCATTTTAGTTCACTGATGCCCAGGATGTGAATATTTATTCTTGCCATCTCATTTTTTACTACATCCAACTTACCCAGGTTCATGGTTCTTACATTCCAGGTTCCTATGCAATATTTTTCTTTACAGCATTGAACTTTCGTTTCACTTCCAGGCATATCCGCAGCTGAGCGTCCTTTCGGCTTTGGCCCAGCCGCTTCATCAGCTCTGAATATACTTGTACTTGTCCTCCACTCTTCCTCAGTAGCATGTTGGACGCCTTCCGAGCTGAGGGGCTCATCTTCCAGCGTCATAACTTTTATATGCCTGTTGTCTTTGTCCATGGAGTTTTCTTGGCAGGGATACTGAAGTGGCTTGCCGGTTCCTCCTCCAGGTGGATCACGTTTGGTCAAAACTCTCCACTATGACCTGTTCATCTTGGGTGCCCTGCTCGGCATAGTTCATAGCTTCTCTGAGTTATTCAAGCCCCTTCGCCACGGCAAGGCAGTGATCCATGAAGGGGACACCAGTCTTAGTTTCCAGTATTTGTCTGAGTCCTCTGATCTGCCTTACTACACAAGGCTGTCAATCTCTGGCTTTGGTTTGGCTTTTTTAAAAGGAAAGCAACATATGATTCTTTTAAAAATAATACTAATGAAGCTTTTGACTTCTTTTGGATAGTAATATATCCCTGTTGTTGTACTTCAGTGAAGCAAAATAAAAAATTCAGAGCTCTTCCATGCTCTATAGGCAACATTTTGAACAGTCTCACTTCTTGCAAAGCATTGAGAAACCTAGATATATGGAAGAACATAGAGCTGTACAAAACATAAAAGGACAGAAGCATGGAGGGGCACATGGCTTTGTGAGAGCCTTGACCTGACTCTGTAGTATCTTAACTGTGGGATATTGCAGTTAAACATCACTATGCAGGAATGCTAGCTAGTGCATGAAGGGGTAAATATCATAGAGCTGTGTTCCTAGACTCAGGTCATGCCCCTTTTCTCTAATGAGAGAGGAAGTGAAGCCTTCTCTTCCTGTGTCATGTGACTGACCAAGAAAGACATGCCTAAGTGAGCGCCAAGCTTAGAGCATGGGGTTGAAGCGACCTTTCTGTATTTTCTATCCAAGCGTATTCTGCCTGATTCTCTTTGCTGCTGCTTGGATAAATGCACGAATCTGACCTTTTGATCATTTTGCAAGTAGAACATCTTAAACTTAGTTACCTGTGTGCATTCTGTTCATTGCAAGAGAGGCAGAAAGAGAGGAGTGCCAAATACAACTAAACAGGATACGAAAAGCGTTTAACAGCTTATATTCCCATGTTATACTGCTGCTTGAATTCTGCAAATTTAAACTCTGCTCCCAGGGGCCCTCTCCTGCAGGAGAGTTTAGCCCTGCCTTCTGAATCCAGGCACCCAGCCAATTCTTTGGTTATTTATCCCAAACACGTGAGTCCCAGGGATTCTATTTTTCCTCCCACATTAACATCAAAAACCAGTTTGAAAAGGATAAAAATGGATTATTTATTTACAGTGTTTATATACCACTTTTCAAGTGGACCTCACATAAGATTAGTGCAACAAGAAGCATCAGTGAAGGGGGTGGAAGAAGGATTTACAGTAGAAAAAGACAACTTCTTTGCTTGTTTAGAAAAAGCTATTAACTGCTTCTCACTTCCGTCACAGCAAGATGTGTACCCAGAAGTCCCTTTGGTGGCAGTTGAGGGAGCTGGATGGTGACCATTCCTCAAACATCTTTCTTCTCCACTGAAGGTGGCCCTTCAACACAATTAAGACATTAAGGGGGAAAATACTGTGCCCTAAAAATCCAAAAGTGGTGGTGAAATCGTAGTACAAGTAGTGTAATAATGATGGCGATGACGATGCTAAGAAAAAGAAGCTTTCTATTCCGTAGCTAATGTCTCAATTGAAAAAGTGATGAAGGAAGAGATAATAAAAGATCACCAAGAGAAGCAGAAGAAAGGACATTTAAAAAGAGGAAATGATTGTTGGATCATGACAAAGAGTTGCAAAAGGACAGATGAGAAATTGGCAGACAAATTGAGTTTGTTTTGCAAAGAAATACAGTGCACAAAACACTGAAGAGGTTACATCTGAGAGGTGCCGTAACTGAGTTCCTTCAGAAAAAAAAAGCCCTGAGCAGAAGTAAAACAAAATTAAAGTACTAGCACCTTTTTTCTAGAAGAAAAGCACTGCCTCTTCAGCTGGAACTCTGGAAATTGTAGCTCGGGGAGGGGAATAGAGTCCTCCTAAAAGCTCTCAGCACCCTTAGTTCCCACTATTCTTAGGAAGAAGTCATGGCTCTTTAAAGTGATATGATGCTGCTTAAAATGTATAGTGCAGATGCGGCCATAATTTGTAAACGTTTGGGTTTATTGAGACGGAACCTGTTGCTGCACCACCACCCCCCGCCCCGTTGCCCCAGCATGCGCTCAGCGTCAGTGTCTGTGGCTGCATAAACAGGCCTATGGAAGGATCTCTCTCAAGTCTCATTCTGCACTGGGTGACTCTATGCTAGTGATTGGCTTCTGCAACAGGGAAAAAGCCATGTTTTGCGGGGAGCATGGCAACTGAGGAAATTGTCTTTGCATCCTCTTTCTGAGCACTCTTTCATTTTTCCTAGGAAGTAGTTTGGGTTGACTTGACATGGAATTTAGAGTGTGTTGGCACAGAATAGGCATGGAACAGGACCTGGGTGCCTTTGTGCTTGGCATACAAATGCCTTTATAAACCCCTTACCTGTCCTTGCCATTCACAAAGAATTTACAAACTAATTTCAACCTACTCAAAAGACTGATTTTTTTTTAAAAAAAAATCTTTAATTGCCCTATCCACATTCATTTTAATTGTATAAAATGTAAAATTCTATAGGAATGAAATTGTTGTTTTCTTTCTAATACAAAATGATACTAGATTTTAATTGCAACCTTTCTATTCCAGTCATATAATTTCACTGTGGATTTTGCTTTGTTAGAAAACAAAGGTCATAGAAACTTTGACAGCACCTGCTTAATAAGACTGCCTATTATTTTTGTACAATTTTTAAAAAGAACTTTGCATAAGTATTTTGTCATATGACTTCTTGGTAAGGTTAAATCTTTTGTTCAAGTGCAAATAAATGGTGTGAAAAATAGGTGGTCATCAATATGCATGGGAATGTATTGCATCTCATGGCAGGACTAACAACTTTCACTCATTCAAAGGAATCTTCGTTACTATTTAGCTAAAAACAATAATTTTCACATAATTAACAACTTTTCTTTCACTCACCAGTTATTGGAAAACTACAAAAGGGCAAGAGCACTGAACTCGCTTTTGCAAGACAGATGTTTAAATTTTCTTCACCAACTGATAGCATATCATCCCAATCACAATTTCCCTGGGTTTAACAGTGACTCCATAAGTGACAGTAGAGGCCAATTCTGGATCCAAACATCCTTCCACAGTGGGGACATAGGTTTTCAGGCAGGGGTTGATCACAGTGAGGGATTGCCAAGAATGCCTGCCTCTTAGCGTGTTTCTCCCTTTTGTCCTGAGTTCGAGCATCTTCAAAACCCATGACAACTTTGGTAAAGGCTGTTCTCCAAGTGGAGCACACGCAGGCCAGTGTTTCTGGCAGGAACGTGTCCAGAGGAGGGCAACCAAAATGGTCAAAGGCCTGGAAACGATGCCTTATGAGGAACGGCTAAGGGAGCTGGGCATGTTTAGCCTGGAGAAGAGGAGGTTAAGGGGTGATATGATAGCCATGTTCAAATATATAAAAGGATGTCACACAGAGGAGGGAGAAAGGTTGTTTTCTGCTGCTCCAGAGAAGCGGACGTAGAGCAATGGATCCAAACTACAAGAAAGAAGATTCCACCTAAACATTAGGAAGAACTTCCTGACAGTAAAAGCTGTTCGACAGTGGAATTTGCTGCCATCGAGTCCAACCCCCTGCCAAGCAGGAAACACCATCAGAGCACTCCTGACATATGGTTGTCAAGCCTCTGCTTAAAGACCTCCAAAGAAGGAGACTCCACCACACTCCTTGGCAGCAAATTCCACTGTCGAAGTGATTGGTTTTCCAACGTTACACCATTGAGTTGGATTTGTGGTGCTGTAGAGGGGTTGTTTTCTGCTTGCTGGTGCAGCACTTTGGTTTTTGGGATGTTGAGCAATAGGCCAAGCTTTTTGTAAGCTTCTGCAAAGATATTTAGGATGGTTTGGAGGTCACCCTCTGAGCGTGCGCACACTACTGTAGCACCCTGCTTGTGGTTAACGCTTAGCTGGAATGAAATATTCAACGCAGCAATAGAGAAATTAAAATAATAATTTGTCAGACAAATAAATGATAGACACAGTGGTATATGTTTACCAAAGCTCTGCCCACTCCAGCCCTGATGGCCAGCACTTATATTTCCTCAGCCCAGCCCCCTTGCTCCTCCTTTGGCTGCCTCTGTCCAATCAGCCTGGTTGAAATTCCTATTGGCTGTTTGCTAGAACCAATCATAAAAGATACACCCATTTCCTACTACCTTTTATGGGAGACAAAGAGCTATATTTCCATATAGTAGCCATATATCTTACATTTGCCTCGACAAGGCACCTTAATTACCAGATCACCTTTTGCCCCTGTTGCCCCTGCATTCCAAAACAAATGGCTAAAACAAATGGCTCATGGTATTAAATTCTATCTAAACAGAGATCTTGGGTTTACATTCTCACACACCATCAATGAAATAAGAATCTAACATAAGAATCTAACATTTCTTACTTTCCAAATCCTTTGCATAATTAAATTAAGCCAACAAATCTCATACATAACATAGATAGCTTTTTAGAAGAAAAGGCCTTTGCAAAGTAAAAAGGAACTGAGTAAAAAACAGCTTCAAAAGAAGCCTCTTCAGTTTACACCCTTTCCCAGCCAGCTGCTTTTCCCATTAGCTCTTCCCAAAATTTATTGCCCTTAGGAAAATATGGCTAGAGTCTGATGAGAGGCACATGTTATTATTTTCTGTTAAACAATAAATCTTACTATTTACCAACTCTTAATTAGTGTTTTTGCAGCTTGATTGTATTCTATAATTTGTAGGGTCAGTGTAACATTTGCTCCCAGCCTGTATTTCCCTTTTACAACTTTGAGAAACTTGTCTCCTGCTACTGCTATAAATCGGGGGGGGGGGGCCTTGTTCAGGAGAGCAGGAAGATAAACAACTGCCAGAGTACTTAGCCAGCTGGTTTCTGCCTGGCATGAAACATACAAACATTTGCAAATATATCTTTAAGCTCATTTTAAAATACAGGCCTTGATCAGATGCCTCACTACGTTGTGATCAGCATACTGAAGCTCTATGGAGGAAGTTACAGTAACCTTACTCTTTGCTTTCAGCCTGCTCAGATTGAACAGCTTTCCATCTGTTCGAAACTCCAGTGGGGAGTTTCCCTTTGACAAAGTGTAGGATAATGGCAATGAAAATAATAAATAGAGTTGGGGCTATAACACAACTCTGTTTAACACCTGATCCCACCGTGAATGGTTCATTTTGAGAGCCATTGTTATCTGTGATTGTAGCTGTCATATTAACACGGAGGAACTAGAAAATGTTCACAATTTTTCCTGGGCAGCCAATTTTCATAAGGACAGTCCACAGGGCATTGCGATTTACAGTGTTGAAGGCCTTAGTCAGGTCAATAAATTCCATATACAAGGATTAGTTTTGCCCTCTGCATTTTTATACCTTTGCCCATGCTATCTTCCAATAAAATAATAGCAATAACAATAATAAATAAATAAATTGTTTGTACCCTGCCCATCTGACTGGGTTGCCCCAGCCACTCTGGGCGGATTCCAACATATATATGTAAAAACATAATAAAGCATTAAACATTAAAAAGCTTCCCTAAACAGGGCTGCCTTCAGATATCTTCTTTTTTAAAATAAAAAATAGTTTTTATTGATTTTTACATTTTTATCTTTATCATAACAACATCATCTCAGATATAAACCCAAACCCAAACACCCCCTCCCCACTACAACTTCCCTCAACTTCTTCTTCTGGTTTGTTGCTTAATACTTTCCCTGCTTTTGGTTGCCTTCAGATATCTTCTGAAAGTCAGATAGTTGTTTATCTCCTAGTCATCTGACAGGAGGGCTTTCCACAGGGTTAAGGTGCCACTACCGAAAAGGCCCTTTGCCTGGTTTCCTGTAACTTCACGTCTCACAGTGAGGGAACTGCCAGAAGGCCCTCGGAGCTGGACCTCAGTGTCCGGGCTGAATGGTGGGGGTGGAGCTGCTCCTTCAGGTATACAGGGCTGAAGCCATTTAGGGCATAGGTAGGCAACCTAAGACCCAGGGGCCAGATGCGGCACAATCACCTTCTCAATCTGGCCCGCGGACGGAATCAGCATGTTTTTACAAGAGTAGAATGTGTGCTTTTATTTACAATGCACCTCTGGGTTATTTGTGGGGCACAGGAATTTGTTCATTCCCCCCCCCCCCTGAAAATATAGTCCAGGTCTGAGGGACAGTGGACTGGCCCCCTGCTGAAAAGTTTGCTGACCCCTGGTTTAGGGCTTTAAAAGTCAGCACCAGTACTTTGAATTGTGCTCGGAAATGTACTGTTTGTAGCAAACACAGAGATTTTTATGTGCTACATTGCTCCTCTATACTGAAATCCTTAATGTTACATTAATGAAATGTTAATGCTAGTAATGGTTATATTAAACTTTACCTTTGCTGTAATATAAACATCCATCCACACTTACCTTTTGCCTTGCACTTTCGAGGCACTGGTCCGTGTCTGAGTGCTGGTTATTTATTTACTGCTCCTCTGCTTTCCCCAGGAAAACCTAATCTTTACCGCTGAATCAGAGCAAACAGTCATTGTGGTTTTCCGCAGTATTTCCCAAATATGATGCTGCCTGTGGTGTCTGTGAGCCAGGCCTTCGCGCAGCTTGCCAGAATATGCCTTTCCAGACATGTTGAATGGGCCACTTTCAGGTGATGGGGGGGGGGGTTCCACCCTTTTTGGGCAATAAAATTTTAATCAATTGTTTTATCAGTACATCCTCCATTCCAGTAACCCGTTGTATAATTAATTTTAACACAATTGATTATTTGTCACCCTCATTGCACATTTGATTAGCACCCCGATTAATTCATTACACATTTGATTGGCACCCCCTATTACTTCATTACACAATCCATTTTGATATCGTTTCATAAACACCCCTCTCCCGATTAATTCATTAGCTGTGGGAGTTTTAATTTTAACTCATTTGATGAATTATAGCCCTATCAATCAACTGCTGATTGATAGGTTGCTATGATTAATTTGCAATTCATGATTAATTCATTGGCCATTGGCAATCAGTTATTGATTTCTGTATTTTGATAATCAGTGGGCAATTGATAATTAATTGGCAATTCATTAATTATCAATTGATTGGCAGTAACCACTTGATTATTGCTGGTTCCTTAGTAGTTCCAATGACCGCATGAATGCAGGAGAGGGCCTTCTTGGTAGCTGCTTCTAGACTGAGCTTCCTCCTTAGAGAAGTCAGTCTGGCTCCCCCTTGTCCTTCTGCTGGCAGGTAAATACTTTTTTGTTCCAACAGGCTTTTGGGAACTGATTTTTAAATGTTGTGCTGTTTTTATTGTAATTATTTATATGGTTTTAATAGACTGGAGCATAGCTGTCAAGTGTCCCTTATTTGAAGGGACAGTCCCTTATTCCAGCGCCATGTCCCGCTGCTGTCCCTTATTGATGGATGTCCCTTAAATGTCCCTTAAATGATATCCCTTAAATTTCAAAGGAAGCAGCTCCTCTCTCTCCCTCCCTGCCGGCCAGGGAGGAGGGAGGCTCCAACTGTGTTGCTTGGCTGTGTTGCTCACCCAATAAGAAGTCTAAGAACGACTGGGGGGTGGAGCTTGCATGCCTTGTGTGTGGCTAGTTAATGCAAGCTGAGGGGTTTTTTGAATGCTGGACGCCATTTTGTTGCACGTGCTGCTGCAAACTTTGCAGTGCAAAGCCAGGCTGGGGAGCCATCTTAAGTTGAGGCTTCATAGGCCTTGTGGTGCATGTGATTCAGATTCTATTCAATTGAACCTCTGGTTACAAAGTTGGTTGGACAGTGTTCTCGAAGCTACCAGCATGAGTTTGACCAGACTGCAGGAGGACAGGAAGACTGGAGTGCCTGGAACACGTGAGGCTGCAGGTCCCTTATTTTGGCTGCTGGTCCCTTATTTTCAAATCTGTAAGTTGACAGCTATGGACTGGAGGGAGAAAAAGAGTTTAATAGTTGTACCTATTTTAACTGTAAACTGCCCTGAGTCCTTTCAGGGAAAAGGGTGAGATATAAATAGATATAACATAACCACAATAGCAACAACTTGTATGCTGTTGTTAGAAATTGGTGGGATGAAGGGGGAAGAGGGAGTTTGAGGTGGGAGGGTGCTGCAGCTTTTTGCCCTAATGACAAGCCTCCACTGGCTCCTTCTAAGGTTCTTCATAATGAGCAGCACTTACTGTATTTTCAGCTCTGGCTTCCCATGTCTTCCACCTCCATACTCTCTATGCCTGGATTCAGGCATAGCTGCAAACAACAGCCCCAGCCAAGTCCCAATAGTGCAGCTGCACACAAGAGCCTTTATTGCCCAGGGATCCTTGGCACATGCATGCTTCCTCTTTAGGGAAAGGTGTTGCACTCTAAGTGTTTGCTGTAGAAAACAGTAGCTTATCGCAAGTGTGACTGTTGCAAGCAGGATGGTGCAAAGTGTCCCACAAACAAAAATAATTCAAATGTCGGTTCACAAAATCTGGTGCCAGCCATCAATCAAGTACAGGAAAAAGGTGCTGAGAGAGCAAGCAAGGTAAACCATGTGCAAATGAGGCCAAAGTGTGGGGTATCAAGTGCGTGAACATAAATGCATGTCAGGAATGTATTTGGGGCAGGGACCAGTGTGCATCGGCCATCTGAGCACCTCTAATTTTCTTTTTCTTTTCTTTTTATCACTAAGTTTTTTCTATGTTCCCTCAAGCAATCTTAGCAAAATGTTGGATTTTCATGGAAAGTAAAGAGTCAAAATTAGTGAGACACCCCAAACTTTTTTCAGATTTCTATGATATGACTTTTATCTACCTTTTCTTTATATAAAAGTAGTAGTAATAATAACGACATTAATATCCCACGTTTTCTCCCAAGAGCTCAAAGTGATGTACATGGTTGTCCCTCTCCCTAGTTATTCCCCACAACAACCCTGTGAGGTAGGGAAGGCTGAGAGGCACTGACTGTCCCAAGGTCACCCAGTGACCATGGAACTGAGCTACTGTCCCCTGGGCTCCTTGGGGAGGAAGGGCTGGTGTCAGGACTCAGTGAAGTTAAGTCTTTATTCAAAGACATCAAAACAGCTTTGATCCTTCTTCCCTTGAGGGCTCCCCAGCTGGTGCCTCCCCCCACTCCTCTGTATCCAGCCAGTCCATGACACAGAGTGTAAATTAGTAAAGAAATATTAATAGCACCACCTTCCTGAAATGGACTTACAGGTTGCAATGGAGGCACCATTATCTGTGGCCTCCATCTCAGCAGTTCCAGAAGGACACCATGGTCAGCTTACTTCATTGACCAGAGCTTCTCTGGAAACCAAGGAGCCTCCTGGGTAGAATCTACACTGGTCAGTTATAACATTAAAAATGCATTATAAAAATGTGACACCAGAGGGTGGTGTAGAGCAGCAATCCATCGGCAATGAGAAATTGCATTGAGAGCTATATTACATATTTTTTACAGCATTTTTACAGATCAGTGTAGATCCAGCCCTGGACTCCCCATGGCCAGAGAGTGAGTGTAGGAACGATCAAGTCTAGGCAATCATTTTAGGTGAATGCTATAAGATTTTCTTGTTTAGCTGTCTCTCTGTGGCCCAGGGGAGCACAAAGTGGAAGTCTTTGCAGTCTGTGGCATTTCACATCATAGTGAATATTTTCTTCTCTTATATAACATTGGCCTGGTTTTTTGAAGTATTGTGTCTATTCCAGTCCCTCAAATTCAGATGAGATTAAAATCTAAATGAATTAAGTAAAGCCACATAATGTAAAGTGATGCATATTTTTCCTGGATAGAGAACGAAAGTGGTTGTAAGTTCAGTGAGATCAGATGGCAAATCCTGTTTGAAGGCATTCTGCAGGGAAAGATATCAATTGTGCTTAAATATTTTATAACATTTGGCTGAGAGAAAATTCATGTGATCCTGATGCCCGCTTGAAGCTCAAGGATGGAATTTCTTCCCTTTTCTGATAACAAGCTGTCTGAACCTAGATGCTATAGATAGAGCAAACAGAGGGGAGGAATCCAATGTCTAAAGGTACCATGTATCTAAAACTCTGCTTTGTTTCCTCAAATTCTAATCTGGAATGTAGAGATCTAACACAGAGCAGCCATATTCATAGTCATACCCTGATCTGTATATGGTAGAGAAAGAAAGAACAGGCATTTTAAAGGGAGTATTCCACATTGTGAAATCTGTTTTCTAATTAGTGTATCATTTATATGCTAAATGAAGTGCAATATATCATTTAAGTGCTACAAATAAGTAAAGCTCAAAACCATATACTTACTAATAGTAGCATGTGCCAAGAATTAGTGGCTTGTAAATGAAAGAAAAGTTGGATGAAATGCCAGCAAGAAGAAGAAGAAGAAGCCACTTTGCTATACATTAGCCACTGCTATTTATATATCTGTTGTTTTCCAGTGCCTCCTTAAACACACACATATATACATTCAGGCATATACAAGTAGTAAATTTAGAAACATTCCGTAGTGGAACATCACAAACTTGAAAACTATTTCATTTTTTTAACTATTTGTTGAAAACTTCTACCTCTCACATGCACAAATATATAATATGTCCCTTTAGAACAGTTACTTTCCTTAAGTTTTATCATTATATTATTTTTTAATTCTTCTTTCTTTTTGTATTAAGAGCTTGGTTTGGTGTTTTTGTTGTTGTTGTTGTTGTTGTTGTTGTTTTTAGCACTTTGGTTAAGGTTGAAAACATTTCCATAGGAAAATAAACATTGTACCAGGAGTGGGGGGGGGGGGACGACACAGCAGAGCTATACTTGCATTTCTTCCAAAGATCCTCCTTGCCTTTTGGTATTTGAAGCAAGAGAGTGTCTGTTTCAAGCTGATGCATCATATTCACACCATGGATATCCTGTTTATTTCCAGTACCATATCAAGAGACTTCACCCCATTACTCCTTCATCCTTTTTGCCTTCTTTCCCAAACATTTATATCATCATTATTCTTTCTGCACATATCCTCATGTTTTTTTTTTCTCCTGCTCCCAACACCATAATTGGTTGCTTTGTTCATGCTCAAAGATGCAGATATCCACAATGCCACTTTTAAATGCATGTTTTATCTATTCTCTTTTTTCAAACAAACAAACAAACAAACAAACAAACAAACAAACAAACAGAAAACTATCCAGGTTATGATCAAATGACAGCCTCACTTGCGATTGGGCCATGGAACAGTTGCTTTGCTTATTATCTTAACTCCCCCCCCCCCGCTCTACCAGTTATGTTCCTTCACCTTGTGCTTAGAAATAAAAATGTGGCTTTTGCAGCTATCGTAATCGAAGACCAATTGCTGGTACAATCTTACTTGTTTGTCTACCATGTTTTGACAGATCATGTCAGATATGGTTGAGTCCAGAACATATCAGATGAGCCATTCACAAATGAAGGTGATATTTTGTTGTTGGAGGCAGGAGGGTATTCAAGAGCGCATTCCTGAGGTGGTAGGACAACTTCATGGCAAATAAACAGCACTGAAAATCATGTATGATAAGCTCAGTTTTTAAAACGCATATTGAAGGTTGTTGGGCTATTGCTGGTAAGTTTTGGGCAGCTTCTGGTTTCTATTTTAAAAGCAAAACAATTAATGAGCATTATACATACAAACAATGGGTTGGACCTAGACAGACAGATCAATTCAAACTTCAGGAATCAAGAAAAATATACCCTGGAGTAAATTATGCCAGTGTCACCTAATTAAACTTTATTCAGGAACAGGGCTGCTGCCAGCCAAGCCAACTGGAACCAGACAGAGGAGAAACAAAATGGAATTTGATGTGTACTACCCTCCCAGTGCCCCTTCATGGATCACTGCCTTGCTGTGGCGAAGGGGCTTGAATAACTCAGAGAAGCTATGAACAGGTCATAGTGGAGAGTTTTGACCAAACGTGATCCACCTGGAGGAGGAACTGGCAAGCCACTCCAGTATTCCTGCCAAGAAATGCTTTTGAATTATGGTACTGGGGGAGACTCTTGAGAGTCCCATGGACTGCAAGAAGATCAAATGTATCCATTCTTAAGGAAATCAGCCCTGAGTGCTCACTGGAAGGACAGATCCTGAAGCTGAGGCTCCAATATTTTGGCCACCTCATGAGAAGAGAAGACTCCCTGGAAAAGACCCTGATGTTGGGAAAGATGGAGGGCACAAGGAGAAGGGACAACAGAGGACAAGATGGTTGGATAGTGTTCTCAAAGCTACCAGCATGAGTTTGACCAAACTGCGGGAGGCAGTGGAAGACAGGAGTGCCTGGCGTGCTCTGGTCCAGGGGGTCACAAAGAGTCGGACACGACTAAATGACTAAACAACAACAACACCCTCCCAGTGCAACTTTTGCTGGGCTGCTCAGCTGCAAGCTGAGCTGAGTTGGGAATAGGCCTAAGTCTCCCCATGCCCTGTCCCATTCCCATAGCCCAGGAATGAGGGACTGCAGGGGAAATCCATACCAGAATATTTTTGTATCCATTTGTACAATTATTCCTCCTGGCTCATTGGCACATCCTAAAAGGTTAAACCCTTTGGGACTTGCCAGGGTTTTGGGTTTGCTTTATGGTTTTGACTCACTGTTTGTGCTTTAATGATCAGTATTGGCGGGATATGGGAGGAACCACTTGTGCACTCGCTGAAGGCTGGGGGCCTGCCAGAAGGGGCGCACCAATAATGAATGGTGCTGCCCCTGTCCACTGCTCTTACAGGTGATCTAGCATTTCCCACACCATGCAAACAGTGACTTCTGAAACAGGTGTGCGGAATTTAGATATTAGGTCAGGCATCATGTAGCCACCAAGGGCTTAAAGGGTTTAAAGTATTTAAATCTCCTAGATGAGGTTGGAGCTTTGAGCTGCAAGCCAACATGGAGAACTCTACAGCAAGACTGGCCCCAGTAAAGCAGCTGCCAGAACTGTTGATCTGTGCCTCCCACTTCCCACTAAGTCTGCTCCCATCCGGCTCTTTTCCAAACAATCTTAAACTCCATTGGGGAAGCCGCCCCCCCCCCCGCCCCGCTCTCTGTGCTCTTTGCTGTGCTACATGCAAAGCTCTCCAAGACTTGGAGGCAAGGCAGCAGGGGGTGGGGGTGGGACCAGAAGGCTCCTGTGAATCTGTTGCAGCCTCAGCCCCCGCCCCCACCCCATTTAAAATGTAATTCTTAACAAAGTGGAAAAATTATTTGGGGAGATACCTGTCTCTATTTTACTTGGTATGTGTATTCTTTAGCTCTTACTCATCCACTCTTGTTACAGCAACTACAAGTTGCTCTACTTTTGTACTTCAGGACTCTTAGCAGCTCCAAAAGAATTTCCTGATTCTGTGCCAGCTGATCCCATAGAGGTGGAATTTGGATCTTGTTCTTGCAACCATGACTACTAATCAGCATAGGTGATGGAAACATCATCTTAGAATAGAATCCAGAGGCTGCTGAGATCTTGGCACACTGCTATGAAGCACCACTATACCAGGCACCCCAGAAGGTAAAGCGGAGTCCTTTCTCTTTCTTTTGTCATGGGGAGAGGGGCAGTGGAACACGAACACCTTTCCTTCCCTGTCTTTCTGACCCACCAGAAGCCTGGTAAAAGGCATGGGAGCATGGTGGCAGCTGGTGCCCCTTGGGACTGGTAGAGGAGACGTCAGGGAGGCCAACTCCTTCTCTTCCCTGTGGAGTGCCCAAAGGGCAACACTGGAACGGAGGAGGAGAAAGCCAACCATCACACATGCACCCCCCTGGACTCACTGTAAGAAAGAAGGCAGGCAGGTGGGGTGGCTGGCTGAGATTTGTGGGGCAGTGCCCCATTCACCCTAATGGACCAGCCCCCACTGTGTGGAAGCTGAGAAAAGGAGTGGCTTGTGGGTACATAGGGGCTGGGAAGGAGGGAATAAGTTGATCTATTTCCTCATTTTTGTTGTTGGGGAGAAGGAAGAAGCTCAACTTATTTCTCAGTGGGGCCCATGTCACTTGGGGAAAATTTGCCCATATCTAGAAAAAACAGGTTGACTCAGGCCACATGGTGTGATAATGGCTTCTTAAATCACATGGCTCACACCAGATTGACAGAAGTTTACTACAGTCACAAGCTGGTATTGGGAATTCAACAGCTTCCCCTCACCTAAACATTAGGAAGAACTTCCTGACAGTAAGAGCTGTTCGACAGTGGAATTTGCTGCCAAGGAGTGTGGTGGAGTCTCCTTCTTTGGAGGTCTTTAAGCAGAGGCTTGACAACCATATGTCAGGAGTGCTCTGATGGTGTTTCCTGCTTGGCAGGGGGTTGGACTCGATGGCCCTTGTGGTCTCTTCCAACTCTATGATTCTATGATCCGATGATTCTATGATTCTAAGCTTAGGAGTTACGAGCATCCTCACCACCCCCCTCAAAGTGCCTTGGGGTTTGCTTTCAAGGCTTCTCCACAGGCCTGCTGCTGCTGCTACTTTGGTGGCAGTCACAAGAACACAGAAGAAGAGCCTTCTTTTTTGGAGCTGCTGCTAGAACAAGTTGCACTGCGGCCAGAACTGCTTCTGCATAGCAAAGAACAGGCTCAGGCTTTTAAAGCAGCATAGAGTTCATTGTCCTTTAGGATCGGAGATGGTATACAGGATAGCCACTAGTATGCAGAATTCTGTAAACTCTGTACTTTCCTTTGTGTGTGTGATGTGTTAGAAAGTTTGCTTTAACCAAGCTACTAGGACTTTCATGAGATTGTTCCATCCCTCAACCTAAACTGTTGATTTTTCAAGGGAATTGTGATAAAAATGTGCATTCTTAACTAAATGAAAGTCTGTACTATGCAAATAATAATGAGTCTGCCTTGCAAGTAATTCTTGCCTCTGTTCAAAAATTACCCAGGGAATAAAATTTAAAGAGAGAGAAAAGGGCTAAATGAGAAAAGCAAAAACTCCCATTTTTTGTTAGAAACAAATGAAACTGATATTGAAAAAGTTTTCCATTCCTCCCCAGAACTGACAGACTAGCACAGTTCTTCCAGAATGACCAGGTTCAGGATCCAGCAGTATGGCCTAAGCCTGTAGAAGCACATGGATTTGTCCAGCAGGGACATCACTGAGTGGATTTGGCAGTGAGGTGTGATACTTCCAGGAACCCTCTGTATCCTCCTCCCCATCACAGGCAGAGTGGCCACCTGGATGCCATCTTGAGCAGAGAGCAAAGTTGCTCCTCCACATGCACAATGTGAACACATCAGGCCCTCCTGGATGCTCCCATTGGCCTGGACCTTCTCTCTGTTGTCACAACCACTCCTGCAGTGGGATCATTTTTATACCCTACCCCATTTCTTATGTATGTTTCCTTTTAAAAAATCAAGATGGCTCTTTCTCTAGCTAGCACCTGATCAGGGTGGTTTATAGGCAAATTACACTGCCAGAGTTCAATTTAAGACTTTTGCAGCAAAAGCAACAAAGAGTCTTGTGGCACCTTTAAAGAGAAAGTTGATGGAGTGGCTAATGGCCCATCAAAGAGCTCTCTATGGCTGTATTTCTAGGCATGCCTAGTCAGAAGTAAGTCCCATTGAATTCAGTGGGGTTTTTCCCCGGGTAACTGAGATTAGGATTGCAGCCTACCTTGCTAGCCTTATTTCACAGTTCAAAATAAACTTGTCATCTTGTCTCCTTTCCAGCACTTGGGCACTAGGGACTGTTTAGCAAGCCTGTTAGTATTTAGCTCTTTGTGTCCTTGAGTGTATGAATTACTCCTTCACACAGCTGTAGTGCTATTTAACCACTTATTTGGTTTTTTTTATTGCAACGTTTTATTTTGTAAATGCATATTTTATTTAGAAAATGTGTGTGTACAGAAATATATCACTCAAACTAATTTATATTTCAAATATTGGAATTTGGCTGAGAAGTGGGATGAGATTTTAAATGGACACAAATTCAGATGGTCCCCCCCCCCGCCACCCCACTTTGACAGAGTGGCTCAGACTTTTAACTGAGCAGCACACAGATCAAGTCTACAGGTAACAAAAGAGATCACCTCTTTCATGTGAAAAGAGCAATAATGAATGCTGAACCCCACTGGCTTTTAAAATTCACAGTAGGAAGTAGATTAAGGATGCGATCCTAACTCAATTTACCTGGCAGTAAGCCCTGCTGAATTCAGTGAGAATTTTGTCTTGAGTAGGCATGGTTAGGATTGTAGTCTTGGTGCATATAGGCTGGCTCTGTCGAAGAAACAATTTATACAAAGTCAACAAACAACACTTCAGAAAAACAGAAAGTAATAAGGAACCTGTTAGGAGAGTGGCAATGAATAGGTACTGTAAATAAAGTAGATTACAAAGCGAGTTACATATCTATTTCCACATAATGTGCATTAAAAAAACCCAATAGCAAGCTTTATTTGTAATCAAAAAGTATACATAGCAAGTAATGGGGATCAACTGGGTGGACAGAAGGAAATCCACTTACAGTTCATTTTCAATAGATTCCTCTGACATCCCTTGGTGGCAGCTATTTTTGGCAGAGAGCATACCAATCTCCCTCTGCCCCAACTCAGGATGTTGTCATGATCTAGGTCTGTTTGTGTGCTTATGAAAGGGAACAAAGAATAGAGAATGGAGTTAGAGACTTGGTGAGAGGAAAGCAGAGACAGTGCCTTCTGAAGCTCCAATGTAGGCTGGTGTGGTTGACGGTTGGAGCATTTCAGCTGGCTGCCTCCGCATACATGCAGCCTGCATATTTGTGAATTAACTCCACTATTATAAAAGGTCATCGTGGGCTTTCACTGACCTTCTTCCCAACCAAACCTTGTAAGTCCTTGGAACTCCACTGCTTGGTGAAGGCCCTGAAATAAATTCTTCATACATACACCCCCATTTCCACTGCTATAATTCTGTGGTAAAACTTCAGGGAAACTAATTGCCTTTGCCTCTGGGTAGTTTCCAGAAAACAATGCTCTGACTGTAGAGTCAAGAAAGTCAGCTCCTTCCTCTGTAGCAGATTAAGTTTTTCTGGAGAAAGAACATATTGGGTAGAATGACAGCATGTTGTCACTTCTGCTTGCCAAAGGTCTCAATCATTCTGGGATCTTTTTCAAGTAGAAGAGAAATATGTAGCTGCAAGAAGTGGCTAGCTTCTGTATAACGTGGAAAGGTTTCACCACAATCAAATTGTTAGTGGCATCATTAGCAAAGGCCTTTCCCAATCATAGCTCAGTGTAGTCGGTTTCCAAACTAGTGTAGGAAATACAAGGATGGAAACAAGAAAACCATGATACATAACCTAATGACCCAAAGGGGAAGCATTCTTCCATTAAAAATAAACAACACAGAGAACTGCAGGTGAGGATTAAGTTACTTGTGAGATGCAGTAAAAGTAACTCAATAATGAGGAAAATGAAATTCATTATTCTGTCATGAGGAGTAAAAGAGTCTCAGGGTTAGACGAGGGCAGCTCTACTCAAATCTAGACTTTGAGGATGTGTTCTCCAGTTCAGAGTAAAGCAGTTCCTGCTATGTACTTCAGGAAGTACCACACTGCTGACCAGGTGAGGACCAAAGTACTTATTCCTAGGATATGGATCAGGCCTGGTCAATAACAAGACTTTAAAGTACCTGCCGGTTGCATAGACTAATGTTGTAGCTCCTCAACCCCTTTACCATTTGAGAAAAGTAATTTTGAAAGATTAGGACACAGATTCTGAAATTCCTGGTTTGGTCCTAAAGTCTCTGATGCATTTGTCAGCACACACATAAAACTTGGTAGCAGTATTTTTCCAGAAGACTTGGGAAAGAAATCCACCAGATTTTATTTTCCCTGCTGATAGGGGAAGCATTTTAAGCATGTTAAGGCAAAATTGCAGGCAGGGTGTGAAGAAGAAGAAGAAGAAGAAGAAGAAGAAGAAGAAGAAGAAGAAGAAGAAGAAAAGTTTGGACTTGATATCCTGCATTTTACTCCCCTTAAGGAGTCTCAAAGCAGCTAACAATCTCCTTTCCCTTCCTCCCCCATAACAAACTGTGAGGTGAGTGGGGCTGAGAGACTCCAGAGAAGTGTGACTAGCCCAAGGTCACCCAGCAGCTGCATGTGGAGGAGCGGGGAAGTGAACCTGGTTCACCAGATTATGAGTCCAGCACTCTTAACCACTACACCACACTGGCTCTCTTAGTAGGGTATGCTGTGACTTATAATGAATCCAGAATCTAAGGTGAAGCAGAGTGCCTTGGAGTGTTTCTGGATGGACTTTCCCAATGCAAAGCGGGACCCTTTTATGAGGTACCCCATGGAGAAGCAGAGACCGCTGAAGTGACTTGTGATGCTTACTTAACTCAAAATGTCCAATAAAGTGATGCAACGCTGATGAGATTTTGTGTCTGAAAAAGCAAAACTAAGCTTACCATAAGTGGGGAGAGTGGGGAAAGGTTAGTGCTGGAATGGCTTCACCAGGGCTCTCCAATCCCGGTGATTTAGGGGAGAGTGTAGAAGATGGATAAATTTGTGTCACATTGCCTTTGCTCTTTGCAAGTTATATGTGTCTGCAAATATAATATTTAGGCTGCACACCAGGTCAGGCATATTCAGAGGGCCTTGGATGAGTCAGGTATACACAGCCACAGATTGCTACCAATCAGGCTGGACTGGCCCAGAGTGGTCCGTGGGAGTCAGGAGGTAGGGCTTCTGGAAGGCGGAGGTGGGGAAACCATGCAAAAAGACTGAGACCTACCTGACTGGCAGCTAAGTCTTCTTGATAGAAGGTGGGTCCAACGCTGTGGCTCTCCTTCTTGCCTGACACCCTGCCCCACAAGATCAATGTGTCTGCTCCTCAACAGCTGTTAAGCGGATGCATCAATCCTAGGGGGGCAGGTCTGTTTCACGAGCTGCTTTCCTGCAGGAAAGCTGTGCTGTGAGCACCACACAGGAACACACCCTCATCCTTACAGGCTGGCCTGGTGCTCATCTCTGTGAGCATAGCGGGGATTCGCTCACTAAGGGCCATGTCAGCCAGCCAGGCTTTCACCTGCATGGGTGGGCAGACAGCGTCACACAGCACAGCTTGGCTCCAGCACAGCGTTGGCCAATCAGATGCCCATCAGAGGAAACCCGCAAGCAGCCCTCTCCCATTCTGTGGTAAGCAGGAAGATCCAATCCTGACTATCTTAAAACCTTGTTATAACCGTTTATTAAAATAAGGTTCAACCTCTGTTTTTAAAAGTCTTAGTCCTGCTACCGATTTGTTTTGGAGATGGCTCCAGACTAGGGAGGGTGATTTCCAGAGTGGCCCACGACGAATGGGCCTGATGCAAGGGCCACCAGTCAGAGCCACAGGGTGGACTGGGGAGGGGGAGGGGACAGTATGCACAGCCCTCATAATAATTTACCAGAGACGCCCACCAGAAAATATGGACTGCCTCTGGTAATCATTAGTAGGAACCGTTGTATCCATGTTCAAGAAGGAAAATCAGGAATATATGTTAAAGGTTTGTGCACGCACTAGGATTGCCAGCTCACTAGAAATTACCGTAAGTGGATAAGCTCCCTTGTGTAGTTTTAAGATCAACAAAATCAGCGGGTGAAGGTTTTCAAGAGCTGGAGAAAAGCATGGTCCCCTGCCAAGGTCCGCAAAAGTCGCTGCTTTGTCTCCCCCCTCCCCCCTGCTCACAGTTAACCCCCACTTACCTCTCCTGAACTGCCTTTTTAGTTGCTGCCTTATTTGAGGTTCCTGTGAAGCTTCCTGGGGATAATCTAATGTGTGTGCAATCCTTTGCATAGTCCATCTCAATTCTGAAATACTTATTACTATGACAGGCTCAACCGGCTTTGTTAAAATAGAGAGGGAGACAGAGACAGAAATCTTAGGCACCTGTCAGCATTAAATGCGAAACATCAAGCTGCTGCTTAGACTAGGGCTTCACGTTCCTGTTTGCGATTTAACCCCTGCTATTATCACCAACTTCTGACAGCCAAAGAATCAGCATACCTGTCTACAGATAATAGGGAAAGGAGCTACAGTCCCCCTCCTGGTTTAAGCATCACATACTTTTGGCACATAATTTTCACCAGGCAAAGGCAAGGGGCTGTCTCATTTCCTCCTTCTAATCTTCTGAAATGCTTGTGTGATTCCGCCCCCCTCCAACTTTGTCCGAGCATTTTCTGAAAGTGTCTAATTTTGTCTTGATGGAAATGTAATTTCTTCGTTCACTAATACAACCCATTCCTTTTTATCCACTCCTCGTCTAATTTTTAAAGATGATGTCTTCTCTCGAGCTCATTATTATTACACTTGTCACTCAAAATGAAAGGAGGAGGGAAAGAATTGGAATGATGGCTCCCTGATGAATACCCACCATGCTTATGGAAATTGTGTGTGAGTGTTCATTCTGAAGTGTCATTGTGGGGGTGGGGAGATAAAAGTAAATTCAAAAGCAACAAACTGCATTAAATAATGAGAAAACTGCAGCTTGAAGGGCCAACTTTCTCTTATTCTTGAACTTTGTTCCTAATAAGCCCATTTTCATTCATCCAGACCCTAGGGGACTATCCATCTTCAAAACTGCAGCGTGCTGTAAATATTGCAGCTCCTTCCTAGAACAAAGGCAGGTCTCTTTACTTTCTACTGTTCTTGCACATAGAGGTGTGTAGAACTTGATATCTGCCATAGTTTCAGACCCAACTCTTACAACAAACAAATTGTCCTCAGATTGATGCAGATGCATTAAAAACCATTCCAGCATTGGAGGCAAAGCTTTATTTTTCAGAAAGTCTGCATTCTTCATGGATCCCTCTCAGTACCAATGTGAGAAAGATACTGGTTCAAATCTTGCTTCTGCCATGAATTCAGGATGGGTGTGGACATAGTCTGAAATGAGAAATTACTTTAAATGGATGTTTGGCACTGAAACCAACAGCTACCAGGTCCAACTCTCCACATTCTTGCTTGAGAAATTTGTAGTGTGGCATTATCATGTTGTACATCAGGCAATAATGTGGCATGGGGCTGGAGAAGCACATCATGGTTCCCTAGCTGGACATTACCAGGCTACTGGATATGCACCTGGAAATGTAGGCAGCACACATGCACTTTTAAATGCAGCAGAAGGAGAAATGGGAAAGGGCTCACCTGGTAGTAGGGACAAAGCAGTGCTTCTCCTTCAGGGACTCTCAGCTCGAAAGGTCTAGATTTCATACGACCACCCAAAATCCCAGCCTTGCCCTGCCACTGCTTTTCCATGTATGCAAATTCAAGTAGTTCTCATCACTTGGGTGTGTTAATTAAATATATGCAAGTATTATGACATGCATAGGAGGTTCCTTACCAATGACGATAGATAAGCAACCATGTCTCATTTCTCTTTTCTAATACATGTTTTGGGTCAACTAAATCCAAGCAGCAGCTGTCTGCAGCTCCTGGTGTGGCAATGCAAATGTATTCTGAGTAGGCAGGCTCCAAACTCCTTACTAGAATTGTGAAAACTTACCATCTGTGCAAAAGTCAGGTCTTAGGGGGAACATGGTAGTTTGGAGGGGGAGGGGACATAAAGACAGATTCATGCCCTTCTTGCTCACAAGTGACAAGTAAGTTGAAACATAAGCAGTTTGGGAAGAATAGACAAAGGTTTTGAAAAGAAATTCAAAGTTCCTGATAACAATAATATTGTAATCAGGAAAGTTTCATTCTGGTTTCTTTAAGTACTGCCTCAGTCATGAAGGATGGAAATAGACTAAAGGTAAAGGGCACCCTGGCCATTAGGTCCAGTTGTGGCCGACTCTGGGGTTGTGGCGCTCATCTCGCTTTATTGGTCGAGGGAGCCATCGTACAGCTTCTGGGTCATGTGGCCAGCATGACTAAGCCGCTTCTGGCGAACCAGAGCAGCACACGGAAACACCGTTTACCTTCCCACCGGAGCGGTACCTATTTATCTACTTGCACTTTGACGTGCTTTCAAACTGCTAGATTGGCAGGAGCTGGGATCGAGCAACGAGAGCTCACTCCATCACAGGGATTTGAACCACCAACCTTCTGATCGGCAAGTCCTAGGCTCTGTGGTTTAACCCACTGCGCCACCCGCATCCTTGGAAATAGACTAGTCTGTAGCAATTTTGTTTTCCACCACTTTTGTTGTAACTGCTGAGGATGCTATCAGGCCACTGCACAGTGACATCAATCTTTTGTTTTAGAATAGTGTTCCTTTTTTATTTTGCTTATTTTAAGACCGGTGTCCAACCCAAAATATGTAGCAGATTTCAACAATTTTAACGTAACAATTGAAAATGCTGTTGTGATACAACAGAATGCATTTAAACCACCACAAAATGTAAGATAGCAGCAGATCACATTAGCTGACACCAGCAGCCTATCAAGCAAGGCCAGTGAAAGCCCTGTTCTGCAACACCACCTGCCTCTCACCTCCAGTGACAGGGGCACCTCAAACAAAGCCTCCTTGGAAAACCTCTAAAGCTCAGGGGGCCACAGATGGCCCTGCTGTCAATGTATTCATTGTTACATAGGTAGCCATGAGGAGCTTATGTCAACATTTGTGGCTGAATGGGCTTGATATTCATAAATATTGGACCCTTGCTGTGCTTACTGGATCACCAGAAGTTCACATGCAAATAGTCAGTAGACCTGGTGACACATACTGATGATGCCCAAGCAGGTTCTCTGTTGGTCCCTGTCTCCAGAACGTCTGAAAATCATTTCTTGCATATGCCCAAGATGTTTGCAGGGGCTCCTCCAGTTTCACCCAGTGGTCTTTCAGTCAACTATGGGTTTCATAGAAATGCTATATATATGGTATGGGGAAAATACAAGAGATATTTGGAACAGAAAACCCCAAGATGGAACTCTCCACTAGAAGCAATCGCTGTTTTTTTTTAAAAAAAAAAATATCAAAGAGACCTGGATAACGTATAACACAATATTAAGGGAGGAGGAGGGTCAACTATTATTGATAAGTTATGAGAAAATAAAATATCACTTTTCTAGTTGGCTAGATTACTTCCAGGTGAATGAAGTGTTCAGACAGGACAAGCAGATAGGTTTTGAAAAGGAGCCTTCAAGATTTGAAAAAGAACTACTGAATAGTAAAACCAAAATAATTGCAAAAATGTATAGACATCTTTTAGACTATGAAGTAATGGATGAGGAGGTTAAGGCTTCAATGATAAAGTGGGCCCAAGATGTGGGCCGTCAAATTATGCTAAAAGATTGGGAAAACTTATGGAAGGTAAATTTGAAATTTATAGCCAGCTAGACACGGGTGGTGCTGTGGGTTAAACCACTGAGCCTAGGGCTTGCCGATCAGAAGGTTGGTGGTTCGAATCCCCACGACAGGGTGAGCTCCCGTTGCTCGGTCCCTGCTCCTGCCAACCTAGCAATTCAAAAGCACATCAAACTGCAAGTAGATAAATAGGTACAGCTCCAGCGGGAAGGTAAACAGCGTTTCCGTGCGCTGCTCTGGTTCGCCAGAAGCAGCTTAGTCATGCTGGCCACGTGACCCGGAAGCTGTACGCCGGCTCCCTCGGCCAATAAAGCGAGATGAGCGCCGCAACCCCAGAGTCGGCCACGACTGGACCTAATGGTCAGGGGTCCCTTTACCTTTACCTATAACATAAGTGAGAACATGATGAAAATGGCCCATAGGTGGTACCTCACTCCTTCCAGATTATCAAGAATGTATAAAAATTTGGTGAATGCTTGTTGGAAATGTGAAGGAAATCACGGTGACATGATCCACATGTGGTGGACGTGTGAAAAGATTAAGATTTTTTCAGGAAAAATATGCGATGAATTAAAAAAGATGATGGGGATAACCTTCATTAAAAAACCAGAGGCATTCCTATTAAGTATTTTAGACAAAGAGGTCCCAAAAAATTCAAGAGAGTTATTCTTGTATGCAACTGCAGCGGCTTGAATACTTGTGGCCAAGAGATGGAAAGATCAGGAGGCTCCAAAAATAACAGATTGGCAAATTAAATTACAGGAATTTGTGGAGATGGCTCAATTGACTAGCAAACTCATAGGAAACTCAAAGCAAAAATTTGCGTAAAAATGGGATGGTTATAGAAAATATGTTCAAAAATACAGTAATAATTTTGACTCTGTGCTAGCATTCGAGTGACAAAGGAAGTAAAAGGAGGTGGATAACAATTAAGGATTGGAAAATTTATATAGAAAGGTTTATTGTTTTGTGTACATTCAGTTGTAAGATAAAACATATGTGAAGGGACTTGACAGGAAGTCAAAATTGAAGAAAATATTTTGTAAGATAAAAGGGGAAAATATTTATTTTCATCATTATTATTATTATTATTATTATTATTATTATTATTATTAGAGAGAAAACCCTATGGGTTTCACCTGGTGGTGTAACAGAGGACTCTGCACAAGGATATGTTGGGGAGCTGCTTTTGTTTTATCTCCATTATGCTTCAGATTCTGGGGGGCAGAGAGTGAAGCATCACCAGTGTTCCCACGCTTGGCAGGTGCACATTGAGCTACAATCCAAGCCAATCTAGCTTTAGTGAGGTTTTCTTACTCAAAGCATTTCCAAAGCTAAACATTATCTCAATACTATTTAATGGACTTATTTGATATAGTCTGCATTTCTTTCTCCGATCTCCCTTGTCCTTTTAATTGGTTTTAAATTATAGCTGTTGGCAACACTTTTCTATACTGCTTACTCATAGCTGAGTCATTTTTTTCTTTCCATTGAAAAGTCTAAATTGGGATTTGATAATGCTTGATTTAGATTGTTGTCTTGTTTTAAGTGAATAGTAAATGTAAAGGAGGGCACAGCTGCAGGAATCATGACTCAAGTTCTTCATTTTCAAAAGTATATAGAACCTCCCTAAAAGTGCTACAAATAAATGTTTTTAAAGTTTTGAGAGTGTTTGTTTTTGCATAGCTCTTTCAGCATCTTTTTAAAAAAAATGGACATCTTGCACTCAGGTCTCTGTGAGGTTAGGAGGTTGCAACCTAGAGATCCTTTAACAGATCTGCAGTAGCTACAATGGCAAAGGGTCTTACCTGAGAGTAAAGAAGAGATTTTTATTGAAGCAGAGAAGACATACAGGCACAGCAGCAGGAAATGAGTCTCAGCAGCCACTACACAGGCTACATGGCAGTGGAAAGGCAAAGATATCTGAGCTGGGAGCAGCAGCCCAAATTTGAGGGGTCTGGGATCAACACATGGAGTTCAGAATCACAGAGTAGCAGCAGAACTGTCCCAACAGGTTCACACACCTACTCACCCATCACTTTAAGACAAGACAAGGCATGCTTACCTCTGAGACGCTGGTGCCTTCCAAGAGTGCCAGGCGTGAATCAGGGTTGAGGCCTCTGCTTGCAGCAACAGGGAACTGCCAGGTACTGGGAGATGGCGCCCTTCCCTCCTGAAGCCAATTTATCCAGTTTATCCGGCATCATTGGGAAGTGGGCAGATTCCTGCCTAGGTCAGAGGAATGTGCCACTCTCCAGGCACCGGCTGAATTCCTTGTTGACCTCCCCCTGCGACTCCCGGCAGGAAAACAGGCGAGGTCTGTAATCGGCGATCCTTCCCAGACGTGAGAAGAACACACCACTCCTTCACTCTCCTCCCTGCTGTCCCCAGGGAGGGGAAAGAGACAGACAGAAATGTATTTGCATGCTTTTATTTCTGTCTTTTGCAGCAGTACAGAGAAACATGTCTGCACTCTCTTTACATCAACAGCAGAGAGAATATAACTCCACCCATGTACTTCCAGTACAGGTCAGATGACACACTGAGCTAACATCCGGTGCTCAGTACGGTGAATGGACTGCCCCTTTCTTCCCATGGTAACAGTCACAAACATCCACATCCTGTTTGGCTTTCCAGCCACTTGCAGCTGAAGAAGCTGCTGCTCGCTGCTGCATTGCTCCTTTTTGGTAACACAGGGAACTGCCAGGTCCTGGGAGATGGTGCCCTTCCCTCCTGAAGCCAATTTATCCAGTTTATCCGGCATCATTGGGAAGTGGGCAGATTCCCTTCCCAGATTCCATTGCTGCACTCCTACCCCCGGAGGGAAGGGGAGAGGCAGGAGTTCTGCAATCTCATCTGAGTCAGCTGCATCCTGGGAGGAGGCAGCACCCACCTTCTCCAGCCTCTCTTCCCTTGTCTCAGGCCCCTGTCCCCCCTTCTGGTCTGCCTCAGACTGCCGCTCTACTCCCCAGTGGAGATTTAACTAAAGATGGTATTTTAAGTGAAAAAATGTGTAGAGACAGAGGCACAGTGGACTCTCCATTGAAGACAGCTTTATAAATAGTCTCCAAAAACTTCAGAAAGTTATTAGGTGAAGAGATTCACATGTCAGTATCAAAACAGTGTGCAGTCTTGTCCTGACAGTCTATCTTTGTCCTCCTCCCTTTCTCCCCCCTTTCCTTATTTCCAAAAAGAATCTTTTGTTGTTGTTTTTTGAATAATATTTATTAGCTTTTCAACAAGAAAAAAGTTACAAAAATAGTAAAAAGAAAACACAAAAAATACAAACACCAGAAAAGAAAAAAAGAAAAAAGAATAAAAACAGTTAAAAGTAAATCCCTCTTTCTATTGCCTTACCACTCGTTTACTTATTTTCATGACTTCCTCACACCTCCCTTTTTTGTATTCCACTTAATAGTTAGTTCAGCAAATCCATACCCTCTTTGTTTACTCTTAGTTCTTTATCTTCACATATTATAACTTCCAATTTTCATCTAATATCAATCCAATTTTACATATTCCTATTTTGCCTTATTGCTAAAACCACTTCATTTCATTCCAACATCATTAACATTCAATAATTTTACAGTGTTTCTGTAAATAGTCTTTAAATTTCTTCCAGTCTTCTTCCACCAACTCTTCTCCCTGGTCTCGGATTCTGCCAGTCATTTCCGCCAATTCCATATAGTCCATTACTTTCATCTGCCATTCTTCCAAGGTGGGTAGATCTTGTGTCTTCCAATACTTTGCGATGAGTATTCTTGCTGCTGCTGTAGCATACATAAAGAAAGTTCTATCCTTCTTTGACACCAATTGGCCGACCATGCCCAGGAGAAAGGCCTCTGGTTTCTTCAGGAAGGTATATTTAAATACCTTTTTCATTTCATTATAAATCATCTCCCAAAAAGCCTTAATCCTTAGGCACATCCACCAAAGGTGAAAGAATGTACCTTCAGTCTCCTTACATTTCCAGCATTTATTATCGGGCAAATGATAGATTTTTGCAAGCTTGACTGGTGTCATGTACCACCTGTATATCATTTTCATAATATTCTCTCTTAGGGCATGGCATGCCGTAAATTTCATACCTGTGGTCCACAACTGTTCCCAGTCAGCAAACATAATGTTATGTCCAACGTCTTGCGCCCATTTAATCATAGCAGATTTTACCGTTTCTTCCTGAGTACTCCATTTCAGCAGCAAGTTATACATTCTTGATAATATCTTAATTTTGGGTTCTAAAAGTTCTGTTTCCAATTTTGATTTTTCCACCTGGAAGTCAATTTTTTAATCCAGATTGTAAGCCTCCCTTATTTGAAAATAGTGAAGCGAGTCTCGCACTTTATCTTTAAGCTTCTCAAAACTCTGCAATTTCAGTTTATCACCCTCCTGTTCCAGAATCTCCCAATATTTTGGCCAATTGGCCTCCATATTGAGTTTTTTCAGAGCCTTCACTTCCATAGGTGATAGCCACCTTGGGGTTTTATTTTCAAGTAAGTCTTTATATCTTGTCCAGACATTAAACAATGCTCTTCTGACAATATGATTTTTAAATGCCTTATGTGCTTTAACCTTGTCATACCACAAATATGCATGCCACCCAAAAACGTTATCAAAACCTTCTAAATCCAAAATGTCTGTGTTCTCAAGAAGCAGCCATTCTTTCAGCCAGCAAAATGCTGCTGATTCATAATAGAGTTTAAGGTCTGGCAGGGCAAATTCACCTCTATCCTTTGCATCCGTTAGTATCTTAAATTTTATTCTGGGCTTCTTGCCCTGCCAGACAAATCTAGAAATGTCTCTCTGCCACTTCTTGAAACAGTCCATTTTGTCCAAAATTTGCAGTGATTGAAACAAAAACAGCAAAAAAAAAAAAAAGAATCTTTTGGAGCCTGCTAGTTACCCAAAGGCGGGCCTTGAAGTGGAGTTGCTCCATCATTTGGCATTCACCAAGAGGGAGTTTGGGGTATCATCTATCAAGGGCAGAAGGGAATGAAGGTTGAAAACCTTTGATCTATACCTCTGCTATATGTAGGCTATAGAAGCTGTGATATATTGCTGAGGGGAGCAGAAGAAGAGAAGAGGAAAGTAAGTCTTAAACCACAGTTATGTCTATGTCTTATCCAGAAAATATAGCCAGAGACATTTTGGCAAATTAAAAACTCCACATGGACAGCATTTTTACCCCTGAAAAAGAGGACATGTGCTGGGAAAAGAGGACACATGGCAACCCTAAACAGCATAGGATGCATACTGTGTTTGCATAGAATTGTCTGGGGCACACTTGCTGCTTTCTGGGATGAGCGTAATCCAGAATGCTCTCCTGGAAACCTCTGGATCAATTTTGCATTTATAAATGACCTGACTATCTCCCCGCTCCCCCCACAAGAGGCTTCTTTGCCACAGTGTAGCATTGAGGATGTCGCAGATAACAATTAAAGCAAACTTTGCTCTGGGTATGTCTTAATTACTAAAACACTGGCTCATTTACTTTTAAAGTGCTCTTGCTCCCACATCCAGCTTTTAATTAGTAAAAGAGGCAATGTTAGAGCAGACATCTCTTGAAATCTCTTGAAGGAATCTCACCCTTGCAGTTCCCTTCATACTTCTCACCTGCTATTCCAAACAAACTAACCATGAGAGAATAAGACTGGAAAACTGTGTGGTTATGTTCTAGAGCAAGGGGGCACCCTGTGGTCCTCCAGATGATCCTGGACTCCAGTGTTCATTAGCCCCCGTCAGGAATTAGCCAATGGTCAGGAGGGATGGGAGATGTCATCCAGGAACATCTTTGGAGGGCCAGTCATGAGCCACTCTTGGTCTGGAGAAAACAGTCCGAAATAAACTCTCTGGCTGAAAAATTCCTAGGAAATAAATGGGAGCAAAAAGGACAAAATAAAATAACTAGTAGTTAAATTTGTGGTGAGAACCCAGAAAGCTAACAAAATGAATTTCAGTAGGGACAAATATGAAGAATAAGTTGCACAAATATAAGGTGGGAGACACCTGGCTTATGAGTAGCACATGTGAAAAAGATCTAGGGTTCTTGGTGGACCACAAACATAACATGAACCAACAGTGTGATGCAGCAGCAAAAAAGGCTAATGCTATTCTAGGCTGCATCAACAGAAGTATAGAATCCAGATCATGCAAAGTAATAGGACTACTCTATTCTGCTTTGGACAGACCACACCTGGAGTAGTGTGTCCAGTTCTGGGCTTCACAACTTGAGAAAGATATTGAGAAGCTGGAATGTGTGCAGAGGAGGGCAAGAAAGATGATCAAGGATCTGGAAACTAAGCCTTATGAGTAACAGTTGAAGGAGCAGGGTATGATTAGCTTGGAAAAGAGGAGATTGAGAAGGAATATGATAGCCATCAAGGGCTGTCACATGGAAGTGGGAATAAGCTTGCTTTCTCTTGCTCTGGAGGCTAGTACCAAAACCAGTGGATTCAAATTACAAGAAAGGAGATTCCAACAAACATCAGGAAGAACTTTCTGACAGTAAGAGCTGTTTGACAGTGGAACAGTCTACCTCAGCTTCCCCAAGCCCTGCTGCTTCCCCAGGCCCTGCAACTCCAGCCAGGAGTTTGGCGTGCCCTGTAACCTACCATACTTAGGACTTCATCCTCAAAGACTAGGTTAATTTTACTCTGAGTTCTGGCTAGCACCAACATTAACAATGTTTTGGCACCTATTAACAACAGACTTGTGCAATCGCTTTCCTTTGTTTGTGTTTAATTCCAGTAGGTAGTTATGTTACGTTTTTGTTCTTAACTCGGCTGCAGGTTTTCTTCTTTTCTGTTCAGATTCTAATGGGGATGTGGTATTTCAGTATTTTTGGTATACTGCCTTGAGATGGCTGAGGTAGGTGGTATAGAAATGTTTCAGTAAACAAAGAAACAGTTTTAGTTTTGATGGAGTGTTGGGAATAGCTTTTTTTAAAAAAGAGAGAGATCCTCAGGTTCCTCTCCCCTCACAAATCTACAGTTCCCTGAAGAAAGGGAATGAGCATTAAGCTAGTTTAGGTTTGTGGCATAGTCAGAGGTCCAAAGACTTCAATCTGTTCATCTTATCACACAGACCAAGTGTTTGCTTGCTTACAACCGACAACCTGATTCACTAGGAAATGCTGCAGAATGCTGCAGGAGGAGATATTCATAACTGCACAGAAAACACAACATAATAGCTGGGAGTCAAAGCTGCATACATTACAAACAGAAGCACATTTCTAAAACAATTGAGAGGGAATCTATGATTGCAGTAGCTTGACAAGTGTGCTGGGGAAAACCTCCCCTGCTTGGATTCTGTAAATAAAATTTGCTGCAAGCTGCATCATTTCAGAAGTTGATTCTGAAAGCTTGCCATCTGAGGTTTCCTTTTCTTTAAGAAATACATAGCCTATCTTGAATTTAATTGTATCTTGAGACAGGGTGCAGTGGCACTCAAAAGTCACTTCTGAAAGCAACGTGAGAGATACAAACATATATTACAGCCAATCGGAAGCATATCTGGGCAAAAATGTTCCAGTCATTTCATTACTGGGGGGCCTGGTGCAAAAACCTGAAAATATAAAGAAGAATAGCCAGTCTTAAGAGGTTTCTCTTCTGGCAGCTCTCCATTCTGGAAGACAGCCAGGAGATCTACCCACACACTAGAAGTTAATTGGGCAGTTTACTGATTGCAAGGTCTTCTGCTGCTGCTCTTTGTGGATGCAAACTGCAGCAGTGAGGAGTTGGGGGTCAATAAAGAAGGAAGTGTTGGTCCTGCTTAGTGCTCACACACACGCAGGGGAAATCATGTCTACGGCAGGTCTGGGGAACCTTTTTGCCCTGCAGATATTGTTGAACTCCCCAAAGCCCTAGCAAGCATAGTCAATGGCTAGCGATGATGAGAGTTGTAGTTTAGCAGCATCTGGTGGGCCATAGGTTCCTCACACTGCTTCAGGGGCAGGCAGTACATGACTGCACTCTCAGACACACATGTTTTCTGCTAAGCCCCTCACACACATTCACCCTTTATATACGTATACACACCCTAGGCAGAAGGGTGCATTGCAATGGCATCCATCTATCTCAAGAGACACTCCGGAGGTGAAGTCATATCACTGCATTAGCAGCACCAAAGTGACCTCCCTGGGGCACAAGCCTGGCCAGTGTGTCTGGAGGTCCTGGGCTACCCAGAGGACTAGACTCCACTCTCAGCTTCACTGATGTGGTCCAAAGGAAAGCAGAGCAAGACATTTGGCACCAGCTTGGCTGCAGGAGTTGCCAAAAGAAGGCATACAAGGCACCATCCAACCATCTTAGGGACCCCACTCTGGATTTGTGTAGGATTTACTCCTTAGCTGTTTCTTTTCCCAAAGATGTCCCACAAGTTTTAGGACCAGAGTTTTCCTTCTCCTAGATGGGCTACCTTCCCAGGTGGACGAACCTCATCTGCCCCTCACTTCCCTCTACAATATGTGCAGAAACCACCTTCTTGACTATTGGACCCACTATTGGTCTCGTTTACTCAATCTGCCAGAGCCCATTTTTGTATGCAGGTGAAGTCCCTAACTCACCAAGGGTTTGAGACCCATTGGCTCCCCTCATCTGGTTTAGCTGGCCAGACAAAGCTGTTCCCAGGGGGTAGCCACTGTCGCCTGCTGACAACGTCTAGGAGCCACAGGTGGGAGCTGAGTGTGTGTGGGGTGGGGGGAACCAAAGGTGAACAAACTATCCCAGAAGGAGCATGCCATACCCCCCACCAGAGGTACAAGCCTAACAACCCATACACCTCACACAGAAGTTACAGTAATATATATTGGATGGACTAATTTCCTTCCTGGAATGTTTACATCTCTAAGCTTAAACATGGCTAATTCCAGACACTATTTTGTTATTACTTAGGCTCTTCTTTGCGAGAGCATCAGTAGAAAAGAAGAAAGCCAGGGGAAAAGAAAGACAAAAGGAGCAAGTGAAATGAATCCCCTGCATTGTGCTTCTAGACTTTGATGTATTCCTGTTGTCAGCTCACTATAATTTGTAAAGATCAATGGTTTTAGTTAAAATCTAGACCAGGGCACCCCACCTTCTAATTCATCTATTCAGCAGCTGCCCCACTTTTTTCTAAACTATAAAGTTCAAGGTTACTGTGAGGCTTTGTGTGCTGAAGCTCAAGCTCCAGAATTCACAGGTTTTTTCTGGTCATGTACTATATTTATTCACATATATTAAAAAACATATTACTTTTCTTAAACTAAATCACAGTGGTATTATCATCATCATCTAGCCAAAGGTAAGCTCTTTTAAGTCCACTGATTTCAGGTATTTCACTGTCTAATTAAGGGAGCTTCCTGGGTGGCCTGTGAGGTCCCAGGAAGAGTCACAAGTGCAGTTCTGTCTGTGAAGAGGGAGAAGCATTTATGGGACAACACTTGTGCCACTGAAGGACCCTCAGATAAAATCCTCAACAGCTGTGTGTATGGGGGGGGGAGTGGGCATGCAAGGGGCATGTCAAGGGTATGTGTTGGGAAAGAGACAGATCCAAGAGAGCCAAAGCTTCTCCTTTCCTCCAGCCTGGCCACAAGCTTTGCCTAATGCTGGGGCTGCTGTGGTTAATTCTGACACAGTAATGGCAGCTGGAGGGGGGGAAAGGCTGAGGTCTCCCCATCCCAAGGTGACTGCAGCAAAACAACTGCAGTGCATGATGGAATTTCCCCCTCCCCCAGAAATGAAGAGTCTGCCTTTATCCCCCTTCAAAGTCCACGGAGAATGAAATGCATTTAACTGGATGGTACCGGTGACAATGGCAATGGTGCACCGCCTCACCAGTCCCCCCCCCCCAGTGGCAGAGCATATGCCCCCACTGCCCAGGGCAGGTGCACTCTCGAGGGTGGTGGGGCATGGAGGGTGCCCTCCCACGTGCCACAGTTCAGTAAGAGAGGGGCGGGGAAGCTGCTGCTCACTCTCCTCCTGCTCTCCGCATCCGGGTTAGATATGACCTGGCAATGGGGCTGCTGCGGCCGGGTGTGCCTTGCCATGGCTGAGGAGGGCTGCTCTCTGCCTCCGGGTCAGAAGAGCTGCTGCCACTGGGCGCAAAGTGTGCCACCCATTCGCTTGCCATTTTGTCACCTCCCTCAGTCATGACACCCGGGGCAGACCGCACCCACCGCACCCCCCTTCCTATGCCTCTGCCCCACCTGCCTTCCTTCTTGTGTATGTCTAGACCAAAGGGTGGCCCTGGCTCTGAGGTTCTTCCTCTCTAGTCCCAGGGCTCTTCCTGTAGGACTCGGCCGGGGGGGGGGGGTTGTGTGAAACCAGCCTGAGTCGGCTCCGCCTTTTGTGGGCTCTGCCTATCAGTCCCGATGGGCACCAACTGCTTCAAGAGTCACTTAATCACAAAGTACATTCAAAAACAAGAACTAAATCCCCACACTAAGGCAAAGAGACTAAAAAGAGCTTGTGGCCCTGTAGAAGGAAGCAGGCTGTGTATACGGAGGTCAAGAGTTCCTGTTTGGGGCTCCTTGGCCGTATCTTAATTTAAACATCTTTCTTCAATTCCTCTGGCTTACACTTCTTGACTTTCCCTGGATCTACATCCTTACAAGTCTGTTTCCCTTTCCACTTCCTGTTTGCCCTGGGATTTCCTGGCTCTGCCTAAACTTACAAATTTAGCCTTCAGATCCCGTTCGGCCGCCTGCGCTCCCATCCTGGCTTTCCCTCTGCTATCTCTCCATCACAGACGGCAGACCCTCAAATAGCTACATTTTGTATCCAAGGTATCCAAAATCTGCTGGTTGAAAAGGAGTGTGTATTTCATGATAGAAATAAAATCAGGCCACCAACCTAGGGACTACTCACTGTTGCAAAATAACACAGAGAGTTTTCTTTTTAAAGTATATTTGAACACAAGCACTCTGTGTAATCCTCATAAACCATGTGCCATTTTACTTCCACATGCAACATATCCTTGTCCAAATCCCATTTAATGCATTTGTTTCATGCAAAATCACTCCAAGTGATTATCTAATTGTCTATGATGCTGTGCTTGGGTTTCTACCATAACAGACATTAGTACATACAGTTTTCTCTTTTAAAATACTTTTACAGATCACTCATTCCAAAGAAATTCTCCTGCACTTCATGAACATGACTAAATGGTCCCAAGTCCAATATGAATCTATTTGCTAGGTATTTTAAAACTGTATTGCTATTCTTTGCTGTTTTATGTACGTACATAACCTTTCCTAGTGAAGAAGATGTGCCTCATTTACTTGCATTCAGTCATAATAGGCCCTCTCCTGGGTTGCTGATTTCTTTTCCCCTGGCAGATGCCAGAGGGTGAGTTTTCATGGAAGGAGAGAGTTCTAGAGGGTTTATGGTGCTTATTTACAAATATGCATCAATAGGAACTGCAAGGCTAAAGCCTTGAACCAGTTCTGTCAACCAGTTCTGGCTTGAACCAGTTCTGTCAAAAGTAAACATTACATCCATATAGCTTCCCAACCAGCTTGCATAAAAAACTCAGATGCCTGTTTCCTTCCAAACTTGAACTGTTTCTTTTTCATCTCTTCCTGTAACAAGAGATTGTGCCATAGGAGCCAACAGTCAACCAAAGTCATTGGCAAGCATCTTTAAACCATTGGTGTCAATTAAAGAAAATGGCCAAGGCTGTGCCCATCTTAGTTTCCAGGTCTGTAATAATTTATCTTTCCAGTCCATGCCATTTCGGCATGTATTTACGAACATCTGACCTTACCAATTTTTGTATTAATATGTGACTATTATTATTTTAAACAATTTTTGTAGCATTCAACTAATGTCTGTTCAGAGTAGGCCCATTGAAGTAAATGGACTTAACTATCTAATTTTAACTAGTTTCAGTAGGTCTATCTCAGTAAATACTTGGCTTGTTTCTGTGTAATGTATGGAATTGTTCATAATGTTTATAGACTCTTCATATGTTGAAGCACTGCAGAAAGTCCATTATAGACAGAGTGTTTCTGGGGAGGCATATTTTTGGGTCTCAGAGAAAGTCCATTCAGCCATCAGTTTCCAGAACTGGATTTTGAAATGTCTTCCGGAGCCAGTAAATGTGTCTGCTTCTTTGTAGGGTGTGTGCAACGCAAGAGTTCATTGTTTACAGAAATATAAGGAATGGTTTTACATTGTCATAGCCAAGTCTGAAAAATGGAGATGGTATAATATAGTAATATTATAAGCTATACTATTACTACCCAGCATTTATATAATGCCTTTTGAGCACTCAAAATGCCCTATCTCAGCTGTTCTTACAACACCCCTGGTTGTGTCTGTTGCCCTTTCCCCCAACCTCCATTCATTCATCAGCTTTGCTTCACAACTTTTACACACAGAGGTTGCTCTGTTCATGTGGCAAGAGCCCATGCGCACACATTGGTGTTTGCCCACCTTTTTGGACCTGTGGGCACATTTGCAAACTGGAAAAACTGTTGTGCGCACCACCGAGAGCACCACCTAAGCACACACCACAACTTATTCTACCGGGTAGCAGAGAATGCTTCCCCACATACAAGACAGTTTGGAATGAGGCTGAAAGGGTAAGCTGTGGTGAAGTTTGAAAGTGTGACTTCCTAGTTTACATGCTTAGCATCTGTCATGGATGCTTTAGTTGAGATTCCTGCATTGCAGGGGGTTAAACTAGATTACCCTTGGAGTCCTTTCCAACAAATCTATGATTCTATGATTCTGCAGTACATCAGCTCTGTTCTGACCATAGCTGTCAACTTTTCCCTTTTCTTGCGAGGAATCCTATTCGGAATAAGGGAATTTCCCTTAAAAAAAGGAAAACGTTGACAGCTATGGTTATGACCTCGGGACATTTGAAGCCAGTTTTCCAAACTTGTCTTAATAACAAATCACTTAAACAAGGTGGCTATACACCATGGTTAAATTTGGTCACAATTGTCTCATTATTTTCACATTGCCCCATTGACATGATTAATGCCTGGACTGTAGCATGTCTTCATACATTTGAAATGGATTGAAAGGAATGGAATCCAATGTGGCCGCAGATTCAGCCTTTAGCAAGACTGCTCTGCTGAGTTTAAATTCAGCTCCAATTCTTGGTTGCGTGTCGAGGTCCCCAAGCCACCCCCTAAATAATTCACAATTCACACAGAATTTTTGTTTAAGGTTTTTGGCATAATTTTGGCCACAACTTTATTAAAATACATAAATGTGAGTGGTTGCTTAGGCATTGGTTATGACTATCTGTCCCCGTCCCAGGACAGAACTGACTTCCAGATTCCAGTGAATGCCAGTAAGGGAAAACAATATTGGAGAGAAATGGAGCTGAGCCACAGGCCCTCACTTCTCCCTGCATGCTCCCAGGGGCTTGCACAGCCCTAGCCCCTTGCCGGGGATAAGAACAAATGTATGGCAAACCTTTAACGGAATTCCCTTGCAGCAGCAGCACTGGAGGGGCAGGCACCCCTCCACCAACCAAATTTTAACCAATTCTTGGTAATAAAATAGGAGCAACAGCCCATGGGATTGCTTTTGAGACTGAGAAAGAAATGTCACTATGAGCTCCATGGTAAATAAAAAGTTAAAAAAAACAAGGGCACAATTTCCTCCTCTGCATATGAAGAAATGCTGGATGGAGGTGAGGCAGAACCTTCCAGGCCCTTGCCAAGTCACCTTGAAGTGGGCATAGAACTTCTGTCCAACTTCCAAGGGGAAATTTCCCACACCAGCTTTATGCTGAAGAAGTGAGAGGATTGTGCACGAAATAGCCATCTTTATTTTTGATGTTGCCATCCCATCCATTTTTTCAAGCATGCAGCAGAATACATAAATTTCATGAAATGGGCTGTAGTCCAAAAATGCTTATGCTATAATAAATTTGTCAGCCCTTTCAGGTGCAACAAGTCTCTTCCTTGTGTTTCCTGCCAAAGATGCAGCTACCTCTCTGGAATTTGTTTCAGACTTTTATATCTGATGCAAAAATTTCACCCCCTAGGATGGTATTCGTCATTATACTTTTCTCTAACAGTCTCATGTGTCCAAAAATGCAGTTTGAAAAATCTGGTAATCCTAAATAGCAAAGGCCATGTACCAGTGTCCCTATTTTCCAGGGACAGTCCTGGATTTACAGAAGCCACTCGGTTTCTTATTTGATCCCAGAATGTCCCCCTTTTCCTTAGGATGTCCCTATTTTCATAGGAGAAATGGAGGGTATGGAGTTATCTGACTCCTGAGCCATTTGAAGGCAGCCCTGTATAGGGAAGTTTTTAAAAATGTTTAATGTTTTATTATGTTTTTATATATGTTGGAAGCTGGCTGGGGCAGCCCAATCAGATGGGTGGGGTACAAATATTAAAATTATTATAGAAAAGGATGTTCCTGTTTTCGTTGGTGAAATGTTGGAGGGTATGCATGTATTCCAGAAGTGAAATCAGAGGGTAAGAACAGAAGAGGCCCCTTGCTACCATGTAGTTCAGCATCCTGTTTCTAAGCACAACCAGTTAGACGCCACTGGAAACTCACAAGCTTAGCAGGGCATGAAGGTCATGGCCTCCCCCCGTGGTCTTGCCCCAGCATCTTGTATTCAGAAGCAGACTGTCTTGTAGGGCAAGGTCTGTCTGTGAAGGAAGTACTTATCAGCCTTATCCTATCCATGTTTAATTGAAAGGATGTTCCACCTGTTTCAGTGAGGCTTCCTTCTAAGCAAACATGCTTCAGGTTGCTGACTTAGAAAACATAACAGTAGAATCATAGAATCATAGAATCACAGAGTTGGAAGAGACCACAAGGGCCATCGAGTCCAACCCCCTGCCAAGCAGGAAACACCATCAGAGCACTCCTGACATAAGGTTGTCAAGCCTCTGCTTAAAGACCTCCAAAGAAGGAGACTCCACCACACTCCTTGGCAGCAAATTCCACTGTCGAACAGCTCTTACTGTCAGGAAGTTCTTCCTAATGTTTAGGTGGAATCTTCTTTCTTGTAGTTTGGAACCATTGCTCCGTGTCCGCTTCTCTGGAGCAGCAGAAAACAACCTTTCTCCCTCCTCTATGTGACATCCTTTTATATATTTGAACATGGCTATCATATCACCCCTTAACCTCCTCTTCTCCAGGCTAAACATGCCCAGCTGCCTTAGCCATTCTTCATAAGGCATCGTTTCCAGGCCTTGGACCATTTTGGTTGCCCTCCTCTGGACACGTTCCAGTTTGTCAGTGTCCTTCTTGAACTGTGGTGCCCAGAACTGGACACAGTACTCCAGGTGAGGTCTGACCAGAGCAGAATACAGTGGCACTATTACTTCCCTTGATCTAGATGCAATACTCCTAATGATGCAGCCCAGAATTGCATTGGCTTTTTTAGCTGCCGCGTCACACTGTTGGCTCATGTCAAGTTTGTGGTCAACCAAGACTCCTAGATCCTTTTCACATGTACTGCTCTCAAGCCAGGTGTCACCCATCTTGTATTTGTGCCTCTCATTTGTGCCTCTCATTTTTTTTTTTTTTGCCCAAGTGTAATACTTTACATTTCTCACTGTTAAAATTCATCTTGTTTGTTTTGGCCCAGTTCTCTAATCTGTCAAGGTTGTTTTGAAGTGTGATCCTGTCCTCTGGGGTGTTAGCCACCCCTCCCAGTTTGGTGTCATCCACCAATTTGATCAGGATGCCCTTGAGTCCATCATCCAAGTCGTTGATAAAGATGTTGAATAAGACTGGGCCCAAGACAGAACCCTGTGGCACCCCACTAGTCACTCTTCTCCAGGATGAAGAGGAACCATTGATGAGCACCCTTTGGGTTCGGTCAGTCAGCCAGTTACAAATCCACTGAGTGGTAGCATAGTCAAGTCCGCATTTTACCAGCTTCTTTACAAGAATATCATGGGGCACCTTGTCAAATGCCTTGCTGAAATCAAGGTAGGCTACATCCACTGCGTTCCCTTCATCTACCAGGCTTGTAATTCTGTCAAAAAACAAGATCAGGTTAGTCTGACATGACTTATTTTTCAGAAATCCATGCTGACTATTGGTGATCACAGCATTCCTTTCTAGGTGCTCACAGACTGTTTGCTTAATGATCTGCTCCAGAATCTTCCCTGGTATTGATGTCAGACTGACTGGGCGGTAATTATTTGGGTCCTCTCTTTTCCCCTTTTTGAAAATAGGGACAACATTTGCCCTCCTCCAGTCTGCCGGGACTTCGCCTGTTCTCCAGGAATTCTCAAAGATGGTTTGCCAGTGGTTCTGAGATCACATCTGCCAGTTCTTTTAATACTCTTGGATGCAGTTCATCTGGCCCTGGAGACTTGAATACATCTAAACTAGCCAAGTATTCTTGTACTATCTCCTTAGTTATTCTGGGCTGTGTTTCCTCTGCTGAATCATTTGCTCCAAATTCTTCAGGTCGGGCATTGTTTTCTTCTTTTCTTCTTTTCAGAAGACTGAGGCAAAGAAGGCATTGAGGAGTTCAGCCCTTTCTGTGTCCCCTGTTTGCATTTCACCATCTTCTCCTCTGAGTGACCCCACTGTTTCTTTCTTCTTCCTTTTGCTACGGACATACCCATAAAAGCCTTTTTTGTTGCTTTTAGTACTCATCAGAGTGATCTGATAGTGATCAGTGCTGAGATAGAAAGTGGGGTTGCCCTCTGGCAGCTTTACAATCAGAACACATGAGAACAGGTCCTTCCTAAACCCTAACTTGCGCACATGGAACTCCTCCATGTGTGGAGGCATCCTCAGCCAATCAGGATTCCCTGCCTGTCAAAGAGGATCTCTGTGCATGTGTGTCAGGACAGGCACATTATGTGCAGTCCCTTCTCAGACCATTGGACAGAACAGTGGCAGGTGGCACAGCTCCCCCTCCCTGCCCATCATGGGGAAGAAATTCAATTTTGTTTGCATTTTAAGGGTGCCTGATTTGCACTTCTTGAACAAATAAAAAATGAAAATGCAGAGGTCCTTCAAAATTTTCACTTCTCTGAACTTTATTAAGTAATTCTCCAGCCAAACAATGGGTATCAAAATGCATTTATACAGAAGAGTTTGCATGAAAATACATTATATTGGAGGGGAGACACTTGCAAAAAAGGTGTATATTAGTCAAAACTGCATACAAAAATGTGTTAGGAGAAATTCACATTAAAATGCTGCCAAATTTTCATGAAGTTTTTTGCTGTTTGTTTTTTTGGTAATGCAAACTCCACAGAAATGTGGAGAACTGAATTTAAGTCTGGAAAAGTAAGAAACTGGGAGAATGTGAAACTGACAGATTCATCCACCCCTACCCATGACCTTCTCACTCGCTTGTTTTTCACACATGAAGGGGATTCATCTAATTCCAACCCCATAAGTCATCAAAAATTCTACTCAATATTGATCCAGAGCAGATTCCAAAGTATAGGTAGCAAAGTAAAAACTTAGACATGTTGCAGGATTCCCCAAAAAATAGACCAGAGGCAAATGTACTTCATCCAGCAGAGCTTTACTGCTACTGAAGGCAAATGAGCATAATGGTCACCAGTGGCATAGCGTGGGGGGTGCCAGGGCTGCCGGCCGCACCGGGCGCAACATCTGGGGGGGCGCGAGTCCAGAGGGAAGGGACAAGTTCCTTCCTCTGCCGGGCTCCCCGCCGCCACCGCCAGCCTTGCGCCCTAGCGCGCGCGCCCCCCACCGCCGCAGCTGCGGCTGCGCTCCACTCACTGCTCGCAGGAGGAGCAGCCGCTGCAGCAGCGCCGACACCGCCACCAACGCCTGGCTGGGCACGGGCAGCCTCCGCACCCCAACGCCGACGCCATCCCCTCGGCCCAGCCACAGGCGGCGGCTGCTTCTGCCAACTGGGAGGGAGGAGAGCTCCGAGGGGCCTCGCCGCGCCCTGCGCTCCCCAAAACCCTCCGAGAGGAAGCCGGCGGGTGGGCGGGCGAGGGTCTCCCGGTGGAAGGGGGCGCCCCTGGCTCCGGCTCTCAGCGCAAGTCTCAGCCGCGGGGGGGGGGGGGTCGGGCGAGGACGGATCGCGGCTGGAAGCCCCCGGACCAGGCCGGGGGGAGGAGAGGCGCTCGCCAAGCCCGGATCTGGAGCGCCTCGGAGCGCGGGCTCCACCTACAGCCCAAGGAGAGGAGGGGGCGGGGAGGCGCCCGAGGGGAGGGGGCTTCGGCTGCCTCAGCCCGCGGGGGCTCCACAAATAATAAATTTAATAAATTCCTGCTGAGCCTTAATGGGGGGTCCTTGGCTCCTTCGCTTGCCCCCAGCCCCAGTGGTGTAGCGTGGGGGGGTGCAGGGGGCGGCCGCAACATCTGGGGGGCGCGCTCGCACTCGAGTGCTAAAATCCAGGGGTTAGGGTGCGCAAATTACTTGCCTTGCCCCGGGTGCTGACAACCCACGCTACGCCACTGATGGTCACAAATCCAATACATTCAGGATTGGCACAGTCCATAAGAAATCCAGCTGCTGAAGACTTAGCTTGAATTTACAATAACTAAATAATAAGACTAAAACCTTAACACTACATACAGAACTTCACATCAGAAGGAAAAGCGATAGAAAGTGAAAGTGAAACAGAACCACTTTAAGGCAGCTGCACTCAGCTTCTCTGAAGGAATAACCCAAACATCATGAACCTTCTGCTTGTTTCTTTCACACAGAGAAGCTTCTAGAACCCTCTTGAATTAAGTAGAATAGGGAAAATCTCTACACATCAGATCAATACTTTCTGCGCTAATAAATGCAAACTGACACTATCGGTGTAAATGGTGCTTTCCAGAGATTCATAAGCAAACTGAAAAAAGAAAAGAAGAAATATGTGCCCGCAGAGAACTTACAGTCAAAAATTGGCAAATATCAAGATAACAGCTTGGAGGGTTGGGGGAGAAGCTTTATTGGGGCATTCAGGCTCACGTGACTATAATTGCCAGGGTCAAAAGTGGAGGACTGCACACGGTCACTCTGTGCAACCCGTTATCCTAAGCTAGCCTTTCTCAATGCTGTTCATGCCTCAGCGTTCCAGTTCACAGTAACAGCTGGTGACATTCTGCAGGCCCCACTGCAGACACAACCACAAGGCAGGGGTAGCTAACACAGTGTGCAGGGGCAGAGGTTGGGTGAACGTATGCAGCCCAGCTCTCTTCCCTCATGCATTCACAGTCATGAGAGCCGAAAGCCCAAATAGGACTACAGAGAGAAGTCAGGAAGAGACATTTGTGGCAAGGGATGAGCTTTACAGTTGGAATGAAGGGCTAAGCAGTTAATGAGATTTCTGGCTATATACACACAGAGACACATAGGGGCCAGAAGTCTGTGTATCTGTACAGTATTTCTATATTTTTAGATGTCTTGTTTATTTGTGTTAACATAAATTGGCTTCATTGAAAAGACAATCTGGGTATGCCAGAGGTGAACTGGAGTCTTGACTTCACTTGTTTGAAAAAGATCTAAACATGAAATCATTCCTTTCCTTGTTTGAGTGCTCTTTTTCCAGACATCAAGTAAACAGAGAAGTTTCTGGTTGTTTTAGTATGAGGGGGAGAGAGAAAGAAAGCACAATATTACCATAGTTCCCCCCCCCTTAGCACTTAAACCACCCATGCTTCAGCTGCTAATTATGCCAGTAGATTTCTTAAAAATGAATGCAGAGCATGGCAATTTCATTCAGATAACATAATGAAAGCAGCATGTTTTGCATCCAAAAATTGCTTATTGAAAAATCTGGTACTACTAGGCAGTAAAGACACATTCTCATGTCCTTCGCTTTTAATTTCACTTCTTGTATTAAATCACCAAAAGTAGAATACATGAGAATGACCAGACAGTTCCCTCCAGCATTCTCTTTCTGACAGTGGTCAGCCAGATCAGCTCTGGGATCTCACAAACAAGATATCAGGTAAAAGGCTAATACTTGCCATTTTGTTTGAGACTTTAAGCTAAAATAAATTGTTCCACCACAGGCACATTTGAGGAGCCTGTCACAGTCCTAAGAACGTTTCTTACTGAATCAGAACTAGAGTCCTGTTCAGGTGTTGTTTGCTTCCATCTTGTTCAACACGGGAGCAAAGAATGGAACTAAGCACCCTGTCCCAGTTTCTTTTAGCTCCTCGCCTGACATCTGCATGTCAATTAAGACAGTAAACAACAACAATTAATGCATCAAAAGGCATCAGAATTAAAGCTCAGGGAAAAGATTCACAAAACAGCAGGCCACTAATTAACAGCTAGCTTGAATAAAAAGGCCTTTACCCATCCAAAGGATGGTGCCTAGCAAATTTCCATTGCAAGGGAGTTGGGCAACTGTGGCATCCAGCCTGGAGCAAGAGCCTTGTAGTGGGGGGGTTTCAGGAGAAGAGTGGGTGGGGAAAAGATACCTGAGGTCTTCCACTGCTGTACTAAAAAGTAGCAGGTGATAGGAAGCATCTGTTTGGGACCCTGAAGAGCCACTGTCAGTCTGAGTGGACCAAACTGGGCTGCATGGTCAAAAAGTCAGACCTGGTACAATGCATCGGAAGAGTTGGGGTTTGAGGCCTCTAGCCCCTGATTCTGAGTATTTCATAGCTGTATAGTGCAAGGGCAGAGAGAGTGGGGAAGGGATGTCCATCTCTCCATTAGTGGGTAGAAAGCCACATAGGAAGTGGGTACTCTATGTGGAGGCCTGATTGGTGCAATTAATTTATTTCACACACACACACACACATACACACACACTGCACAAAGATGGTGATGTGTGATAAGATATCCAACTAGAGCACCTGTGTCCTACATGTTGTTAATGATGGGATGGAGAGAAGATGGGCAGCCATTTCTTCACCATGGAAAGACTGCCACTGTCTGGGTAAGTTTCTGAACCAGTCCTAGTTCAAAGAAGTCAAACCGCGCGCACAAATGTGCAGACCAGTCAAGGCTCATCTCCACTCAACGTACAACTTGATTCTTAAGGTTTTACTGTCTGAATATGGTTTACAGAGGGCAAAAGAGAAAACTGGAGAAGGGAATGCTATGGGATGAGTATCAAAACAAAAAAGAGCACATAAAGTAATGTGGAATGAAAGAAAAGGAGCTGGATCACAAAATAATACAATTAAAATGAAAGGAGGAAATGAGGGACTATTAAAGAAAACAACACTGAGAGATGAAAAGAAAATTTGGAGCATATGGATGGAGAAACATGAAAGACAGATCTTTGTCTATTTCAGATGATCAAAGGAGTAGTTCCTCTCCCTATGTTACTTTCTGGCAATACTGTGTAATGGTAATATTAGAATTAGCATTAATTTGAGTGAATTAGCCAATGGAAAATAATCATGGATTTTTCTACTCCGTGAGGGGCAGAGAGCTTGCCTTTAGTAATTGCCATGAAAGTAGCAAATATCCTAGTCAAGGTTTGGATGTCAAAGTATGTGTGTGGTCTTATGCTCTTCCCCTCCCCCAATTCTCTGGGACTGAATGAAGGTGAGTTGCTAAGAGAGAAGAACTTCCCCATGTTTAGCCTGTGCTCAGTGGCTGCTAACGAAACAAATGTTCCTCAGATCCCCACCTGTTTTTCCAAGAACCAGTTCACGTGTTCACTTTATCACTTGAGTGGGTTATAAAATGTAACCACAATAAACAAGCATAAGGTATGATGCAATTTCATCTTGAGGTATATCTAGCAGAAGACCTTTGATTCTTGCTTTGAATCTTGACCCCCTGATATATCATGTCGCCTCCCCAACATGACACAGCACCTGAACCCTTGACACATTCACATTCCATAGCTGGTCATACAGACTACTAGACAGGGGGAAATAGAACTTCTGTGGAACTCTGCATGGCAAGCTGTCTGCAGGGATGTGCACAGGAGGGGATATGCCTGTCCTGTGGCCACTGGATGTTCCAGGCTGGCCTTCAGGGTCTGTTAGGCAGTGGCATGGGGCAAGCACTTGTTGGTGCATCCCCCCACTTACAGGCCTACTCCCTACCTGGGATCAGGTTGTTAACTGCTGGTGTTTAGACATCACCTTAAACCATGTTTAGTTCTCCAGTCTTTTGGTGGCTAGCTGTACATTTGAGCACTGATCATTTTACTGCCTGCTGCTGTGTTTTGAGGGTTGTCATTTTAACCAGGGCTTTCCGCCCGCCTCCCAGCCGGAACTCAGCTCTGGCACCTCTCAAGTGGGCACCATTGCCATTCTAAGAGAAAGAGGGAGGTGTTCATTGAGAGTACCAGCACCTCTTTTTTAAAGAAAGAAAAAAAGAAAAATAGCACTGTCTTTAACTGTAGTTGTATGGTATTTGCATTGTGTTTTAAGACTGTTCTTAGCTGCCCTGGGCTATGGCAGGAGGAAGGATGGGATATAAGGGCAATAAATCAATGACAGATGAAAACCACAGAACACATAGGCTGATATGCAAATGCAATGTCCAGTGCATGACGTTAGGCAGGAACAGGGCAGGGAAACAATCCCACTTCCTTGCTCTCTCCACCATCCGCCTAACATCTGCTTTGTGCTTGAGTTTTATGAGAATGGGTTAATATTCTATACTATTGTTCAGTGGCTAATAAATCAACAGCTAGGGTTTGATTCTGCCTCCCCTTTGCTGCCTGCTGCTGAGCCACGAAAAATGACATTGTGGAACAATGACCCAGTTGCCAAGGGAAGTAAAATCTGGCTGTAAAATACCTGCACATTAGCTTGATTTTATCTAACTGCAAGGATCAGGAAGCCATGAGCACTGTCACTGCTCCACAACCGGGTTAGAATACACTCCCATTTTACACAAAGCACAAGACCCTGAAGGTTTTAACTCTATTAGAAAATTTCAAAGTCAAATGGCAGGGCTTCAGAGGTTTCCAGAACCAAATTCACTCATCTTTAATTAGCATGCCATGAGCCAAATAGACATGTCTCATATAAGGAGATACTGAAGTAAATGCAGGTGCTCTATAATGAAAATGCATTTATTTGATCCTTGGCTATGGTGTGTGAGTATCTCTCTCTCTCATATATATATATATATATATATATATATATATATATATATGCAACCTGCATTGATTAAGCCTACCAGTATCATGGTCTTCCATGTAACAATCCTAATCCATTATCCAAGACAGAATTTCCTCACAATCATTTACTTATGGGGATGGTGAGAGGTCTGTGCAAAAATGAAGTTGTGTTGCTCTTATTAATTCAGCTGATTAGCACTGAATTATAATTAACCTCATATTTTAGCATGAATATAATGCAGCTTCAGAGCTTGGGAAGAATGACGTTTGATTATTTCTTATCTCAACAATACCACCACGCAAAACTGTGTTAAGTATTAAATACAAATTTTAAAAATAGGTCTAGACAGTCCAGATCTAGCCGTGCATAATTAGCCAAGCACAACAGTTGGTTAGATCCCAGATGGTGGGGTGAATCCTCACCTGCAACAAGCGATACAACCAGACCATTCCGCAGGGCCAAGAACATCACAGTGTAGGTACAGATACCATTTCCAATGTGCATCTCTATAACAGTTGTTTAAAAGGTGAGGTTTCCATTTCTGTGATTCAGAATATCCAGAATTCTGGGCCATGACATTTCCCAAGGGCCACCATGACCTATGCAGCGTATCAGTATCAGATGCCAGACAAAGAGGAAGAGGAAAGAGGAACTGCCCTCTTGTTGCTGCTGGATAATGGCCATTGCCAAGTCTGATGCATCCAGTAAATGTAGTTGGGGGACAGATAAACTGACGATCCTACTTTGGCTCAGAATTTAATCTGAGCATATGAATTTAGGAGCCTCATAATGCTCACCTCTTTTTTGAGGAAGGCATTGTGATACTCTGGTGGTCATATACAGAGGAGATTCACATTATCTCTAGACATGTAGCAGTGACTTTGATGCATCACCTCTTCCAAGGGCAGGTAAGTCCACTGGCATTTCTATGTTATGAATGATGGAATTATCTGATCACACCAGCATATAGAAGCATTATCCCACTGCAGGGTTTGAGGGGGTTTTGCCTGGAGATGCCATGGATTGATCAAGGGCCAATGTGGCATTGTGGCTAGAGGGCTGGTCTATGACCTGGGAGATTAGGGTTTGAATCCTCACCTTGCCGCAAAGCTTACTAGGTGACTTTGGGCTAGTCACCATCTCTAACCTACCTCACAGGGTTGATGTGGATAAATTGGAAAGGAAGTGAACCAGGTACACCACCTTGAGCTCTTTGGTGGAAATGTAGTAAATAAATAAATAAAATAAGCTGGACCCTCCTACATACAAAATGTGCTCTGAGCTGTGTCCCTAGGAAGGAGGCAAAGCACCAGGGCAGTAAATCTGGCTGAGACACAGTGGGCAACCTCTTTTGTGGAAAATAAAGAATACATTTCTTGTAATATACATAGCAGTTCTCTTGCAGCACATGAATTTGCTCCAGTAAACTGTCTAGAAGTGTCATTCTGAGCCTATTTGACCTTAAAACAAACAATTGCTTGGATAATGTGGGAATATGAGAAAACAACCATAAACCACTGGTTTGTGGTATTATATGCTGTGCTTTTTTTCAGCTGTTTGCTCATCTTTCCCTTTCAGCAACCTTACATATTAGATTACTGATCTTTAATATAATATCTCCTTGGTAGGATAACATACTGAAGCGACTGCATTTCCTTAAAAGGTGCTTAGGCACCGATTTCCCATAGCCTGCAATCAGGGCTTTGAAACTGTAACATTTGTGACAGAATAAACTCCATTAACTTGTTTTATTAGTACTGTGTGCAGCGAGGAGGATCAGTTCTGTTGAACATGATGAAATGACTAACAGGTTCCATCAGAGTATGACAGAGTGTTTTCATCTCACAGAGAATATATAATTACTGTTCACATAAGCAGGTACAAATTCTTTAAAAAAAGAAGAAGAAGAAAGAAATCCTCCCTCCTTAGGCAGCACAGAAATCTTAAGCTTTTTTATTCATGGGAGAAGTAAAATAAAATAAAGTGTGCTCCCCACTTCTGCGTGCCCAAGTGCGCGCACACACACACATTTCTGTCTTGTTTTTTTCTCCTGTCTGTTCTGGCTTTCATCCGCATAACAGAAAATGAGCCAGCAACTGAAGCGGGATTCTATAGTGACCAGGCACCCTGACAAGCACAAAGGAGCTTCATTCGACTCATAAGGGCCCATCACATTGTTTTAAGAGCAATACCCAGAACGGAGCATTAAAGAAGGCCTTTTGAGTAGGCTAAATGTCAGTGAAACATGCCCAGAACAATATATATATATATATTATTAATGCTGCACTGACTCTCTATGCTCACTTCACACCTGACGCATCTGAGCCAACGCTGGGCAGGGCGAATGCTCATCTCACGGAGTTGCATCGCATTGTTTCCCAGCTCTGCCTCGTCCTCTGCTGCTGCTACTGCTTGCCACCACGTCTCTTCTTCTTGGCCGGCAGTCTTTTGCCCTCATGGCCACTGAATCTGATTGGTTGACCCACATGATTTTGTTTATGCCTGTGACATCACATCAGGCAGAGCATGGTAACATCATCTCAGGGTTGGCCCAAGACATTTTGCACCTGAGGCAAACCACAAAATGGTGCCCCTCCTCCCCACCAGGAGCAAAGGGGTGACTGAAGATCTACATCAGGAACAAAGATTGACATTGGGATCTGCTACAGACCCTTTAAGTGTCCCTATTTTCCAGGGACAGTCGTGGATTTACAGAAGCCATCCTGGTTTCTGATTTGATCCGGGACTGTCCCACTTTTCCTTATTTTCATTGAAGAAGTGTCGGAGGGTATGCTGCTGCCTCTGCAGATCCTGCCGCTTGAGGCGGTTGCCTCACCTTGCCTTGCGGGTGAGCTGGCTCTGCATCATCGGATTAAGCAACAATGAGGCTGAGGACAGTGGGAAGAGGGCAAAACTACAAGAAAAAAGATTCCACCTAAACATTAGGAAGAACTTCCTGACAGTAAGAGCTGTTCGACAGTGGAATTTGCTGCCAAGGAGTGTGGTGGAGTCTCCTTCTTTGGAGGTCTTTAAGCAGAGGCTTGACAACCATATGTCAGGAGTGCTCTGATGGTGTTTCCTGCTTGGCAGGGGGTTGGACTCGATGGCCCTTGGGGTCTCTTCCAACTCTATGATTCTATGATTCTATGAAAAACCTAAGATGCAGAAGAGCATTAACACAATCTGGATGTGTCTGCAGAGAATGCTGAACATAACTGAAGACTGGGTTCTCCCTTTTCTTTTCAACATGCCAGAAAAAGAGTGTGGTATGTAGATTAGATTTTATATGTTCTAATAGGGCTGCGTTGGGAATTTCTGGAAGGCATCGGTTTGTCCTGGATCTCAAGTAAACTGAGAAATTGCGTCTTTTTGGCATTTTCCTAAATAAAGCTCAACAACTTTGGGGGTTTTACTTCTTGAAATATGGCAACCCTAAATAAATAAGCAAATGGTTGAAAGTTATTCCAGCATTAGAAAACCAAGCCTGACTGTATTTTTCCAAAGCAGGTATCTCATACTGCAGATGGCACAGCTGCAAACATTTATCTGAAGAGGAGAGAGAGATTCTCTTTCTTCTGCAACAACTCCAACAACATTAGCCACTTGAGAAATATAAATGGCTTTCTCTTTTCCCCTCTACCTCCATTTCTGCCACCCTTTTTTCTTCCCTCATTGAAGATGAAACCCAGCCTCCAAGCCAGCAGCTACACAAAACTTCCCATATAAATGTAGCAGAATACATGTTAGTCTGGAATACATGTTAGACACTCACTCACTCCAAACAATCACAAAGGGAAATGATTGGAAAAAAAGATTCCGATCAGATATTGAAAGGTGACAAACCGGGGGGGGGGGGGAGGGTCTACCCATTCTTTTTTTTTTCTTTGTGAGAATGTGTTTTGGAGTTGCACCTCAGTATAACTAAAAATGACTTTTAAAAATAGCACTGATTTATAGATTTATAGATTCACATATCAAGTGGAGAAAGGTTCATTTTATGTTACAGCTCTGTCTGTTGCTCCTCGTATAGTTAAGGGGCTTGTCAGCCCTGCAATTAGAGAACCTCCCGACATTCTGAGGACTGTAATTTGGACATAAAAATTTCAGTGCAGAATGAACTTTGAAATAAGATTTCATTTGGGAGGGTTCTTTTTTAATACTGTCAGAAAAAAATACTTCACTTTTAAATGGATATGGCTGTAAAACAGGACCAGAGACTGCAGTAGGTCTGGACTGCACTGTGGTACTATTCTAGAGAGGAAATTAATTTGCTCTCCACAATTATCCTGAAAATTCCCCTATGTATATTATCTCCAGCTATCTTCTCCATGCATACACACACACACACACACATGCCAAATATTTACCAGAGAAGTGAAAAGAAGTGGCTATGCTGGCTTCTGGGTTCTGGCACAATCTCACAAGAGCCCCATGAAATCGTGAGGAGCAAACTCCTAGGAACCGAGGTACCTTTGCCCCCAATAAATATTTGAGTGGGCCGGGGCCCCCCAAAGCTGATGGGCATTGTCTTTTGTTTAATATATTTTTTATTAATTTTTCAACATATCATTTTCAACAGTAATTAAACATACTTTCATTTCTTACACCATTTTTTTTTTACTTCCATCAATCACATCTGAAAATTTTCTGATCTATTCACGTAATATACATTTTTTACTTCCACTATTACATTTAACTCTCAAAACTAATATCACTATTCTTTCTCTACTTGGCAATATTTCATATATTTCTCCTTCAAAACTTCTTGTAGTCCTACTAGCATAATTTGTTGATTACAGTTGCTCTTCAAATAGTTCATATATTTCTTCCAATCTTCTGTAAATCTCTGGTCCCGTAGGTTTCAAATCCTTCCTGTCATTTTATCTAATTCTGCGTAGTCCATTAATTTTGTCTGCCATTCTTCTTTCGTCAGAATTTCTTCTTGCTTCCATTTCTGGGCCAACAATACTCTTGCCACTGTTGTAGCTGATGGGCATTGTCATCCAGATGACATGCATGGCCCTGTCATGCGATCAATTATGCAGGGTGGGCCTTACCTCCCCCCCCTCCAATATTTTATACCCCTGACTCAGAGAAGTTTCCCATCATCACTACTAGATCTTTATAATCCTTGGTTTTGCTCACTGCAGCCCTTGACACATGGCTGGTGCAATACATTTTGGCATTTGAGACAAACCACAAAATGGTGCCTCCCCACTCTGGCTAGGGAACAAGGGTGGGGGAGTGAAGATCTACATAGGGGGGAAGGTGTGTGAGAGGGAATTAAATCAACCTTTCCCAATGGGGAGCTGGCACTCAGGGGACCCCAGAGGGCAGCGGCCACCATTTTCTCCCTATGGGTGGGAGGAGCCCACCAATGCCCCAAATTCTCTATGAGTCCTCTGTAAATGTGGCAAAGGGGGGGGGTGGGGCTGCCAAGGAGGCAGTAGATCCAGCCTCCAAGGTGTGTGTTGCAGCCGTTCCTGTCACCACAGCAGAAGCAGTTGCTGCATTTTGTGGAGGTCAGATCTGCTGCCCCTGTAGATCCTGCTGTCCGAGGCAGTTGCCTTCCCTTGCCTCATGGTTTGGCCTGCCCTGCCCCGACACCCATTAGTGGATTAGTGCTGCCACTGCAGAACCCGTTCCTGCCTCCTGTCCCTCTTCCTCCTTGACTGTTCCACAAGCCTTGCCAATCACAGATCCACCAGCTTCCCTTCTGATGCAGCAATCAACAGCAAAATCCTTCTGCAGGGGTTGGACTTCCTCATGCTCTGTCACTTGCTCCAAGCGAGTTCAGAAGGCAAGCAAATGCACAGGAGCACCTCAGTAGGAGCAGCAGCAGCCCAAGCACCCCTCTCTGCCATCTTTGTTTCCTCAGTGCATAAGAGCTGGCAATGTGAGAGAAAATGGCCATGTATCCCCATTCACATTGACCTTTGACCCCCACCTGGACTTGACTTTGGTCACCCTCTGCCAACTTTTGACTTTCCCACTGATAGAGCACCTGGCAATTACCCCCTTGACACCAGAAAGGTTCTATTCCCCCTTTTTTAACTGGAGATGCCAGGGGTTAAATTTGGGGCCTTTTTAAAGCAAAGCAAAAGCTCTCCGATTAGAAGAAGAAGAGTTTGGACTTGATATCCCGCTTTATCACTCCCCTAAGGAGTCTCAAAGCGGCTAACATTCTCCTTCCCCTTCCTCCCCCACAACAAACACTCTGTGAGGTGAGTGGGGCTGAGAGACTTCAGAGAAGCGTGACTGGCCCAAGGTCACCCAGCAGCTGCATGTTGACGAGCGGAGACGCGAACCTGGTTCACCAGATTACGAGTCCACCACTCTTAACCACAACACCACACTGGCTCCCTTCCTACCAGGGAGGTGTGCGCTCCACAATACATTGGAGCCAACCTTTTCACAACAGGGCATGCAAGTTTTATGAGGCTGATATATATACTACATTTTGGATGTAGAAGTGGGGTTTTTGGCACATAATAAGAAACACAATTTTTTTATTCCTCAAACTTAATACCTGGCTTTTAAAAGCCTTTTCCACCATCCCCACCCCACCCCTGGCCTCAACACACTTAGAAATTTTGCTTCCCAACATAAGCAAGCAAGGAAGTGCCATGTTATCATGCACATTCAAAGATTTACAAAATTATACCCTGCTTTAGAACTAGAGTTCATTATTGTCTTGGAAATGTAATATATACTGTTATGGACAGTTTTCTCAAGAGGAAAGAAATAAAAACAGAGACTTTTTTCAAGTTAGATTGGTCTGCTTCCACTGTTGAACATTTTAAATAAAAACTCTCTTTGGACTTAGCTGTGGTTACCAGATTAGATATGGCCAACAGCTGTGGCCAGTCATTCCTCCGATTGTGTCAAGGTTATGAGTGAACTGTAAGGCTCATTCGTCTGTACTTCTGTGAACTAGAAGGGCATCCATAGACTCCTAATGCTATTCAGCAGTTGGAAATCTCACCCAGACACATTCTTAAATAAATATTTAGCATCAGTTGTGTTCTGTACTCTGTTCCAAAGTACATGAAAGAGAACTCCAGTAGAGAGTAGACTACAATAGCCTGCTGCGTTCTTGGCTTTTGGCAGCATATAAAATGTTAGCGAAACGGTTATGGATGGAAGAAACGAGAGTGGTTTGACTGTTATATGTGGTCCTAGAGCTTCAACCCTCCTGACGTTTATGAACTACATCTCCCATCATCCCTGGCCATTGACTATGCTTGCTGAGGCTGCTGGGAGTTGTAGTTCAGCAACATCTGGACCTCCAAAGATTCCCCACACCAAGGGCGCTGACTTGGGCCCCAGGTTATGGCTGCCCAGCGTACACGTGATGAGGCGTCATGACGTGGGTGCACCATGTGGGGAGCTTCTGCTGCCTGAAGCAGCAGCTTCACCCTGTCTAATAGCTGGGCCAGCTCTGCTAAGGACGCCGTTTTGGTTGCACCACCTCTGTTCCTGCAAGAAGACCAGCAAAGAAATATCATTCTGGACCCAAATGGATGTTAATGAATTTACTCACTTCTTTGTTCTGGCATTGCAAATCAGATCTCTTTCACTTACCTTTCCCCTCAACACCCCTACCCTTTTATGTCTATTAATTTGATGTATTTGCAATGCCCGTGTAACAGCATTATTAGTACTGAATTTGTGTTGCTGTGTTTCACTTTGAATGCTAGTTTTTGGCTCAGAAGTGGGATAAAATATATCAAGTGGACAACATCTTTTCCCAAGGGGCTTGTGAGGTGGGGTGGAAGCAAACTGTTGGATTTACAAAACAAACATTGAAAGCTGTCATCTTATGAACATATCTTTCTTTTGAGCAAGTATTTCACAATTCCATTGGGGCTGTCTTCTAACTAAACATGAATAGGATCAGGTTGCAATTATATATGATTTTCCACAGTAACATATGTTGAATTATTCTGTGCATCTCAGCTGTGAAGATGTTGATTTCATGTGCTTCTAGTACCATTATTAAATTAAACAAAAAAAATTAATGCAATGGGAAACTAAATATATGAGTTAAGCAATAAAAGGAATACTGACCTATTGAAAAATTGGTCTGATCTTTAAAAATATTCCAGAATAGCAATGATGAGACTATTAACAACAGCAGAATGATGACAGATATTCATTAGTGTTTGCATATGAATGAGAAGGCACTTAATTACAAATTATACTTGGCAAATTATTTAGTAGCTGTAAATCAAACGCTAGAAAGATGAAAGATTTTGAGTGCAAGATACTGAAAGATTTTTTTTTTTAACATAGGCAGTCTAGAGCAAATTGGAGGAGCTGAACATTCTTTCAAAGCACAGTATTCTAAAAAGCAATTATAATTCAGAAATCCTAGGGCACAATCCACCAGGAAGGAATATGGTGCAAGCTTTATTAAAATGAATGAACTCTTGTGTCATTCCCCTTATTTCACTGGGGAAAAACTTCCTGTTGGTTTGTGTCTCCACTATTTAGTTTGTACATAATAGTTCTTAGACTGCAGTTCACCCAATGATAACAGACTGGATAATTCATGTCTTAAAACCATTGCTAATTGTTAACCAAACTAAAATATCTAAAATAACAAAATAAAGTTGTGAGAATAGTTACAAAGAAAGAAAGAAAGAAAGCTGCAATTCTATGCACTTACTTCAGAGGAAATTGTATGTAATTCAACAAAACTTAATTCCAAGTAAATTTTCCTGGACATGTTCGCTTCCAACTGCAGAATTGCAGGTATGTCCAGGAAATTCCAGACGTATGGCAGCCCTGGCTCTTTCTGTTTTACTTTTTGGTGTGATTTCTTTATCCGCGAGAAAATAATTCCTATCAGAGCCGTGTGATGTAATGTGATGGGCAGAGTTTAGACTATGAAAGGGAATCTTTGAGTCAGCCACTATCTCTGCCTCTCCGAGTTGTAGAGAGCATAAAATGGGGAAGGGGAGACCTTAGCTCCTGAAAGAACAGTGGAGTAATAATGCAAAGAATTACAATACAGTTCTCCATTGCTTCCTTGTGCATGCGTCATTGAACTTAGACTTGATCGCTGTCACTTGAGTTTCTGGTCAACATTATATAGTGAACTTCCCTTGGGAGAGCATTCTGCAAATGGGAAACCACTGCAGAAAAGGCGCTTCTCATCCAAAGGTCCAAAAGCCTCCTCAGACAATCTCTTGCATCTGATGTATTTAAAGATTATTGGTTTTATAAAAATTTTAGCAATGTGCTTCTCCAGTTCTATTTTAGCATTCCTTCATGTTTCCCTGCATTTATTTTGCCAAAGTTTTGGTTCTTTCTGTTCTCATCACTTGACAAGACTTTTACTTTGTAAAGTAAGCCTTCTTGCCTTTAATAGGTTCTTTGATTCTACTCATTAAACACATTGGCAGTCTTGACCTAGGTGGCATGCTTCTTGAACTGCAGTTTACATGCTAGCTAAGCTTCCAATATTGTGGTTTTAAACAACTCCCAAGTATTCTCGAGAGAGCTGACCTATTTGACTTTCTCTTTCCACTTCCTCTAAACAATCTCTTCATTTTTAGGAAGTTTCCTCACTGAAAGTCAAACGAGATTGTTTTGGATTTTCTTGGCAATTGTCCATTTAATATAATGTGCTTCCACACTCCCAGTATGGGGGTCTACACTTCCTTCATTTGAGCAATCATAAAGAATTTAATCCTCTGTCCTGAGGAATGTTTTGTTCTGAACTGGATGCATCTTAGCTCCTGTCAGACCTGCCCCCCCAAAAAGAACAGTTTAAAAGCTGGTCTGCAATCTTTTTATTATTTAAGTACCAACAGTCTGGTTCCAGACCTATTCAAGTAGAGCCCTGCCTGCTTATCCCAACATGTTATCCAGCACTTAACTAATCCAGACACTTCTTCCATACATCACCATCTCATCCATAAATCAGCATTGCATGGCTGTTCCAGTGTGTGTAAGAGCTAGCCTTGCAAAAAAAAAGCTACCTGGAAGGTCCTGACTTTCCACTTCCTACCTAGCAACTTAAATTTCACTTCAAGGACTGGACCACATTTCCATACATAATGGGTGCCAACATGCACCCCAGACACTTTGTCCTGCCCAGCACTGTCTAGCAAGCTATCTAGGCAACATCTGACATCCACAACCTTCATACCAGGCAGGCAAGTGATAATACAGACGGAACACTTGTCACAAACCCAGCTAGTATATTAACATCACCCACTATCACCATCCAGCTTCCTCCTGGAAGGGTATCCTCAGCACAGGAGAATTCCTGCTCATCCTTGAAGGAATGGCAATTCTTGGCAATTGTGCATTAACATACACATTTAATTTAATAGCAATGGTCACAGTTCCCAATTGCTCCTTCTAAGAGATCACTTCCCCCCTACCTTAGAGTGATGCCCTCCTGCCCTGAGAGTCTCATCCTCCATGGGAGCAAGGGAGCTGCCACATCCGTGGAGGGCTTTCCCACAAATCTTTTTCAGTTTCCCCAGGTCAGACATATTGGCCTCAAGGAAATGAATTTGTTCCCGGTGGGCAAGTAACTTATTGCACAAGAGCACATACCTATGGCTTTTGTCTAGCTGGCAGATAGTCATATATGTGACATTCTTTGTGATAAACTGGATATCCCAAAATGCTTCTGGCTATCTCCTTGCATATTTGTTTTGACAGTTTATTGAGTAAGGGATGTTACCTGAAAAACTTCACCAGTTTTCTAAACTTGTTTGGGCTCCCTCAAGATTCCTCAGAAAGTTTTCACCTGCAGAGAAATTCTCCAAATGACTTTGAATTTTGCTTTAGGCAAAGTGCTCAGAGTCAATAATATGCTCGAGGAAGTCTATTCATACAGATTCGATGCTTATAGTTTTGAATTGGTATTTTGATTTTATTCCTTAGAATTGTTTATGTGCACTTAGAGAAAAGTCGGATTCTGGTCTGATAATCAGCTCATCCATATTGGCAAGCATTTTTATTTTTTTTAAGAAAGAGAGAGAGAGAGAGAGAGAGACTACAAAATTTTCAAAAGAGCAAATTTACTAGCTGTGGTGGGTCATCAAATCATAATTAACCCACATGTTGCACAGATATTTCTTTATCTAGTTGAATTTGTGTTTTGACAAAGCTCAGAGAACAACTGGGGGAGGGGGCACAGAGTCACTGCTTTGGTGGGAATAAATTCTTGTTCAGAATATCTGCCATGAAGCATAGCTGTAAACATCATGCACGATCCATAGTTCACTGCAACAAATAGCTCCTTGGTGGGAAAGACAAAATCTCAGCAAAGCAGAGAAAAGATAAAGGACTGGCACATTTCCTGGCTTTGCACATCCTCAAATAAAATACCCTGACTACAAGGAACTTACAGGCTGCAGAACCTAATAAAGCAATTAGGCTTGCTTTCACAGAAAGAAAGAGCAGCACTCACCTTCATTTTTTCTTCAAGAGACAAAGGCACAGTTCATTGTCATTTTTTATTAAAGCAGATAAGGATGGAACTCCAGGTTGGGACCCTTCTAGTCAATGAGACCTCTAAAAACCACTCAGCTGCAGAGACAGCATTCAAGAACCCCCTTGAGGCAACATGAACTCAATAGCTTCAGAACTAATGAACTGGTAGGATCATGAAGTGATTTCTCTCCCTGCCCCCTCCCATTTCTTCCGGATTGTTTTGTCCCAGATGATCAGGCCTGAAAATGTTTGATGCAAAGCCCAGACTGTTCTCACTGAATCAGTTTGTGTGACTTTTCACCACATGGAAAGGAATCTTTTTCTTTGTGTTTGCATGGATTCTGAGGTACAGCAGGTGTGTGGACACAATCAATCCACATTCTCAACCATCACCATGAAGAAAAGGCTTCCAGGGCTGACAGGTGTGTTGTCCTGTGTCGCTGGAGAGGAAAGCAGAGAAAAAGCTATAACACTGGGTGAAGCCAGCACCTGGGGAGGGGAAATAAAAGGAGGCATTTCTGAGAGAGGGTTCAGATAGTTGAGAGATAGTTTGTGGGGGAGACTTAGAGAGTTGGTCTTGGTCTTTCTCTCTGTGTGACATCCGCTCTGAGGGAAAGGAGTCTCCTGAGCTTAGACTGGAAGACAGAGTGTCTTGGGAGAGTATTCAGACAGGAATGAACTGGAGGGCTGAGTTTGAGCAGGAGAATTAGAAGTTGTGAGGATCCAGTCGGGAGGAGAGAGATCTTCTAGGTAGAGAAGACTCCCAAGCCTGTGAAGAGGGGTGAGGTGATTCCCTGGGTCTGTTGCACTGCCAGAAGTACCTCAGGAGTGCCATTGACAGAAGGTTGGGGATCTGACAGAAAGTTCCACCTTGCTTAAGGACCAAAGTATTAAGCTGTAACACCTATGCAAAAACTAAGCTAAGGAGCTGAAGTGAAATAACTGGAAATAAGCTGAGCATTGACCATCTAGGCTAGAAACCTGTAACATGTAACTGAAGCATAAGAACTGAATTAAGCAACAAAACTTTAAAAGAAGTTGCATCTAGAAGCCTTGTGTAGAAGCCTCTAAATATAGTGTAATATTAATAAGTTAACTGTTTCCTGAAAGAACATTATCTCCTGACACACCCTTTGTTTTATCAACTTTGTTCTATAAAATATCCACTGACCTGGGATTCCAGGTGGGTGGCTGTTCCCGCATGGCGCGCCTGTGGTGGGTCCATGGAGGCTACCACCTTTCATCAGGCCCTCAGGTAAGGGTAGGCAGTGCCCGCTTGGGCCAATTGGAGGCTGGGACTTGGGGGCTGCAAGCAGCCCACCCCAGCCTACTTAAGGGGGCAGCCAAGTGCAGGCTGCCCGCTTGGCCAATCGTTGTGGGATTTTCTACCCACCCAGTCTTTGGGGCCCACCCAGGGGGCGAAGCAGGCACATTGCCTCTGGACCTTGCTATGGTTAATTCAGACGCCGTATTGGGGGTCAGGGAGGAATTTTCTCCTGCAAACAAATTGGCTGGCTACCTCATAGCAACCGTCACAATTTCAGTGGATAAGTTATTGGGCTGGATTCTTAGTCACAGGGGTACCCTGTTAGAGGGGGTGAGTCGTGTGGCAACGGCACAGTGGTAACAGGAGGCCCCAGTAGCTAAAGTGGTACCTCAGGTTAAGAACAGTTTCAGGTTAAGAACGGACCTCCAGAACAAATTGAGTTCTTAATTGAGTTATCCCAATAGCGGCCTGTGTGGGGTCTTGGCATCCAATCCATTTTTTAGTTGACTCCCCAGCACAGGTTTGACACCACCAGGTTCCTATCAGGTAGCTAGCAGGCTGCCTGATGCAGGATACATGCCCAATGCCTCAGCCAAACCTACTCTATCCTGAAATCAATAATGTTGTGTCCCAATTCAATCCAACAGCAGTCTCCTGTGTCATTCCTGTGGCCCTCCCTTCACCTGCCGCAGCCATTATGCAACTGTGCCAGCCATAAATCCTTCTTATTTGTTCAACTTCTGCCTGAGTCTCCAAGTATCAAAGCTTTACCTCATGGAAAAAGAAACATTAGATAATGCATGGGGGTTACATAGCCTAACTGTAGATAGGGGACCTGTCACAACTGGCTTACAGAGAGGTGGGATCTGCTACAAAATGGCAAGATAACCCTTGGAGGTTATAGTGTCCTATGGAGGGGGTTCCACTTGACTGAGCAGTGGGGTCTCAGCAGCTGCTTGAAGATACCTGGTGCTGACTATGGTGCACCACTGTCTGCAGCTCCCCAGTTATAACTTGCACTGGGGGCTGGGTGGAGGGGTGCATCCTGCATACCGGTATGTCTCATTGCCAGGACCTAGGCTTGTGAGTTATGGACTGTCAACCTGGGCAGGAGAGGGATAGGTGGACTGATAGTTCAGAGACATGCTCACAGCAAGCAATGGCTGGTGTTCTGTGGTGTACACACACTTTCGAGGGAGAGACAGACAGTGTAGGAAGGTGAGGATGAGCATTGTGGGGGTCCAAAGAAGGATGAGGAAAAATGTGTCAAGGAGAACCACACTGAAATATGTCACTGTTCACAACAATTGCCAAACATAGCCAAGAAAAGGGGTTTTCCTCTGCTCACAAAAAACAACAACAACACACACACACGAGATAAAGTTGTATTGGCTGAGCCCGACTTTCTGAAACTACCAGCTGAATGGAATCTGTAATTGAGAGTTCACTCTAGTCAAATGGCATTTGCAGGAGGGGACTTATTTATTTATTTTCAAGAGATCAATCTTGGGTTGTTGTTTTTAAATAGCTGCACCATTTTTCAGGTGTCACAGCTCAGAGTTGGCACTGATTTTTTTCTAAATCCACATCACCACATTAAATGGCATGTCCCTCTGTGGCCAGAAGTGACTTTTGATCTAAAGAAGGTGCTCTTGCCATATTGCAATCTTCCAGACTGTGGATGCTGCACAAATTGCACCACTGTTTTAAACAACAAGCACAATAATAAGAATAATAATGATTTAAACAGTTACCTTGATCTGTAATTGCAACATTTATTGTCATTCTGCTAGAATAATGCTTATCACTTTGAAACACCTGCTGTTACACACAGCGGTAAATCTTTGGAAACTGACATAGCCTAAGCTCTGGGTTATTAAAGAACACACAAGCATATGCGCACACATCAGTGTACACATTTCTTTACAGCAGTGCTATTTGATGTGGTGGACTGACAGCTGCACACCTCTCAGTGTGCTGGGGCCAGTACTATATTGGATACTGAAGCATTCCACCCAACCTGGGCAGTGGTGGAATTGCCACAGACCAGCAGCCAATGCCTTGTGAACTGGCACTCACTCGTGAACTGGACCTCTGCTTTGAGCAGCACTGCTTTACAGGGTATTTCCACATTATTGGGGGTGCTGTGATTTTCCTCTGGATACATCCCACTTGGTTCCATCTGCACTGGTGGGTGTGGCATAGTTGCTGTGGGCCATTGGAAGGTTAAGTCATGTTCACTATAATCTTTGTGGTAGGTGCTGTTATGTACTGAAGTTCTCACCCTGGGCCAGCAGGGGGATACTGTAGATAGTTATGCAAATGAAGGATCGAAAGTGACGTTCAGTGATTGGATAGTTTTAGAAAGTTGTTACAGTAACAAGGTACTGGAGCTCTATATAAGCAGGCTGACTGAGCCCTTCAGCTCAGCTCAGTTCTGGCCTCAGAATAAAGAAGAGCTGTGTCGTCTGATATGTTCGCCCACAACTTAACAGGTGCCATTTTATGAATCCCATTTTTTATACTATTGAACATTTAACTGTAACTAAAACACTTTCTTATTAGCGACGCGGGTGGCTCTGTGGTCTAAACCACTGAGCCTCTTGGGCCTGCCGATCATAAGACTTCCTTCGATGCAAAATACGTTATGTGATGGGGGAGCCTTTACCCTTCATGTTTGCTACATAAATGATTTGGCAAACACCCCCTTGAATGTTTTTTTTTTAAATAATATTTATTAAATTTTTAACAAAAAAGAGTTACAAAATAATAACACACAAGGAAAAAAAATACAAAGATACAAAAAACCAAAAATTTAACATAAAAAGGAAAAAATAAAAACTAAAAATCCCTCTTTTGTAATAGCTTACATTCATTTACTTATTTTCGTGACTTCCTCACACCTCCCTTTTTTGTATTCCATTTAAAAATTTATTCAGCAAATTCATACCTCATATTTTTCCCTTAATTATTTATCTTCACATATTCTAACTTCAAATTTTCATCTGATATCCATCCCTTCTTGCATATTCTTATTTTACCTTATTACTAGAACCACTTCATTTCATTCCAACGTCATTAACATTCAATAATTTTACAGTGTTTCTGTAGATAGATTTTAAATTTCTTCCAATCTTCTTCCACCGACTCTTCTCCCTGGTCTCGGATTCTGCCAGTCATTTCAGCCAATTCCATATAGCCCATTACTTGCATCTGCCATTCTTCCAGGGTGGGTAGATCTTGTGTCTTCCAATGCTTTGCAATGAGTATTCTTGCTGCTGCTGTAGCATACATTAAAAAAGTTCTATCCTTCTTTGGCACCACTTGGCCGACCATGCCCAGGAGAAAGGCCTCTGGTTTCTTCAAGAAGGTATATTTAAATACCTTTTTCAATTCATTATAGATCATTTCCCAGAAAGCCTTAATCCTTGGGCACATCCACCAGAGGTGAAAGAATGTACCTTCAGTCTCTTTACATTTCCAACATTTATTATCGGGCAGATGATAGATTTTTGCAAGCTTGACTGGGGTCATGTACCACCTGTATATCATTTTCATAATATTCTCTCTTAAGGCATTACATGCCGTAAATTTCATACCAGTGGTCCACAACTGTTCCCAGTCAGCAAACATAATGCTATGGCCGATATCTTGTGCCCATTTTATCATAGCAGATTTTACCGTTTCATCCTCAGTGTTCCATTTCAGCAGCAGATTGTACATTTTTGATAATGTCTTAGCTTTGGATTCTAACAATTTTTTTTTCTTTTTTTTTCCCCTTCTCTCATTCTTTTTTATTAGTTATTTCCAAAAAAACACACAAGGTAACACACAAATACAAAGAAAATACACAGAAAAGAAAAATTAAAAATAATAAACAGCAATTATCATTTCCATATCATCCATATAACATAGTCGTCTCTTACGGGACTTCCTTCAGCCTGTCCGTAAATCATTCGAAGCAATAAATAAAATTACACGTTTCATTACTTATATTGTCATTATACCGATTCCTAATTCCTGTTTGCTTTGCACAATAACTCTTAGTCTTTCACAGTGCGTCTCTAAATCCCTTTAGCGTTATTTGCCCTTCACTAATACATTCCAGATAATCTACATACTTTTCCCAATCTTTGGTGAACACTTGGTCTCTTATGTATCTAACTTTTCCTGTTAATCTATCCAACTCTGCGTAATCCGACAATTTAGATCTCCACTCCTCCACCGTTAGGGTTTCCCGTAGTTTCCACTTCTGGGCTAATACTACCCTTGCTGCCGTAACCGCATAGTATACCAATCTGCGATCTTCCTTTTTTATCTCTTGTCCTAATATCCCTAGAAGAAAGATTTCTGGTTTCTTTATGAACGTGTACTTTAATATCTTCTTCAATTCAGTGTGTACTTTCTCCCAAAATTGTTTCACCCTTCTGCACTCCCACCACATATGGTAGAAGGAGCCCTCTATGTCTTTACATCTCCAGCACTTATTATCCACCTTATACATTTTTGATAATTTCATGGGTGTCAAGTACCACCTATAAAACATCTTCATAACGTTTTCCCTTATCGAAGTACACGCCGTAAAGTTTACCCCCTCCTTCCAAAGTTTCTCCCAATCCTCAAACTGTATACTATGACCTATATCCCTTGACCAATGGATCATCACCGATTTGACTTCCTCGTCGCCTAAATTCCAGTCCAACAGCATCCTATATATCTTAGATATAATTTTCACTTTATTATTTATTATTTCTGTCTGGAATTTTGAGTCTTTATCTGCATAACCTCTTTCTTTGATATCTTTACTAAACATCTGGATTCTAACAATTCTGTTTCTAGTTTTGATTTTTCCACCTGGAAACCAATTTTTTAATCTAGATTACAAGCCTCCCTTATTTGAAAATAGTGAAGCCAATCTCGCACTTTATCCTTTAATTTCTCGAAACTCTGCAATTTCAATTTGTCACCTTCCTGTTCCAAAATCTCCCAATATTTTGGCCAGTTGGCCTCCATATTGAGTTTTTTCAGAGTCTTCACTTCCATAGGCAATAACCACCTTGGGGTTTTATTTTCAAGTAAGTCTTTATATCTTGTCCAGACATTAAACAATGTTCTTCTGACAATATGATTTTTAAAAGCCTTATGCACTTTAACCTTGTCATACCACAGATATGCATGCCACCCAAAAGCATTGTCAAAGCCTTCTAAATCCAAAATGTCTGTGTTCTCAAGAAGCAGCCATTCTTTCAGCCAGCAAAAAGCTGCTGATTCATAATACAACTTAAAGTCCGGCAGGGCAAATCCACCTCTGTCCTTTGCATCAGTAAGTATTTTAAATTTTATTCTGGGCTTCTTGCCCTGCCAGACAAATCTAGAGATATCTCTCTGCCACTTCTTGAAACAGTCCATCTTGCCTATTATTTGCAATGACTGAAACAACACCCCCTTGAATGTTAACAAACTGATAAAAGGCAAGAAGAGATAAAAGAGAACAGGATTATATTTATGGATTACAATGAAAAATAGAACTGTGTGAGAAAATTGAAATGGATTTAAAGCACCAAACTTTCACTGTACTGCTATGGAAGGACCTGGACTTTGGGCTTTGAGGATCTGCCAAGGGTTTGACAAGACACCAGATCATTATTGAGAGAGTTGGCCAAGGAGGAGAAACTTGAGTCTTGTTAAAGCGTTGGCAGGACACCAGTTCACTCTCTATCTAGACTCAAACAATTACAACAGCAAAAAGATGGCATGTCTCTGCCTCATTTTCTGGGAACAAAGGAAAGGAAAGAGCAGAAGAGCGGAAGTAGCAATGCTGTGCAGGACAGATGGAGAACAGGAAGAATGAAGAAACAACATGGATAAGATAAACATCACACACAGGAAATATTTTGGATATATTACTCCTCTTGCAGGAAAAAAAATATTAAATGTGTTAATTCGAATGGAAGTCAAAAACTCTATAGCTGTCAATATAGGATTAAGATCAAGACTGAATGTAATTGGATTAATTAAGACTCAGAAGCAGGATGAAATAAAATCATCTCACCCTGAAATCTAGCACGCGGAAGTCATACAAAGTGTGTAATTGGCTTTATAATTGATATATATTTGAATTTGAATTGTCATTTGACATTGATAAAATGTGGTTTATATTGGATTTTAATAATTGGAAAGTAATAAAAAAATATTTATATATAAAAAAGATTCTAATGAATCTGATTGGTATTCACTGTTGTTGTTTTCAGTCTGCAAACAATATGTAATTGATTATGGTTTTTTCTCCACTGGCATTATTTTTCCTTTGCATTGAAATAGTGTGGAATAGTAAAATAATAAAATAATTAATAAGGTGGTTTGTCAGAAACCAAACTGCAGCAGAACAGAAACAGCGCTGTATATAACAAAAACAGTCTGAGATGGAAATTGATGCCTTCTTACATCCCTGTGTGAGGGTATATCACATCTCTCTCCCAAACAAACTGCAAATTATAGCACTACCACCACCACCCCTTTGCAATATCTCTCCTCTCCCTCTTCATGATTGTTCCCTGAATGTGGCTGTCTCCAAACCCAGCCTTGCCTTGCCTTGACAAGTAATCTCCTCACTTCCACACACAGACAGCAAGGAAGGAAGGAAGGAAGGAAGGAAGGAAGGAAGGAAGGAAGGAAGGAAGGAATTACAGTGGAAAAAAGAAATTCAGTTCCTCCTAAGACCTTTCCAGACCTTTGATCATCCTGGTTGCCCCCCTCTGCACATGTTCCAGCTTGTCTACATGCTTCTTAAATTGTGATGCTCAGAATTGGACACAGGATTCCAGGTGTGATCTGACTAAGGCAGAATAGAGTGGTAGTATTACTTCCCTTGATTTGGATGTTATACTTCTGTTGATCCAGCCTATAGGGAGATGCTTTATATTACAGGTCCTCGCATCGGTCCATCTAGCTTAGGACTCTGACTGGGAGTGTCTCTTCAGGGCTTTAGGCAAGAGCCTGGGACATTCTACTTACAAAACAGATACTCTACGACTGAGCTGCAAAAGTTGTGTTCTTTCCAGTGGGATGGCTTCTGCTTCTTAAAGGCCATTTTTCTTTAGCCATGAACTGATATTTCTATCAGGAACTGTCTTGACTTCCTGTTTCACTCGTAGATTATACAATCTTAAAGTGAGAGAAATCCAGCAGACTGCATCTGCCTTACTCTGGTTCCCATGTTGACCCAGATGTTAGATCAGATTGTTCTGTGTTTTCGTAAGACATCCAGAAGCCTGGATCATCATGAAAGGGAGGAAATCCTGTTTATAGCTTCTTCTGATCTAAAAATAGTGGACATTTAAATATATATTCAAAGGAAATGTTATGCAAAAATGTTTAAGCCAGTTTCTCCAGCACACTTGTCTCTCACGCTATTAATGATGCTCCTCTACAGTGTGGAGAGAGAAATAATCAGAAACACTTATATCCCTACACATTGTCATTTTTACATATTTTAGAAGGGATGACATCTTCAGCATACAAAAAATTGTAAAGGAACCTCTTCAGAGTTTTGCTGTCATGTTAGGAAGAAGAATTGAAGATCTTCTGCACCAAGATCAAACATAGCCTATGTTTTTAGAAAAGGACAGCTACTGAAAACTCAAAAGCATTTCTTTGATGTAATTTAATTGGATAAAAGCAATTGAATTCATGCAGTAAATTCATCAGACATGATTTTGTCTTTAGAGATCTAATGAAATTTGGATTTTGTACATAACATCCATGATTTAATCTGAGATGTTATTCTGTATAAGAGAAAAATGCAATTAACTGACGTATACACCAACCAGACCCAGACCATGTCTGCTTAAATGTATTGGTACTGATTGCAAGTAGACTTGCCCTGTGATTTTCTGCCTACAGCCAAGTCCTTAGGTGATCTGCATCTGGGAAGGTTATTCCTTGCAGTATCTGAGCTTAGATTTGTTTCTTTGTATCTATTCATTGGACATATAAGGATTAACAAAAGGAACTGATATCCATATGAGAGTACTGTAATATAAGAACATAAATAAAAATGACACAGACCAAAGTATATACATAAAATTTTTAATACAGCCACTATTTTAACAAGACACAGCATCCTCCCTTTAAAATAATCTATCATTAATTGCTGCCTATAGAAAAATGTGCAAAGTTTGCAGTTACAGAGATATATTGTCCTCACAAAGCAGATAGAGTGCAATCTCATGGACAGATCTTTCCATGTAACTCCCTAAAAATTGTCCAATTAATCATCAACCTCTGCACATTATGCAATGAGAATGCATTCAAGGTTCAACCAAATTTAAACTATAAGGACAGATAGAATCACAAAAAGGTCTGTCAGTAACATGATCATTCTGTAAGTGTTCTTGGTCCAGTCATTTTCAAACTAAGGAATCTTTGTGTATCAGTCATGGAACCTGTGGCAGTTTCAAGGGGGGGGGGAGGCATGCTTAAGGGGGCATCACCTACTGCAAATGGGAATAAATGAATATGTCAGTTTTGATATCTCTCAGTTAGTCATTTTTCCTGTCCTGAAATCCATTTCCTCACTTCAGCACAAATTAGCAAATCCATGTGCTTTGTTTGTTGCATTAATATATTTTTTATTGAATATTCAATTAAAAACACTTTAAAAGGTTCATGAAAATGTGCATGCATTTTTGTGCACCTGTCTCCTGATATGCACAATTTCATATGCAATTTTGCAGTGCCCCCTAATATGCCCCCTAATAAGGTGGATTTTATACCTTGCTTTCACTAGCACATACATTTTTGCACAAAGTTTTTGGTTGGAGAATGGCAATAAGAAAACTTGGAGATGTGTTCAGTCGTGGTCAGCAGGGTGGTGCAGGAAGGTCTTTGCAGCAAAAATGACATCCCAGCCCATACTAAATGCAAAAGTTGTGACAAATGAATAAATCATCCAATTGTGAACAACAAATCAGCCACACTAACTCTACGCCATGCCCCAAGAACAAGAGCAGCTGGAAATAGGAAAAGGTGCCCCACAAGCCAACCAAGGACACCCAAAATATCTCTACTCAGCCCCTGAAAAGGCAAGTAATGGACTCCTACTTTTCAGAGGATGTGTGGGCAGGATGCTACAAAGGGCAAGAGGAAGTTTGTGGGGTGATGTTGCCCTATGGAAAGCCAAGCACCTGCACTCCTCCTCTGATTGGTCTCATATGGCCGTAATTTTGCTCCCTCCGACGAGGCTTTCTGCTAAATGGAGGTGGGGCAAATTTGTCCCTTTCAGAAGGATGCTGGGGCAGCATTTCCCCCAACCAAGGATACTTCACTACAAAACAGTGCAAGAGTTAGGTGCCATCAGAAGTGACTCCCCCCCCCCAAAAAAGCATCACATAACAGATGTTACAGCTGCTATATTTCACAAAGACAATTTGGTGGACAAGAGCTCAGATGCAAAAGGGATTCAGTGAAATCATCTAAGGTCTGAAGTCAATGCCCAGATTTGCACAAGGAAAATTATACAGACGTTAGGAAGCAGACTCTCCCTTTTCACTGCAATGTTGCCTGGCTAGAATGAGATCTTCAGAGAGATTTATGCAGAACCATATCTGCAGGAAGATGAAAAGAGAATGCTGTCTTCAGAATCAAAGCCAAGGGGTGGGGGCGAGAAAGAACGAAGAGAGGACAAAACCTCCATCATTCATACAACCACAATATTCCCGAAACCTGGAGGGATTTCAGGCTCTTTTTGGGAGATCAGTTAACAGTCTCAGGGAAGAGACCAAGACTTTTTATATCTTATTGAAATCAAGCCTTACTTTTTATGCCTTAAAAAAACCTTTAATAGCAGTAAAATATTCTCTTAGAATTCCATTTTATTTTATTTACCTTAACGCTCGACTCCAAGAATGCTGGGTTTTCACTGGAAACTACTATGTATTCAGTGAAAGTTGTCATTTTGCTGCAAAGTATTTTGAAGGCAAGATAACTTTAAAATCTCTGCAAAGCTTATCAGCATCCCTGAAAAAGGAACATCCTTCATGGGGTAAGACTTTGATTTCTCCCTCAAAAAGAAGAAGAAAGGAAGGGTGCCCAGGTAAAAGGGAACCCCAGGCCATACATCATAATGTACCAATGTCATTATTACAGACATCAACTTTTATTTTGTTCTATTTATCTTTTGCTTTGCTTTTCTGTTTGTTTCTTGAACTAAAGCAGCATCTGTGTCTACCTCTGGTAAACATCAACAGCTGTCAGAATTTCTTTGCAGCTATTTTGCAGAAAGCAGTCTCGGTTCAGGAGCACACAAGATAGTGCCACAGTTTTGTGGTAACTATGATATTGAAGATTTTCCTTGTTTTAATCTCTACAGGTGAACTACATCACTAGAACTGCCTTGTGGGATCTCCAGACTCATGGTGACAGTTGTAGTTCATCTGGAAAAAGTGGCTTATGATGCAGTGTGTCTGTCATGTGACCGTTCCCTTTTAACTGAGGGTATGTTCACATTTGCCTTTACTTCAGTCCCATTGTGATCCCACTGCAAGTACTCATGACATTAGCCACAACTCATAAGTAACACAGACATTTTGGGGTTTAATGATGTTTTGACTTTTTGGAAGGTGTATGGAGAAAAATTGGGGCCTGGCTGTTCCCTGATGTGGCCTCAAAGAGTTAACATTCCAAAGTGGTCTATGTGAAGCTGCTCTAATCCATGGTTTTAATTTGAGTGGACAGTCAGTGCTCTGCAGATCTACCTGCTGGCTTTGATATTAGGGTCCTGAGACTTTGGCTAGGGAAGTTAATTATATTTGTGCCGACTATTGACTTTTTGATCCATCCTGTTTTGTTAACATATAAATTATACATTTTTTCATAATAAAAGGTTAAAATAAGAAGATGGTCCTTTTATTTAATTGTGTATCCATGGCTTAGCTGACATGAGGCACTTCAACCCTCTAAGGCCCAGATGAGTCCAGGCTCAGCTGCGGATTCTCCTTTGGAAAACTGCCGTCATTATGGTGGATCCTGGCTTTGGATTGGTCCCAAAATTCCATACTGAAAAACAAACCATTGCATGTAGATGCCATTATTTGAGTAACCACATTCAAATTTCTGTTCTACTTAAATACCTTTGAAAGTTCTTTTTAAAATAAAAATAAATAACAACTTTTTAATGTAAGAAGTGGAAGGAGAATGAGGAGAGAAGAGTCCTTTGGTATAAGTGTATGCAGTGCTTCTTTTCTGGGGGTACTCAAGGGTTTGCAGTACTGGAACTCCCCCCCCCCAAAAAAAATATGTTGTTGTTTTTTAAAGTGTGGCACTTACTGTAACAAGTTCATGGTGAATACCAGTACATATATATATATATATATATATATATATATATATATATATATATATAATCATTGAGGATATAATAGGCAGTAAGATTTAAGGCAATAGGGAATGCAAGCTCTAACCCCTGAGCCAGCCTGCATTAGCAAACATGCCTAGTTGTGATACCAAGAGACTTCCAGCAACCAACACTCATTCCCCTGGGCTTCAAATCTGTGCAACACACATTTATTTAAAATATTTATGCAGTATTCCTAGCTCAAAGCAGTTTACATAAAAATGTAATATAATATAGCTCTCAAGTTCAAACAACCCTACACAATGAAAGTGTTCCAACCAAACAATATAGTCAGCAAATTCAGAAGCCGAAACATAGTATTTCAGAGGAGCCCTGCTCTCCAAAGTCTGGAAGGCTTACCGGAGGTGCCAATCCTGACCTCCAGGAGGGAGATTGGGCCTGGGCATTGGATCAGCTGGAATAAAGCCCTTCTCCAGCAGGTGATGGCTTTACTTTTCTGATTTCAGTGGAACTGAGCAGCAGTTAACTTGAACATAACATAGCTATCTGTGGATCCGAGTGCCTGATCAGAAGCTATGCACTGACATGAGGGTTCATATGGTAGGGCTGCCATATGTCCAGAATTTCCCAGACATAGCTGGGATTCGCCTGTTGAAAATGCTGTCTGGGCAGAATTTCTGCAAATTGGTTAAAATGTCTGGGAAAACTCAGGCACATGGCAGCCCATATTGAAAGCATTGATTGTTTAGTGAATTTCCTAAAAAATTGGTTAAAAACTTCCTCTTTTTTTCCTTTGAGATTTTGCCAAAAAAACCTCAGCCAAACTTTGGCCAAACACAACTTTCCCCAAGAAAGCTCAACTACCTTTGTGTCCGGATTTTCACTTTTTGAAATATGACATCCCTGTCATATGGAGAAAGACAAATGTTAAGGCAAGTGGCTCTCAGTGGGTGGGACCTACCAGTGGGACTTGGGCTCCCTTCAATGCCACAGCTTGGCCAATTCCTCTGCCTTGCCTTGCAAAACACTGCCTCCATCTGCCACCATTTTGTGGCAGGAAGGCCTTAGTAGTTTTTGGCTGCCTCAAGTGGGCTCTGGGGGGTAGAAAGTTTGAGAGCCCCTGCTCTAAAGTATGTTGGTCCCAGGTTGTGTACCAGAATCCCAAAGTATTATATATACGAGAATGTACACCCTGTACACAGTGCACCTTAAATGAATATTTCCTGCCTTACGGAGTTGTCTCTGAAACATGACATGAAATTTATTGTCTAACCTTTGTAGCCATGCAAGCTATTGGCTGTCGTAAAATTATTATGATAGGTACTTTTTAAAATTCAAGCACAGTAATTGGTTCAGTGGCCTAAGGCAGTTAATGTCACAGGTTCACTTTACTTGTATCAAGACTAATTTCCCTTTAGCACTTCTAATTAATTGGTATTAATTGTCAAAATAAAGTTGCTCCAGCCTGGTCAATTTTTAATTTCAGTTCAAAGGCATAGCAAGATCACTTGTGTTGCATCATTAGACAGATCACAATTCGGCAGCAGTCTTTGGATGAATGTACTTTTCTAAATGATAAAAGTGTACCACACACACTTTTTCTCAGCCACCATGACCACAGGAAATGATGCTAATGATGTGTGAACTCCCCTTTGTTTGAATCATAATTGAATCACAATATGTGATAACCTTGCCAAACACTTGGGGGGAATTACTGCTTCATTTCAAGAGTTCTAAATTGGCTTACAATGTGTTTTCTCACAAAGCACCCTGGGATTTGTAGTGTGCAGATGAACAAGAGCAGCACATTTCCTAGACTAAAGCCTCAAGGCATGGGTGATATAAGGTTTTTTCACCTCCTGCCCTCTGGTCCCCACAGAGACACCTGCTGGCAAGGTCTTAAGCAAGACCAAGAGACAGCAGAGATTCTCAGCTCTGACCTGCCAAACACATGATGGGGCATGACTTCCTCAAGTCAGTTTCTTGCTCGGGAGTCAAAGCCTTTAGCTCTGAATTCTGAGTGTACGTCATGCTACAAATAGATTTTAGTACAGTTGATCCATGGAAATATTTGAAAGCAACAGAGGGCATTGACATGTAAGCCACTGCTTAGCCACTCCATGCTGTAGGCGAAATGGCATATTCAGCTTAACGCATAGCATGCAGGTATAGATCCTTATTTTTTCTTAATTTAATTACAGGCATGGGGACCATTTAATTGTTATTTGTACCTCAGATTTATCTTTTCCCTCCCCTGAAATTCCCCACCCTCAAAAAATAGATATGAGATTTTTTTGGGGGGGGGTTGCACCCATGTAATTAGGTAAATAAAAAATGGTGACATAGCTGCATTACATTACATATAATGTAATATAAAAATAATTTAACCCCAATACAGTTTCCATCATGACCACAGCACTGGGATGTGAGATGGTGCAAAGTCTGTGTTCCCGTGTTCTAGATAATCCTTGGGTCACTCAGAAGTTGGTCAAAATGAGAAGGTATGTGCTGGCAGAATATTTCCTGCTGCATCCAGTCTTCCCTCAGTGGTGGACTTTGGGCTCTTAAATTTCAGTTGTGCCCTGTGTGATGCTAAAATTTGCTGCCCTCTGCCTCTCATGTTCTGTTCATGATCATTGTTGCAGTGCCCCCTGTGGTGCTCTTGCCATCGCAGCCAAACCAGCAGACTACCCTAAAACTGCCTCTGCTTCGCTAGCTATGAGCAGCCAAGCTATGGGCAGCTATTTTATGTGTTCCCAAATGTGCCCTCAGCTCTCCTCAGTGACAGCCAACAAATATGGCGGCTTTCTAAACCACATCCCAGTGTCCTATTAAAGGCTTTCTTGTTAGACAGTTTAATGTGGAAGGGGTTCCCTGGTCATGAGAAGTTTCAAAACCACTAACTGTAGCCTGTGAATAACCTGAGGTGCCATGGAATCATGTGCAGGATTGAGGTGAGCAGTGGAAAAATAACTTTCAGCCTGACTCTTATTGGAAAGCGGGCCTCAGTCTATTGCCTATTGTCTGCTGCCCTTTTAAGAAAAAAGTCTCATCCCATGCTAAGATATATATTTGCTATTCTCCTTGGCTATTTCCTGTAAAGTTAGTGTGCAAAACATTTCCAGAAACTGGCATGATTTTGAGTATGACAGTGACCCCTTTTATTAATTCATTCTGGTTTAATGTCTTTGTTTTATTGATTTCTAACATTGATGCCCTCTTTTATGACATAAAATAAAAGAGGCGTAAAATGGGATAGGAGTTAGTCTGCCACAGGGACACTGAATGGAGGGAGAGGGTGGGCAGCTCCCCTGAAAGAGAGTAGGAAGGGGAAAGTTGGTTTAGGCAGCGTTCCAGCTCAACAGGACCAGAGGAGAGAGCCCAGGGCGGCCGCCTGTATTCAACCATATTAGGAAGAAGTCTAGCTAATCAGAATACTTAATAATACATGGCACTTAAATAATTAGCAATCGTGTCATCTATCTAGAGCTGAGCTCAATTTTTTTAGACAATGTTTTTCTCAGGAAATTGCTGCCCTAGAAAAAGGCTACTTTGCAAAACATTCTCCACCATTTTGTGTTAGCAGATGCCATTACACACACACACACACACACACACTGCTCTGAAGCAATGATAGTTCTGAGCCACTGTGAGGGGTGGAAAATGGGGCTTGGGCTGATAACCAGTAGTGACACCACAAAGAAAATTCAGGGGGGCGCACAGAAGGGTCAAGGTATATTTCTAGGTGGGCAAGCAATGTCCTACATGTTAAGATCTCTGGGGGGAAATAACAGTATATTTCAGACTAAAACTGCCATTCTAAACTTTTTTTTCCTGAAATCAGCCATATGTTGTTGGCATCTCGAAGTGAATGTCAGTAGCTGCAAGATGCATAGCCCTTGTTGCCTCAAGAGCTGCAACTGAAATGTCAAAGCTACAGAAATGATAATGTATGAATGCAGCTGCTTATGTTAACAACAAGAGTCTAGCAATGCGGGGGGGGAGGGGTGTGGGGGCAAGCTCCTTGTTTGGGGGGGAAGCTTGCCTCCTCCTTCCCCCGCCCCGACCCCACTGGTGCTGCCTATGCTGCTAACAGATTTGTTGTTGCTGCTGCTGCCACATCCAGCTGCAACAAAAAATAGCAAAACAACAACCAAGCAACACACACTCACGCACTTGAAGCAATCTTCCCTTAGCAGAAGCAGCCATCAGGCTTTTGTTATATGTTAGCTTGAAACACATACTGTCGTTCAGGTCTGAGGGCAGATTATTCACTCACGGATCCATTTAAGCTTACAGTGGCACTGGCTATGTCCAATATTTTTACCTGTTTGGTTTTTTAAAACGAGCCTTTTGCTTTTTCAGGGATACATAAGGGGCTTAGGTACGGCAGCAAACTGTATCTCTTAGCCAATTTGCTATTCACAGGATCTTTGATCATAGATGCCAGACATTTATAGTAGGAAAGAAAAAGAAATGGGGGGAAACTACTGCAGCATCTGCTAATTTATTTATTGTTTTAAATAGAAGCATTTTAGAACTGAAAAATTATGCAGAACCTTTTTTTCCTTGCTACTGCATGAATGGATCGCCAGTGAGTTTGCTGTAATGCACTAGGGAATTGTACATAAATGGGTAGCAATTTGGTGGTAGTGTAAATTTTGGAGCTAGCATAGTTTAGTGGTAGCCCTGGGCACTTAATAAAAATGAAACGGGGAGAGATATAATAAAGTAATAAGACTTTGGTGATAGATCACAGTATTAATTTCCCCCCTGTAGAAGCAAATCACCAATTCAATTCCTGCAGTATCACTTTGGAGAGCCTAGTTGCAAGAGCCCTGAGTAAATAATTCCACATCCTAGCCTTTGTACCTACAAATCCCAGGTGTAGTAAACAACCACAGAGAAACTGGAAATCACAATGGCATTGCAAAGCTCTGGATTTTACATTGGAAAGGAAATAAGTTTGCAGGGGGTTTTTCTCCCCCTATTAAAGAGCAGAGCTTCTGCATGATCAGTGTGGTACTTTATTCTGACGCTTATGCCAGCCTGCTTTACAACAGACTTTTATTTGAAATGTTTACTGTGCGTTAGGCTCAGTTCAGTGAGATGCAGCATCATGCAGAAAGACAAATGGCCTGGATGACTGAGAGCTTAAGTGCTTCCTTGGAATTCAGGTAATGTGGCTGATTTTGCCAAAGTTCTATGGACAAGAATGGCTGCCTAGCACAGCTTTGCCTTCGGGAGGTAAGGATGCACTCACATCTCTGACACCTGTAAAAGACAGACTGATGGCATAATTAGTTGTTGTGTATTGGAAAGGAACCTGGCAGTCTTCTCCTCTGTGTGCATAGTGCACCTTGGGAAACGCCTCTTCTCTGTCATATGCAGTTTCAGTGCACACCTTCAGTCTTAGTTGCATCTTCTCCATTACTTGTGGGTAGAAAAATCTGCTGTTACTGTTTTTCTTTTTTATGAGCTTCTGTTATAACTAAAGTTAAAACCGAATAACCAGTAGGGGGCACAGATAACTTGTGACCCTCCAACGCAAATACAGTGGACGCTCGGGTTGTGAATGTGATCCGTGCGGGATGCATGTTCGCAACCTGCAGCATCCGCAACCTGCAGTGGCGCATCTGCACACGCACGGGTTGCGATTTGGCACTTCTGTGCATGCGCAAAGTGCAATTTAGTGCTTCTGCGCAATGTGCAACCGCTGAAACCCGGAAATAACCCGTTTCAGTACTTCCAGGTTTCCGTGGTCCGCAACCCGAAAAAACACAACCTGAAGCGTCTATAACCCGAGGTATAGACAGGTATAGACTGTACAGCTCCTCCACTGCCATTATGATGGTCCTCCAGTGATCCAGTAAACCTCTAGGTTTCATTGCTTGGCTGAAAATGAAGAAAAGGAGGTCATAAGGTTTTTTAACCCCTTGTATGGTACAGTGCATGGCTCCCTGGCTACATAAAGGCAACATCTCCAGACTGACCCTACCATTCAACACAGTGATGCAGCCATGTTGCTGTGTTGGGGGACAGGGAGGGATGAGAAGGTGTTGGAAGATAGCCTGACTGGGCCTCCTAAGCAAGGCTACCCAGGAAGGGGGAAACCACACTCTTTCTCACTGTCCTCGGGACCATTGACGCTGAGGACTACTTTCACACATGCTGCTGTGGCACTTTTCTGGGCACTCACTCCAGACCCCACCAAGGAAGAGTACAGCAGGCAGCATACTATTTATATACAAAAGCCAGGTCCTAAAGTTCTATCTGTGGGAGGCAGTGCCTGGCGTGCTCTGGTCCATGGGGTCACGAGGCAGAGGAAGGTTTTGTGCCCTTCTCCATAAAGGCTGTCGCTGAACAGGGATCCTGCAGGGTGGGTGCACCATAGTTAGCTGTGTGCAGGGCTACTTTGCTAGTTATTTTATATAATACAGCAATATTGCAGTACAATGATGGTGTCTGTTGAATATTTCTTACAGGCTGGGAAACATAAGGGTCAACACAGGGAGCTAATACAGCACAGTTCGACAGGCAGTCATACAAAGGACTAGAGCTTTCTTTCCTGGGAGAAATGGCCTTTATAGATCCCAAAGGACTGCTACTTCTGGAACAAAAATAAAAATAAAAATCAATTGTTCTACCCAAAGAGTGGCAAAGTATACACAGCTACTCCGTAGAGGTTGCTTGAGCTTAGCCGCATGTCATGCAATTTCAAAAGTATGCTTAAGGAAAGAACTGCAAAAGACTTCAGCAAGATTTGTGCCAGCTGTGAGTTGTCAAGAGGCCAGGCAGATGGGATCATTTATAGTTACTGTAATACCAGCCAGACCCCAGAAAATTGGGCAGAAGCTGACAACTGGATGACAGGGCCTTGGTTGCAGTTCACTATTCCTAGATACATATTTATGTAACTGGTTGAATCAGAGTGTTATATATTAACCTGAACAATATATTTGCTTGCATGGGGGGGGGGGAATCCAGCTGGATATGTCATAGACAATAGGCAAAGGTTTGTCACAATAGACTACATGTTCTTTATAGGCAGGTATAACTCCCAACAGTTTTCTACTTGCTGCCATTTCCACTCATGTGCAAGGTGAGGAGCACAGGACATAACCCCCCAAGTTTCTGGAAGCAAAACAGCCCATTTCCTGATTGTCACAGGGAACAACCCAACAAAAACAGGACAAATGACATTTTGCACAAATTGACAAGTTACATTTTATCACAGGACTCAAAAACTGCATTCCTATTAATTCAGGGGGTGTTCCTGGGAAGCTGATGGGGTTCTTCTGCAGTAATGGTGAAGCTTTGTCCACTGATGTGAATATCCTGCACAGCCAGAAAAGTCACAGGTTTCTGCAAGACAGAAAAAATAAACAAGGCACAATTCAGCACAAAGAAAAGTGAAGTTGCTGAGGTGTATAATACACCAATGAAGTAAGCCTGAGATTTTCAAGATACCAAGCATTGGGCACGGTAAGTTAATGCATTTTAGGCATATCCTCAAAGTGAGAGTTACTCCTAACCAGCCTGGCCAGTGGCATGAACCAGGGTCCTTCTAAATCATGTCCTCAGATCATCTGCAGCACACACAGGTGTAACAGCAGCTGCAGAAGGGGTTACTCAGCAGACAAACACAAGTGCAAGGGTTTCGGGGGATGAGTATTCAGACCCCTGGCTGCTCACTTGTGGGGTGCCTCAGGGCTCTGTCCTCTCCCCTATTATTTTAAACATCTATATGAAATCACTGGGAGAGGTCATCTGGGGGTTTGGGCTGAGTGTTCACCAGTATGTAGATGGTACCCAGCCTGGAAGCGAAAGGAAAGTCCAATGCTGTAAAGAAAAATATTGCATAGGAACCTGGAATGTAAGAACCATGAACCTGGGTAAGTTGGATGTGGTCAAAAATGAGATGGCAAGAATAAATATTGACATCCTGGGCATCAGTGAACTAAAATGGACGGGAATGGGCGAATTCAGTTCGGATGACCATCATATCTACTACTGTGGGCAAGAAACCCGTAAAAGAAATGGAGTGGCCCTCATAGTCAACAAAAGAGTGGCGAAAGCTGTACTGGGATGCAATCTCAAAAATGATAGAATGATCTCGATACGAATCCAAGGCAGACCTTTTAACATCACAGTATTCCAAGTTTATGCACCAACCACTGGTGCTGAAGAAACTGAAATTGACCAATTCTATGAAGACTTACAACACCTTATAGAAATGACACCAAAGAAGGATGTTCTTCTCATTATAGGGGATTGGAATGCTAAAGTAGGGAGTCAAGAGATAAAAGGAACAACTGGCAAGTTTGGCCTTGGAGTTCAAAACGAAGCAGGGCAAAGGCTAATAGAGTTCTGCCCAGAGAACAAGCTGGTCTCTTTTCCAACAACACAAGAGACGACTCTACACATGGACATCACCAGATGGGCAGCATCGAAATCAGATTGATTATATTCTCTGCAGCCAAAGATGGAGAAGCTCTATACAGTCAGCAAAAACAAGACCTGGAGCTGATTGTGGCTCAGATCATCAGCTTCTTATAGCAAAATTCAAGTTTAAACTGAAGAAAGTAGGAAAAACCACTGGGCCGGTAAGATACAATCTAAGTCAAATCCCTTATGAATACACAGTGGGAGTGAGGAACAGGTTTAAGGATTTAGATTTGGTGGACAGAGACTTCCGGGTCAGCGCCATCGGCGAATGCCGGAGTTCCTCCGACCGTAGGAACGGGCTCCGTGAAAATTGGGTCTTCCCGCCGCAGCGAAGGCGGGGACCCACTAGAAATCCCAGGCGGAGAAGCCTGGGAACGTGTGGTTCAGCTGAGCACCAAGAGCGCCTCCCCTACTCGCGGGGAAACCCCTCTTTGGAGCTCCGGAGCGGAGTGGGGTGAGCAGCGCGGTGCTGCAAACCGATTGCTACTTTCACGGAGGGAAGCCGCACAGCCATCGCCAGAGACTTTTTCCTGATGACAGTTGGACTCTAAACAAGTACCCGTGAGTAAAAATGGAAGATTTAATCAAGAAATTTATGAAATTCATGAATTAGGCAACGAAGCGGGAAGGTCTAAACAGGAAGTCCGCCTTCCACTTTTTGTAAATAGACTGAAGCAAAGATTTCGCAAGCTAAATAGCCTGGAAAATTGATTTAAAATTGAAATTTCTAAAACTTTTTCAGTCTTTTGCCAATATGTCTGCAAAAATTTTGTAATCCACATTAAGCAGGGATATTGGGGGTAGTTCTTAAGTTGTGCTTTTTTCAGACTCAGTTTTCAGTATAAGTGTGATGTAAGCTTCCTTCCACGACTCTGGCGCCTTTTTCCCTTCCAGAATTTCATTGCATACCTCCTTCAATGGTCGAATGAGCCAATCTTTCAGGGATCTATAGTATTTGGAGGTTAAACCATCAGGTCCTGGAGACTTGCCCAGCTGCATATTCTGAATGGCACCTTCCACCTCCTGTTCTGTTATTTTATAGTTCAACATTGTCTTGTTTTCTTGAGATATTTTTTGTAATCCATTTGTTCTTAAAAATTGGTCTATATCAATCTCTTTCTGTGGCCCTTGTGTATATAATTGTTTAAAATATCTCTGGAAGCATTTTCTAATCTCCAGTGGGTTATGTATATTCTTTCCTTCCACTTCCAAATTTACTATAGTGTTCAGTTTTTGTCTCTTTTTCATCTGCCAAGCTAATGGTTTCCCACATTTATTAGCCGATTCAAATGTCTTTTGTCTCATCTGTTTGATTTTCCATTCTATTTCTTGATTTGTCATTTTCATATATTGTGCTTGATATAAAACTAAGAATCTATCAAGAATGTATAACTTGCTGTTGAAATGGAATACTCAGGATGAAACGGTTAAATCTGCTATGATAAAATGGGCACAAGATGTTGGACATAACATTATGTTTGCTGACTGGGAACAGTTATGGACCACAGGTATGAAATTTACGGCATGTAATGCCTTAAGAGAAAATATTATGAAAATGATATACAGGTGGTACATGACACCAGTCAAGCTTGCAAAAATATACCATCTACCCGATAACAAGTGTTGGAAATGTAAAGAGACTGAAGGTACATTCTTTCACCTCTGGTGAACGTGCCCAAGGATCAAGGCTTTCTGGGAGATGATCTATAATGAATTGAAAAGGATATTTAAGTATACCTTTTTGAAGAAACCAGAGGCCTTTCTCCTGGGCATGGTCGGCCAATTGGTGCCAAAGAAAGATAGAACTTTCTTTATGTACGCCACAACAGCAGCAAGAATACTCATCGCGAAGTATTGGAAGACACAAGATCTACCCACCCTGGAAGAATGGCAGATGAAAGTAATGGACTATATGGAACTGGCGGAAATGACTGGCAGAATCCGAGACCAGGGAGAAGAGTTGGTGGAAGAAGATTGGAATAAATTTAAAGACTATTTGCAGAAACATTGTAAAATTAATGAATGTTAAAATGATGTTGGATTGAAATGAAACGGTTTTAGCAATAAGGTTAAAAAGAGTATGTAAAAAATGGATTGATAATCAGATGAAAATATGAAGCTATAATATGTTAAGATATAGAATTAAGATAAAAACAAAGAGGGAAAGGATTTGCTGAACCAATCATGTGAACTGGAATACGAAAAAGGGAGGTGTGAGGAGGTCAGGAAACATGTAAACAAAATATAAGATATGAAAAGATTGATTTTTCTTTTTTTCTAATTGTTTTTTATTTTTCACTTTTCAAGTACTTTGTATTTTTCTTTTGTATTTTTGTATTTGTAACTTTTTCTTTTTTATTCTATAACTACATTCTTTTTTCTGTTGGTAAAACCTCAATAAATATCTTTAAAAAAAAAAAAGATTTGGTGGACAGAGTGCCTGAAGAACTATGGATGGAGGCTCGTAACATTATGCAGGAGGCAGCAACTAAAACCATCCCAACGAAAAGGAAATGCAAGAAAGCAAAGTGGCTGTCCAACGAGGCCTTACAAATAGCAGGGGAGAGAAGGCAAGCAAAATGCGAGGGAGATAGTGAAAGATACAGGAAATTGAATGCAGATTTCCAAAAAATAGCAAGGAGAGACAAGAAGGCCTTCTTAAACGAGCAATGCAAAGAAATAGAGGAAAACAATAGAATGGGAAAAACCAGAGATCTGTTCAAGAAAATTGGAGATATGAAAGAAACATTTCGTACAAAGATTACCATAATAAAAGACAAAAGTGGAAAGGACCTAACAGAAGCAGAAGACATCAAGAAGAGGTGGCAAGAATACACAGAGGAACTATACCAGAAAGAAATGGATGTCTCGTATACCCCAGGTAGTGTGGTTGCTGACCTTGAGCCAGACATCCTGGAGAGTGAAGTCAAATGGGCCTTAGAAAGCACTGCTAATAACAAGACCAGTGGAAGTGATGATATTCCAGCTGAACTATTTAAAATTTTAAAAGATGATGCTGTTAAGGTGCTACACTCAATATGCCAGCAAATTTGGAAAACTCAGCAGTGGCCAGAGGATTTGAGAAGATCAGTCTACATCCCAATCCCCAAGAAGGGCAGTGCCAAAGAATGCTCTAACTACCGCACAATTGCGCTCATTTCACACACTAGCAAGGTTATGCTTAAAATTCTACAAGGCAGGCTTAAGCAGTATGTGGACCAAGAACTCCCAGAAGTGCAGGCTGGATTTCAAAGGGGCAGAGTTACCAGAGACCAAATTGCAAACGTGCTGGATTATGGAGAAACTAGAGAGTTCCAGAAAGACATCTACTTCTGCTTCATTGACTATGCAAAAGCCTTTGACTGTGTCGACCACAGCAAACTATGGCAAGTTCTTAAAGAAATGGGAGTGCCTGATCACCTCATCTGTCTCCTGGGAAATCTCTATGTGGGACAAGAAGCTACAGTTAGAACTGGATATGGAACAACTGATTGGTTCAAAATTGGGAAAGGAGTACGACAAGGCTGTATATTGTCTCCCTGCTTATTTAACTTATATGCAGAATTCATCATGCAAAAGGCTGGGCTGGATGAATCCCAAAATGGAATTAAGATTGCCGGAAGAAATATCAACAGCCTCAGATATGCAGATGATACAACCTTGATGGCAGAAAGTGAGGAGGAATTAAAGAACCTTTTAATGAGGGTGAAAGAGGAGAGTGCAAAATATGGTCTGAAGCTCAACATCAAAAAAACGAAGATCATGGCCACTGGGCCCATCACCTCCTGGCAAATAGAAGGGGAAGAAATGGAGGCAGTGAGAGATTTTACTTTCTTGGGCTCCATGATCACTGCAGATGGTGACAGCAGTCATGAAAATAAAAGACGCTTGCTCCTTGGGAGAAAGGTGATGGCAAACCTAGACAGCATATTAAAAAGCAGAGACATCACCTTGCCAACAAAGGTCCGTATAGTTAAAGCCATGGTTTTCCCAGTAGTGCTGTATGGAAGTGAGAGCTGGACCATAAAGAAGGCTGATTGCCAAAGAATTGATGCTTTTGAATTATGGTGCTGGAGGAGACTCTTGAGAGTCCCATGGACTGCAAGAAGATCAAACACATCCATTCTTAAGGAAATCAGCCCTGAGTGGTCACTGGAAGGACAGGTCATGAAGCTGAGGCTCCAATACTTTGGCACCTCATGAGAAGAGAAGACTCCCTGGAAAAGACCCTGATGTTGGTAAAGATGGAGGGCACAAGGAGAAGGGGACGACAGAGGACGAGATGGTTGGACAGTGTTCTCGAAGCCACAAACATGAGTCTGACCAAACTGCAGGAGGCAGTGGAAGACAGGAGTGCCTGGCGTGCTCTGGTCCAGGGGGTCACGAAGAGTCGGACATGACTAAACAACTAAACAACAACAACAACCCAGCTCTACCTCAGTAAGATCTACTTCTGAGTAGACATGTGTAGGAAATTTTGCAAAGTCAATGAGCTAGCCAGAAAGGCATATGCCCTGATGAGGTGGATAAGGATGAGGAATGCCCTCTACAACCTCTGAAAATAACACCTCTGTTTGTTACACAAATCAATAAATACTTAAGCTGGTCTGTATTGCAATACCAGACTATGTCACACCAGCACAGATACTTCCACTTAAGTATGGGAAAGTGGCAATAGCATTTGCAATCCTGATGAGGGTTGCTGTTCTCTACTGTTTTCCCTCAGACATTGCCTCTGCACAAAACCCAGCCTTGATTTATGATTCAGTTGCAGAAATGGTATCTGTAATATATTTTATTGAAAACTTTTTCTTCTTTAGAAGGGTAACATGATTATATCATTGTCTCATTGAAACTGAATCTCTTCTGTGGGAAAGGAAATTAACATCCTAATTATATACTTGTCTTTGTCTGATAGAAGAGCGCAAGTCTACATTTGGATTTATCTACTGTAGATGGGGAAAACTATACTGTGTGTATTTTTAAAAGCCTGTGAGAATGAGCCACCCCAGCAATCAAGGGGGAGTGGTCAAGGCCTGGAGGTCAGGATGGGTGGGGATGGTTGGGGATGGGTGGGTGCAGGGCCAGGGGAGAGGAATGGATGGAGTCATTTGGAGTCTTATTAGGATAGTGCATAAAAGCACGTGACTTACGTTTTGTCTCTGGATAGGGTGGAAGCATGTTTTCTCCAGCATCCAGACTTCATTTACACAGAGGAGAAAAAGAGAGTGAGAAACAGCTGTTTAAATCAGTTCACCCAGAACCGCTTGGTCATCAGCCTTATTCATCTAATGGTGTGGGGTAAGAAAATTTGAAACAAATGGAGGAAACTCTAGATCTTGGGGCCAATCACTTTACCACGATGTGCTTTCTCTTGTTAGCAAATCAAGTGCTTATTTGGATATCCAGGAGATTATCAGAAAAGTTTGCCCTGTTTTAATGGTACCAGACAGGTAATAGCATGAGCAAAAAAGAGGCATTCTTGACAGTTGGCCCTCTCTATTCATGCAAGTCTCAACCAGTGTAAGTTTGTGCATCTTTTGAAAGCACTGTATGCCCTCAACTGTTGACCTGTTCTTTGTGGAATCCCGAGGTACACTGGGAAAGAGTGGTGAATTTTCAAGTGGTTGTGGTTGGCATCCTCCTGTCTTGGGAGACAATGGAGGACTGTGCTTTTGTGAGTGAAGTCAAACTGTTGGAGAGTTATAGCTCCTGCTGTGGCTGTAGAGCAGGCACCCCCAAACTCGGCCCTCCAGATGTTTTGGGACTACAACTCCCATCAACCCTAGCTAACAGGACCAGTGGTCAGGGATGATGGGAACTGTAGTCCCAAAACATCTGGAGGGCCAAGTTTGGGGGTGCCTGCTGTAGAGACTGATATGGGAGAGGCCTCATTTATTGCCGGTGGAGCAGCTGAAGGCGTTCAGTTGTGCTGGTGCAGATGCCTCATGGCGTACTTCTCTCTGTGCTCCTCACAGTGGTCCTGCCTTCTACCTATTGTTCCATGGGAACTGTCGCTCTGCATGGGTGACTAGAATTTTTTAGTTAAAGTCATAAAATTATGGCAAGGATGGAGAACTGCCCCAGGCAGCATGTCCAATGGTTTGGGATGATAGAAGTTGTAGCCTAACAACACCTGAAAGTCACAGGTTCTGCATCTCTGATTTATAAGTTGTATTCAATATGGCTTTCTGCGGCAACCTCATGCTACAGCTTCCTCCACAGATAATTCTCACAGTGGAGAAACAAATATGTCACCTATGAAGTATCCTTAAATAATGAGCTGCTTTCATAAATGATATTACTACTCAGATGTCAGACATGAGAATTCCACAGCTATTTAGCTAATGCAAATCTTCCATGAAAAACCAATTACAAATATGGAAGTGATATTAAGTTCAGTCCAGCTTCAGGAAATTACTTTGGTGGATTTCACTCCTCTGCAAACATTCATGTTTACGACATGACAAAGATTCAGGAAATGTAGCCGTTTATAGTGTGCATATATCTAATTCATATAAATAATTAAAAAGTAATGATCAATTAGCATATTTTTAAGTACCTGTTATAAAGGCTTCATAATTAGTGGTTTCCCCAGGAGACCTAAACATCTTCTACTCTAGCCCATCACAAAACAGTGTACCTTTGCTTATGAAATTATCTAATTACCTCCGAGACTAACATGATTTCCTGGTTATATTACTATTCTACAGTAGACTATAAAGATAAAAATGCTTAGATTGCATATATGATCAGGGCTTGCACATGAGCAAATCCATGGTGTATCCTGCTGGGAAAAAGAGATGGGGGGTGGATTTAGACATAAGTTGGTATGCTCCTATGCTCACTCTCCTGTGAGTAAAGGTAAAGCAACCCATGACCATTAGGTCCAGTCGTGGCTGACTCTGGGGTTGTGGTCTCATCTCGCTTTATTGGCCGAGGAAGCCGGCATACAGCTTCCGGGTCATGTGGCCAGCACGACTAAGCCAGTTCTGGCAAACCAGAGCAGCGCACGGAAACGCCGTTTACCTTCCTGCCGGAGCGGTACCTATTTATCTACTTGCACTTTGACGTGCTTTTGAACTGCTAGGTTGGCAGGAGCAGGGACCAAGCAATGGGAGCTCACCCCGTCACGGTGATTTGAACCGCCAACCTTCTGATCGGCGAGTCCTAGGCTCTGTGGTTTAACCCACAGCGCCACCTGTGTCCCTGTAAGTAATCCCCACTAATACATCTAATACATCAGGATTTATTTTGAGGAAGCATACATAGATTGAACTGTAGGCTTTCTTAATCACAAAGACAAGAACCAGAGTGGTGAGAGTTGTGGGCAACCATGAGATCTTCAGTTCAGCACCTACAAGGTCAGCACTTCATACTGGAGAATCAGGAAACTACAGCTCAGCAGGCAGAACACATTGTTCTGTTAGCCTGGCAAAGAGAGAGGACCAGACTTGTCCCAGTGCTGATTCCAGGATTGGCCAATCCAGAGCCTTCATACTGCTCACTAGTTGCATAGACTTTACTTGGAAGAGTCACTCTGTTCTATAGCTGTTTCCTAGGCTAAGCCCCAGCTTCCAACTCTGAAAGCTCCTGGCTTGGCCTCTGGAATCCTCTACAGGGTAAGGTGAATTACTATTTGCCTCTTTCCTAATCTGTGAATAGGCATCCATACTTCAATTTGTATGAAAAGTTTACATCTCCTTTTCCATGACAGGTTGGCACATATCTATAGTCAGGTACATGTATTTCTAGATGTAGCTGTAAGAAGGCCACACCCAACAACAATGCAAAGGAGGGGAGGATAAAACTCCAAGAGTGATACAAAAATTGGAATTACGCTGGCAGCTCCCAGCAAGGGAAACTTTGCCTCCATCAACGGCTGAGCAAGTTTCTGCTTCTCAGTGCCTCTAGCTTGCTTTAGTGGTCACCAGCAGGAAGGCAGTGCCTAAAGGGTGACATTAAAGGATGCGGATCAGGGAAGGTCCAAGGAAATCACAGGAACCTCTGCCTCAATCATTTTGTCACCATGAAGAAGAAACAATTTTAATTTATGTTCCACATATTAGTCTTTAATGTGATGTGATGTCATTAGAAGAAACTTCTGTAAGCTATGTTGAGAACCAATTGAGGCTAAAAATGAAATATGAATATTTAAATACAAGTTATTATTATTATTATTATTATTATTATTATTATTATTATTATTATTATTACTACTACTACTACTACTATTATTATTACAAATGCAGAGGTACATATTTTTAGCTTGTATACTAGTCTTTTCTATCCTGGTTCCCTCTTATGTTTTGGACCACAGCTCCCATCATCCCTGACCATTGGCTTTGTGAGCAGGGATGATGGGAGGGCATCCAACTGGGAATGACCGCTCCCCGCATAAAACAGGGGGCGACCTTTGTGTGGATGCACGCAGCCCCTGGATCTGGAGCGGCTCCATCAGCATAGGCTTGGCTTCACCTTCCCTCAGGAAGGTCTCCGCCTACCCCAGTCAGCTGTCCAATCCCACCTGGGGGAAGCATTGCCAAGGAGATCAGGCCAGGTAGGGGAGGGATTACCTGCCCACACAATAGAGGGAGGATCTTACCTGGGACTCCTCACTTGGCTCCAGAGCTTCTCCCACCCTACCCACCCTCAGTTAATGCATTATTTTGCAGGTTAACTTTTATTCACAGGTTTTGCAGGTTAACTTTTTTTCACAGGTATGCGGGCGCTGCTACGTTAAGGTCGCTGTTAAAGGGCCGGAAAGGAATTTCCCTGCATTGGCAGGTTTTGCCTTTCCCGCAGCAAAACGTCACAACTTTGGCGGTATCAGGCCTTGGGCGGAATCCTTTAGTCCATCTTCCTCTTTGCGGCGGCGATACCAGGGTTCCCCGTTAAAGGGGTTTCTGAAGGGAGGCTTTGACCGTACGCCGAAAGGTCGTCATTGCTCTCCCCTGTGGCGGCGGCGTAACGGGGGCAGTTATCTCTGCTTGAACATATGTTCTCCAGAGCCGGCCCATCCCCACACACACACACACTGGATAACCCTGATGCTCCCTAGGTCCCCGGCTGGGGACTGGGGAGGGAGAACGCCCAATGCCTGAGCCAAGGTCTACCCACATTTGAAATTTAATAAAGTTGTGGCCAATTTAATCCCATAGCACGTTGTCTTGAGTCATTATTCCACATGACGGGGGGACCGCTCGGGATCTGGGGACTCTGCCTGTCCACGCAAGGGTACCTGTATTATCAGGGAAAATATATATCTTGCCAAGTGTGTCTGACTTAATCCTATTCCATTTCTGGTCTTTTGGCTACGCAGTGAAGCACTCTAGCTAAGCCACCAAGGTATGTCCAAAGAGACCTTGGAGCCAGAGTGCTGAAACACAGAGGGCTTGTCCAGCAAGACTGGCAGGAGGAACAGAGTCCTGAGCCCTGAATAGCAGAAGTATCTAAGCAACACTAGGGTTAGAATGTGCTTTCACTTGCCCTAGTTGTCCCATCCATCTGGGTTTACTAGTAGGGCCCAAATCCTGGCCCTTGTTAAGGCAAGGATTCTTCTTCCTGAGCATGATTCTGAAATAGTTTACCTTCTGGTCCAGATTTTGGCTGGGGCTCATTACCTACTGCTGGCACCTGTCATGAGACCCTCCTCCATCAAGGAGGTGTCATGAGATTCTGGTTCTGGGTGTGGGCAGCCCTGACAAAGTAGGAGTTGGATATTTGTATTTGTATATCTTGTGATGTGTAACTACATTTTCAACTTGGGGCACTCTGATGCTGTTACTTGTGCAGATTTGCAAGTGCAAATGTGCTTCATGTATGCCATCAGGACCATGCATGAGCTGATACACAGATCCAATCCATACATTTTCGGAGCCAGCTTTCACGAGCCACCTATTCATATGCCAGATGAGATGCTCATAAAAACTCATAACAACTTCTATATGCAGGGATTTCTATTTTCCAACATATCCTGCCATGCTCACACCCAGGTTTGTCCCACACATTACATGTGACTGCAAGAAGATCAAAAGTATGTAGTGTGACAAGAGGGGTCATGCTTTTAGTCTCACCCTCGACATTGCATCTTTCCTCCCATGTTGTGTGTGGGAAAGCCCAGTGTTTTAGTTCCTGCTTATGAGTAAGGTCCCTCTGTCATCAGGATACCTGGTTAAGCCCACATGGTTATCACATAGATCCTTGGTGGCAGGAACCAAAGTGTGATGGAGGGCACTGTCATGGAAGACTGAGAACAAGGCAATGACCCAGGCATTATAGGTAAACAATGTTTGTTTCTCTTGCTAATACCAGCTTTTTTTTAATGCTGCAATAGTGATTTTAATGCAGGGAAGGATTGTAAGATATTTCTGTTGAAGCCAGATACATTTCTAACAGGCAAACAAATTCTTTAAGTGTACTTGGTCAGTTGTGTTAGCAGAGATAGCTGTCACCACGCCACTAAAGGGGGCCCTTCACTCTTTCATAGCTACCGGTTTTGAAATGACCCAGATCCCGTGAGCAGAGAACTCAGAAGAATCTATGAGCCAGCTCTATGCTGATCCAACAGACTGGAATCTATTAGAGCCTCAACTATATATAATGCATCAGTCAGAGACCACAGCCTTAAAAGAAAACTCCTATGGAAGTGAATTGTATTTGAAGGAGAAAAGGATCACAGTGGCCATCCCCGTCCTCAACTCATATGCATTCATTTGAAGCTTAGAACAAAGGCCGACTCTTGGAGCTCTTGCTGTGTAAATGAAATCATGCTTTTTCCGCGTTCCCAGTCACATAGAGAAGGCCATACACACAGAGACTTTATTATTACCTTCAAACAAACATACATAACTTGGGCACAGAGGCAGCTGATACTATCTAGTCCCCCCCCCCCGCATTATCACACCCCTAAACTCCCCAATGTTTTGCACTACAACTCCCATCATTCCTGTCCATTGGCCATGCTGTCTGGGGCTGGTGGGAGTTGTAGTCCAAACACCTGGAAGGCAACAGGCTGGGTAAGGCTACCCTTGCTAAGGGTCAGAGAAGTGCATCCTTACTACCCAAGCCACTGACATTGTGCCTGCTTCAGATTTCTGTCCCGCACACTGGAAGGCTTGGTCACTGTTTTTCCTGCACCCTATATGCTTCAGGTGCACATGGTGATGTGGATGTTTTAAGTCACACCCATTGGAAACATTACAGCAGTATTTGATTTGGAGAAGAGGCCATAGGCCAGCAAGGCAACATGTATCTTGTATGCAGTAGGTCCCGTTGGCGTGGAGATATTCACTTCCTACCAACTCAGTCGATGGAGCATGGAACTCTTAATTTCAGGGTCATGGGTTCGAGTCCCACAGGGGGCAAAATATTCCTGCATTGCAGGGGCTGGACTAGATGACCCTTGTGGTCCCTTCCAACTCTACAATTCTATGATTCTGTTACTCAAGTAATCTCCCAGAGATTCTGGACTGTCACTGCCCATCAGAAGAGACTGCCCTAGAGACGGACTAGTGGCCGAAATCAGTGGAAGTCAGTTTCCTGCATTCAATCTCCCACAATACAAATATTTCTAAAAATGACAAATTGTAGTTGGGGATACCAGAAAATTGATGGCCACTTAAAGAAACGTGCTAGAATTAATAGCTTTCCCCTTCAGTCTATTCCCAATGGTTTGGGTGTCAAGTCTGTCATTTCCCAAGTTTCAAAGAAGGTTCCGTTTCCTTCCTTGAAATCAAAGCTTCCCTGAATTTCATATGCTTTTGCCTTTGCAAAGCATCTGCATATGCCAAAGACAAATAATCATAAGGGTTTGAAGAAATCTGTGTTTGGAAGACAAAATGCAGATTGTTACTGTTCCTAATGTTTTCCACAGCTTATGAGACAAGCCCCTCGGGACACAGTGTTTTGGATTCTAAACTCTCTCGTTACCATATTAATTGCTTTTGTCATGACAGTTTTGGCATCCATAAATGGCTGCAGCCATGCTGTGCTCCTCGAGAGACCAATCAGGGCGGGCAAAATTGGTTTACTGGCTCCCAAAGCAGCTTGTGCGAAAGGTGCTGCGTTTCAAGCACAGCTTTTAATTCCTCAAGCCTGAATGGGGAGCCAGTTATACTCCAGGCTAAAGAGAGCAAGAAAGCTTTCCTTTGGAATGAAGCTGCACACAAAATAATCATCTTTTTTGGCCAGGGCAACCTCAGAGAAAAGATCTCTCTGTGTGGGCATATGACGTGTATACCCAGATATTTAAGAAATACGAGCAAAGAGGGACAGGTCAATCTAGGGCACTGTTTTGAGGGGGGGGGTTGTGGCGGGGAAGGAGAGGAGTTCACAGAATGGTTCTAGAGTCTAGTCCTCCAGTACGAAGTTACAAAAACAAAATATTTCAACAGCACTTGTGGTGGTTCTCTATATATCCTGCAGCAAATAAATGTATCAGATTCCCCTAAAGAAAAATCACATGTGGTCTGGACAGCGAGGAACATAGGAAGAGGCCTTTCGCTGAGCCAGACCAGCCTCTCGGGGGTTTCAAGGCAGACTTTCTCCCAGGCCTACCAGAGATACTGGGAATTGAGCCATAGCTCCTTCTCTGTGGCTCCCCCCCCCCTGCACCCTGAACTGTGGTGTAATCCCCCCTATTGTTCGGGGGATTCCATGGGGTTACCCCGGTAAGAGTGACAGGAGTGGACAGCAGGAGCTCTCCACTGCCACGAGGAGGCCCAGCAGGGGCCAGCCCCTCAAAATGGGAGGGGCTGAGCTGGAAACTCACCATGGACAACCGAGGTTCACTTGCAGGAGCCAGTGTAGTGACTTTGCCCCACTTGGCCAACCATTTCAGGTCAGGTCTAATTCTGACAATGACCATAGTGGAGAAGCTGGTTGACTCTGGTTGAAACCAAGAGCGTTCACCAGTGGGCCCTTGTCAATGCGGTGACAAATGGGGTTCATTCTGTCCTGCACCCATGGTTGTTCAACATCTTTAGAAATTACTTGGATGAAAGAATAGAGGGGATGCTCATCAAATTTGCAGATGACACCAAACTGGGAGGGGCAGCTAATACCTCAGAAGACAGAATCAGGATTCAAGATGACCTAAGAATTTGGGAAACTTGGCCAGAACCTAACAAAATGAATTTTAACAGGGACAAATGTAGGTTCTACACTTCAGTAGGAATAACCAGATTCACAAAATTTAGAAAGTAGGGACCCATTGTTTGACACCACTACATGTGAAAAGGAGCTAGGGATCTTAGTAGACTACATACTTAACGTGAGTCAACAATGTGGTGTTACAGCAAGGGAAGCTGATGCAATTCTAGGCTGAATCAACCAAAGCATAGTGTCCAGACCAAGGGAAGTACTATGACCACTGTATTGTACCTTAGTCAGACCCCACTTGGAGTCCTGTGTCCAGTTCTGGGCACCACAATTTAAGATGGATCTTGACAAGCTAGCAGGTATGCAGAGGAGGGTAAGCAAGGGGTTAAACAGTCCAGAAGAAAAGTCTTATGAGGAATGGTGGAAGGAGTTGAGTATGCCTGGCTTGGAGAAGAGAAGACAGAGAGGAGATGTGATAGCCACCTTCAAATATCTGAGGAGCTGTCACATGTAATTGGAGCAAGCTTGTTTTCTGCTACTCCAGAGGGTGGGGCCTGAACCAATGGATTCAAATTACAAGAAAGGCCATTCTGACTAACCATTTGGAAGAATCTTCTGACTGTAACAGCTGTTCAACAGTGAACACACTACCTCAGAAGGTGGTGGACTCTCCTTCATGGGAAGTTTTTAAGCAGAGGTTGGATGGTCATCTGTCATGGATGCCTTAGTTGAGATTTCTACATTACAGGGGGTTGGACTAGATGACCCTAGGGGACCCTTCCAACTCTACAATTCTATTATTCTAAGTGGACACAGGTCACTCCTCTCCACCATGCACATAAATTAAGATGGGATATGGATGATCCATGCAGAGCCTATATACAAGGACCCCTCACTGAAATCAGACATGTGGGCCAGTTCAAAATGTTCACATCACAAGTAGCATTATTTTGGGATATAAATGGAATAGATGATCAGTACCGGCATCCCCCCACCCCACCCCCATGTCAAAAGTGTGGCACTTACTGTAACAGCTTCATGGGGAGTACCAAGACGTGTTTTTCTTTTTTAAAAAAATCACTGACAATAAGTAATATTAATATATGGTAGATGGAAAGAGTGTGTACTCTCTACCAAGTGAACATTGACACCATTCTGATAAGTCCTGATACGCCATAAGATGATGAGTCCTGCAGATATATTATCTTTATATTCCTGGATGTAGTCAATATTGGCATTAATCTGAACAGTAGGAGCCAAACTACATCATCTGTAGTTCCAAGGCTCTTTTCTTTCCTTACAATGACTTTTCTTTTCCATGCAAAGCAGCTGCAGGTGGCCTCAGGTTGAGCAGAGAAAGGGAGATATTTGACTATTTAACTTTTTTCTTACCAGCCATTTGCCTGCTCCAAACCTGTGGTTTCACACCAGTGGGGAAAAGGATATGAGGACACTGTCTCTTTTACCCCTCAGGGAGAAAAGAGCCCATCTAGGTGACCTACCTCACCCTTTCAAAATAATGGCACTGGGTTAATGAAGGATTTCAATTTTAATACGGCATTAACAGTTCTCAATAGCTTTATCCTTAGGAACCAATGAAAGGTGAAGGAAAGAGCCATTATGAAATGTACTCTGCAATTATCTTTCCCTGTTAAACTTTGTACATTTGTGACATTCAGTGGAAATGTGGTGCAGCGAAAGTAGAAGGATCAATGTGGGGAAACTGAAGTGAGCACATGAGTAGACACCGGGGGCAGTCAATAAACAGCAGAACATCCATTATTCATTTCTAATTCCCATCCAAATCAAGAATCAGAAGTGGAATCATTTGACAGACAGGACAGGTAGGGAAACTGTCCATCCAATTACATAATGTGGAGCTGATGAAATGCTGGAAAATGCAACACAATGCCAAAACTTTGCCAGATATGTACTGTTAAACAACTTTTTTCTATGACAGTATGAATTTTAGAGTCATTTTCTATTTGCAGAGTTGAAGAGGTACTTTAAGTTATGAAAATAAAATTTGGTGGTGCTATTACACTACAATGAGCAACACATTTCCCCAGTTTTATTCAGCTTTCAAGAAATGTCATTAATTTTATCAGAGGGTTGTGGGGTTCTTTTGTTTTCTGTTTTTTTGCTTCTCTTAAAAGTTCTCAGATGATTTGAACAAGCAAGAAGCCCCAAGCTTCCTCTATGACCTTATCAGATGCTGCTTCTGGAATGTTCAGCCAGCAGTCTGCACACGACCTGCAACTACTTGACATCTTTAGCTTTGTTCGACAAGTGAATGCAGTGTGAGTGCAGGATTCTTCAAAAACACAACCAAGGCTTAAGCTGGTTGCACAGTATGTGTGGCATTTAGAGCAGCACAGGTTATGGATCCTACCAAGACATAATTATGTACCTGCACCATTTGGCAGATCTAAATCACAACCCACCCTCAGTGGCAGAAGAGGTGGAGGCGCCTGCTCTGCTTCTGAGGAAAAGAGATATGCTGGACCAGCCCTGGAGGACTCATAGACCACTGATGGACAGCAGCTGGCCTGGACACCACACTTCAGACTGGAGTGGGGAAAATTCTTCTTTTAAAAAACACCACTGGGTTGATGTGCATGGTTTTGGGGGCTAGGGTGGATGTCAATGTTGCGCTTTTATTCATTTATTGTGGGTGGGAGTATTGTTTCGTTTACTGTTTGTTTGATGTTTTTTAATCACAGTTAATTTTTGTTTTCCCAGCATTGTTGTATGGAATATTAATGTGTTATATGATCCCAGTTTTTTATATGGCATAATATATTTATGAATATTTTTTCCCCAATGTAAGTTCCTTGAGTGAGAAGCAGTTTTAAAAGTTAAATAAATAAAGCATATGCCTCTCCTCAGTTACTAATTAGCCGAGGCTAACTGGATGCAGGTGACGCTGGGATGTGGGTGGCGCTGTGGGTAAAGCCTCAGCGCCTAGGACTTGCCGATCGAAAGGTCGGTGGTTCGAATCCCTGCGGCGGGGTGCGCTCCCGCTGCTCGGTCCCAGCGCCTGCCAACCTAGCAGTTCGAAAGCACCCCCGGGTGCAAGTAGATAAATAGGGACCGCTTACTGGTGGGAAGGTAAACGCCGTTTCCATGTGCTGCGCTGGTTCACCAGAGCAGCTTCGTCACGCTGGCCACGTGACCCGGAAGTGTCTGCGGAGAGCGCTGGCCCCCGGCCTCTAGAGTGAGATGGGCGCACAACCCTAGTGTCAGAAACGACTGGCCCGTACGGGCAGGGGTACCTTTACCTTTAACTGGAACATAATCATCCTTCCACCTAATGCTGCCTGCAGGTAATTTAGTCAACAGGCCGTTCTCAAGTGGGAGGTCCAGGCATCTCCTTCCCTGGAGGTTTTTAAGCACATGTTGGAAGTTCACCTGTCATGGCTGCTTTAGCTGAGTTCCCTGCATTGCAGGGGGTTGGACTAGATGACCCTTGGAGTCCCTTCCAACTCTACAATTCTATTATCTTGTTTTGATTAGCTGAGGATACCTCAATACAGCTTGATCAGTCTGAGATGGGATAGCTATTTTTGCACCTGCTGTGACTCACTATCTGGGCCTGTTGCCACAGAGTGTCTACTGCATCCAGCCTTGTATTCAATATCACCCCCCTTGGTCTCAGGAAGCCCCGTGTTTAACCATATGTCCCTGAGGCACAATTTTGTTCCATCTTTTCTTCCCAGCTTGTACTTTTCTATGGGAACCATCCTCCTTAGCCTTGCCTCCTCCACACACTGAAGTTTGCATGGCTGAACAGCTGCTAGAGCCTAAATTTCCACCAAACCTTCTGCCTTCATTTTCTGGGCTTTGGCTATTTCATACGCAGGTTTAGGATGTTTACAGGGAATGTCCCCATAAGGTAAATTTAAAATGTTTATAGAACATTCCAAAACCCAAAGCAATGCAATACTGATGGCAGAAGTGGGACATGGGCATGCCTCTGGTGAAACCGAATTCAATCTGTCAAACCCCACAAGTTTCCTCTCAAAAGAAAATTAAGTGAAAAAGTGTGTGTGTGTGTATAGGAAAATCACTCATTTAAAGTAGCTTATAAAACTGATCTTATAGACTAACCAGGTTCATTAACAATGCAAATATTTTAGTCGCTTCAGGTAGGTAATGTCTTACCAACAAACCTTGAGCACATCAAAGAGGTTTTCTTGCACTTTAGATTGTGCAATTCCCTTCTGAATGTGAGCTGATAGAGCGTTCCATTTCTGAAGCTCTAATCCTCAAAACACATAACCCCCAGTAGTTCCTCTGGGTCCAATGGGGCTCCTCCAGAGCATGTAGTTTAAGTATTGCACCTGAGTATGCAATGGGGGAGGGAAAATGACTCTATTTATCTAAGAGAGCAGTGACTTTGCCCAATCGTCTCATTCGGGTTTAAGGCTGACAGCATTACTGCCTCTGCAATTTGATTGCTTGTCACTTTGATATAAGCACCCAATAATAAGCTTTATCCAGACCATTAGATGGTTGGATGCATTTGAAAGGTTAGTCTATAATACTATTCTCAGCATTTGTAAAAAGCCTTCAGATGTGTGTGTGTGTGTGTGTGTGTGTGTGTATGCGCAAGAAATGGACTGTGGGCCAATAAAAATTTAGGCACTCACTTGAGTGAAAGGTGGGATGCTGTTGTACAGGTAAGATTTCCGCATGTGCCCCCCAAGGTCTTCTCAGGTTGCATAATATCATAGAATTTAAGAGCTGGAAAGAACCCCAAGGGTCATCTAGTCCAGCCCCAGCGATGCAGGAATCCTGCCCACAACCACCCCTGGGTGGACTTGAACCACCAACCTTCTGGTTAACAGCCAGATGCACCAACCCATTGTGCCACCAGATTTTGAACTCATACTGCAAAGGTGGGGGGACGATCCTTTTCTATGATGGATCATAGCTCAGTGCTGGAGCACTTACTTGGTGTGCAGAAGATCACCAGATCAACTCTGAGGAAAGGGAAAAGGTGATGGATGGGGAAAAGAAGAGCTGGTGCTGTTCAGTGTAGAAAATACTGGAATAGATGAACAAAATGATCTGGTATGAAGCAGCTCCCTAAACTTAGGCATGATGACGATGATTTTGCACTCCTTGTGAAAAAGTTAGCTTATTTAATCGCCCTTGCTCAGCACTATCGTTCTATAGTCCTATCGGGCCAAATGTGCTGCAGCATCCTGATTACTCAGTACATGGGAATGCTCTCCCTCACCAGCACACACACACACACACACTTAAAGAACAAGGGGTTAAGGTGAAGGCGAGGCTTCAAAGATGTTTTACTATGTTGGAAGATGTTTGGCTCTTGCTCCTTAGCACCCACCCACCCCGCTGCTGCTGCTGCAACTCACCCCTATCTGTAATAAGAATATTTGATTCTCTTGCAGGTTGTTGCTAACGATTATTGAGAAAATACAACTTTAGCCTTTGTTAGTGCAAAGGAATAAAAGAAAATATATCTTTAAAAAGCCTCCTGTAAGTGGGAGGCATTTAGGGGGGGGATGTGCATATGAATTAAACTTCCTCAAAAAACAGAATATTTTTAACATTGTCACAGAACATAGGGCAGAAGAAAAGGGCAATTGCACAATTTAGTAAAATTGCGCAGAGGTTTTCAGCGTCCAGCTGGGGTTCTTTGATGCAATGAACACCTGCAGTTTTTGAATCCCTAAAAGGCTGTAGTTAGAAATGTGGATTTTTGAGTTTTAGTTTTCCAGAACAAGTCCCCTTGCCTGCCATACATTACCTACCCTCTTCCACATAAGTCTCCTTGTAATTCCATGCTATGGAATTCCAATAAGCTCTTTACAAGGGTGCCAATTAGAGATTTACATAACCCCCTGAAGAAATGTTTTTGAACCTCTTTCAGCATATCTCAAAATCCTTCAAATGCTGTGCCTGATGAGCACGCACACCCAATTCACTTTGAATTCCACTTTTTAGACAAAATCTCAACTCTAGTGTTGACATGGATGCCAGCATTTTTCTTTGGAGTACTTTCTCCTGCTCAGGTATATGTCAACCCCAAGATTAGCCGTGAAATGTGCAGATGGTGTCAGTCTCTACTATTCATTGAAGGCCTATAATAAAGGGTGTTGGATGGGCAAAAACAATTATTTGATTAGCTTTCTCTGTCCCAAATCCTGTGCTCCCCTGCCTTTCAGATTTCCAAGCTGCCAAAAACTCAAGTTGGAAAAGTGCACTTTAGACCCACCATGCATGGGTAGCAAAGATTTCACATGGTGAAAGAAAGTGGATAATTGCAGTAACTGCTGGAAAATTACTACAAGGTCACCACGATAAGCATGGCAAATGTTTTCTGTCATGTCAGCCCTCTTTCCTTGCCTATTGTGCAGAGCGGGGAATTGTTTTACCCTGAATATTTGGTCCTAAAATGACTGATGTGGCTGATGGTTCACTGTATGTGGAGGACAGCATGCTGGACAGAAAGAATTGCCCCCCTTGGTTAAAACACAGCAAGAAATCAGAGAAATATATTTTAGCCAAGGAGATGAGGCAGACAAGATGAATGGCTTGCAAGAGACAAAACTCTGCTCCTCCCTCACCTCAGGAAATGAGGTAGGCACATAGCAGAAGCACTGCTGCCCAATGACTTGCTGTTTTCTTTTCACTGTGGAAATGGAGGCTGAAAGTCACTGATCTCTCAGTCTATGAACAAACAAACAGCAGTCATGTGACACTGGAGCTTTGGGTGAACGTCCCCAAATTCTCCTGCTCCTTCACAATGGGAAACTATGCTGTGAGAACAACTCTGAGCATTAGAAATAGATTAGAATATTTCCTGCATATCACACTGTCCAGCAAGCACAATGCAGCAAAAGAAGCACTGACATCAGGCTGGTCCAAACATCCATGTGTATATTGAGGCGTCTTCTCATCATTAGATAAGCTGCATGTGTGAATGGACTCCAAAGTGGGGAAAACTGAGGTGATGTGAAATAATAGGGACATCATCATCATCATCATCATTTGTATATTCTGCCTTTCTGCCAAGGAGACGGTGAGAAAGGCTGAGTGGCCTCCGGTCACCCAGTGGCTTTAAAGGCTGAGTGGTGATTACAGGCAGAGCCTCCCAGTCTAAACCAAGACTCTAACCACTATGGCAGGCTGTTTCTCAGTGTCAACGTAGGTGTTGATGAGTGACTCAGACCTGATGTAGTAGAGTGATTTTCTTAAACTGTTTTGTGGTCTTAAGTAGGAGTAGCAGGGTTGCTGTATTTTTACTCTGATTGATTGATTGACTATATTTCTATGCCACTTTTCATTCAAATGAATCCCAAAGTGGGCTAAAAATAACATGATAGAACATAATAGAACATCACAAATACAGCATAAACCATATAGAATAATTAACAAATCATCTGTGTAACAATTACAATCTATAAAACACTACTAACAATGCAACAACTAAAAAATAAGCTAAACATCACTATTAAAACAAAAGGCATATTATATGATTAACAAATCAATACGGCATTTATAATCTATAAAACAACATTAACAACATTAACAAAATAGCAACCAAAAAATAAACTACGCAGTTATGCTCCAAGTCGAGAAAACCCTCATCCACAGTTCCAGCCTTGCCCGAAATACACACCCATTCAGCAGTCCATCATTCCCTCAGTCTCCACCTCCCCATCTTCAATACAAAGGTAAGAATCTTGACCGAACAGGTGCAGATTGCTGAGAGAAGTGCATGAACTGCTTTGAATACATGAATGTTTCAGCCATTTGAATCACATGTAAAAGTCTCATTATTGCTCAGCGCCCTTCAAAACACACAAATGCAATGTGCCATCAGTGTACATGATGCTTTATGTAGTAACAGAAAAGCCGCATCATTTTCCTTGTGCCGTGTGCATATGTACAAAGGTAAGATTTTGCATTCAGTTTTGAAAAGGGCCATCTGTTGTTGAAGTGATGAAAATATGTTCTCTGTTTAGCAGGGAACTCAGAGCTACCAACACCTTCCTATTTCATAGCAAAAAACCCCTCCTGTTTTCTGTGAATGTGTATTGCATTCTCTAACTGTTCTGCTTTTAAAATATACTACTTGTTTCCTTTATCACAGACTTGGATCTGCCCTGTGGGGGTGGGGTGGGGGTTATTCTATCTCTCATTTGCTTTGTTCTCTCCCTGCTCATTTGTTTTCTTGGCTGTGGATACAGCCAGCTCATTTATCTAAGTAAAATTGTCCTTGAGTGGTCGTTCTCTCTCTTTGTTCTTTCTTTTTTTGCTGGTCACTTTGTAACATGGAATCCCTGTAATATTCTATTGGGCTTATTAACACACTACATTTATGGCTGTAAAGAAAGAGGAACAGACAATCATTTCAGCAGAGCTGCTTTCAAAGTTAATGTCACAGATTTTTAAGAAATCACACTGATTATTCTAGTCTTAGGGAATAATTATGAATTCATAAATATTAAGATAAAACAGGTATAACAGTACACTGAAACACAAGGTTCACTTGGCATTGGCAATGAGTGAATCTGTCAATTTCTCAATTTCTCATTTTTTTCACTCTTTAGTTCTCCGCATTTCCACATCAGTTTGCAATTTTTTAAAACACACACTCAAATTGTCACAAAAATTCAGCAATATTTTAGTGTCAATTTTGCCCAATAAGCACAAAGTTATGCAATTTTGGCTAATGTACACATTTTTGGGGAATGAGGGATTACATTTGGAATTACAATTTTCACTTAGAGAAATTGCATTTTGCAAGTATTTTTTCACAAATATGTGCATTTTATGTGCTCTTTACCCTAAAGAGGCGGCGGGAGGGAGAATTACTAGGCATTGCAAAACATCAGGGGAAATCCAGCCAATAAGGAGACAGGACAGGTGCCCTTATTGGGACATGCTGCCCACCATTCCAGACTATTTAGACCAGCATGGTAAGGAGGAACATCTGCCCCATGAAGCCTTCTTGGGCAGGCTCAAGCTGAGTCCTGTAAGAGGTAAATAGTGTTTGGTCTGGAAGCAAGCACTTCCATCACAGTGGCAGAAAAGAATACCCCACTCTCTCAGGGGTTGAATACTTTATGAACGGAGGGGTGATGATTAATGCTGGCTAGGTACTTGGCATCCTTCCTGTTCCAACACTGAGAAGTTCACCTGTAGGCATAGCACCAAAGAATTCAGATTGATACACAATAAATTAGACTCCAGAGGCTCACCCACCAATGACTACTTACAAAGTGAACTTAGTTTGATGCAGTTTACATATTTTAACAAGGTGATGTGCATGGTCAAATCAGGTGGAAGGGTAGCCTTGATGGGCAAATTTGAGCTCAAGTCAGGTTTTCAGATGTTTCCCATCTACCTTCATGGTTTTTCCTGCTAAGGTTTGGGTTTGAGGGGAAATATGGGTACAAGGCTTGAACTTGGCTTTCACTACATTTAGCATCATGCTGGACTCAGCCCTGATCGATAGAATCATAGAGCTGGAAGAGACCACAAGGGCCATCGAGTCCAACCCCCTGCCAAGCAGGAAACACCATCAGAGCACTCCTGACATATGGTTGTCAAGCCTCTGCTTAAAGACCTCCAAAGAAGGAGACTCCACCACACTCCTTGGCAGCAAATTCCACTGTCGAACAGCTCTTGCTGTCAGGAAGTTCTTCCTAATGTTTAGGTGGAATCTTCTTTCTTGTAGTTTGGAACCATTGCTCCGTGTCCGCTTCTCTGGAGCAGCAGAAAACAACCTTTCTCCCTCCTCTATGTGACATCCTTTTATATATTTGAACATGGCTATCATATCACCCCTTAACCTCCTCTTCTCCAGGCTAAACATGCCCAGTTCCCTTAGCCGTTCCTCATAAGGCATCGTTTCCAGGCCTTTGACCATTTTGGTTGCCCTCCTCTGGTGTCCTTCTTGAACTGTGGTGCCCAGAACTGGACACAGTACTCCAGGTGAGGTCTGACAAGAGCAGAATACAGTCACACTATTACTTCCCTTGATCTAGATGCTATACTCCTATTCATGCAGCCCAGAATTGCATTGGCTTTTTTAGCGGCCGCGTCACACTGCTGGCTCATGTCAAGTTTGTGGTCAACCAAGACTCCTAGATCCTTTTCACATGTACTGCTCTCAAGCCAGGTGTCACCCATCTTGTATTTGTGCCTCTCATTTGTGCCTCTCATTTTTTTTTGCCCAAGTGTAATACTTTACATTTCTCACTGTTAAAATTAATCTTGTTTGTTTTGGCCCAGTTCTCTAATCTGTCAAGGTTGTTTTGAAGTGTGATCCTGTCCTCTGGGGTGTTAGCCACCCCTCCCAGTTTGGTGTCATCTGCCAATTTGATCAGGATGCCCTTGAGTCCATCATCCAAGTCGTTGATAAAGATGTTGAATAAGACTGGGCCCAAGACAGAACCCTGTGGCACCCCACTAGTCACTCTTCTCCAGGATGAAGAGGAACCATTGATGAGCACCCTTTGGGTTCGGTCAGTCAGCCAGTTACAAATCCACTGAGTGGTAGCATAGTCAAGTCCGCATTTTACCAGCTTCTTTACAAGAATATCATGGGGCACCTTGTCAAATGCCTTGCTGAAATCAAGGTAGACTACATCCATTGCGTTCCCTTCATCTACCAGGCTTGTAATTCTGTCAAAAAACAAGATCAGGTTAGTCTGACATGACTTATTTTTCAGAAATCCATGCTGACTATTGGTGATCACAGCATTCCTTTCTAGGTGCTCACAGACTGTTTGCTTAATGATCTGCTCCAGAATCTTCCCTGGTATTGATGTCAGACTGACTGGGCGGTAATTATTTGGGTCCTCTCTTTTCCCCTTTTTGAAAATAGGGACAACATTTGCCCTCCTCCAGTCTGCCGGGACTTCGCCTGTTCTCCAGGAATTCTCAAAGATGGTTTGCCAGTGGTTCTGAGATCACACCTGCCAGTTCTTTTAATACTCTTGGATGCAGTTCATCTGGCCCTGGAGACTTGAATACATCTAAACTAGCCAAGTATTCTTGTACTATCTCCTTAGTTATTCTGGGCTGTGTTTCCTCTGCTGAATCATTTGCTCCAAATTCTTCAGGTCGGGCATTGTTTTCTTTATCGGAGAAGACTGAGGCAAAGAAGGCATTGAGGAGTTCAGCCCTTTCTGTGTCCCCTGTTTGCATTTCACCATCTTCTCCTCTGAGTGACCCCACTGTTTATTTGTTCTTCCTTTTGCTACGAACATACCCATAAAAGCCTTTTTTGTTGCTTTTAACCTCTCTAGCAAGCCTGAGTTCATTCTGTGCTTTAGCTTTTCTGACTTTGTGTCTACACGTGCTGGCTATTTGTTTGAATTCCTCTTTGGTGGTTTCCCCCCTTTTCCATTTTTTGTACACATCCTTTTTTAATCTTAACTCAGTTAAAAGTTCTTTAGATAGCCACCCTGGCTTCTTTAGGCACCTTCCATGTTTCCGTCTCATTGGTATTGCCTGAAGTTGTGCTTTTACTATCTCCCTCTTAACAAACTCCCAGCCATCATGAACTCCCTTTCCTTTTAGTATTACTGTCCATGGGATCTCACCCAGCACTTCCCTAAGTTTTATGAAGTCGGCTTTCTTAAAGTCAAGAAACTGAGTCCTAGTATGCTTGGCTGCTCCTTTCCGCTGTATAGTAAACTTCAGAAGAGCATGATCACTTGCGCCTAATGATAGGTCCAGACATGAAATGGGACTCATTACCAGGGTGAGTCTTTGTTTCCCCAGACATACAGACTAATTGCACAAGTTTTATGTACCACTTTACAGAGTTAAATGGATTTTAAAGGGTATCTCTGACAGAGGGTAAAATGGAAGGGCCTCTTTCATGTTCAACCTTTTTGAGTACTGAACTGGATATAGTTCAACAGACTAGCCATCTGCCTGAGGAAAAGGCAGGGCAGTCTGGAAGAGATTCAACTTTTGCTACAGGGCAAAGAAAGCGGCCTTTCTTTAGCTTCAAGAGCTGCTAGGCCAGGCCACCTCACCTTTGCCTGTGAAGTGATTGCTTCAGGCTGAGACTTCCTTTCAAGGCTATGTGATGCAACAAAAAGGATGGTATCTTGTCACTGTCGCATATGGTTTCGGGACAAATGTGTGTCAACATTTCTATGTAGAAGGAACTTGTGGTGCATCATAATGTGGTATCCTTTGTATTGGATCAGAACCTTTGTTTCACATTGCTTTTGTTTCACAGAGAGTTTGGAACTTTAGTTAAATGATAGAAAATGCCAAAAAATGTTTTTAAGTTTGACTTTTTCCTGTACCCCAAGGCCCCAGTTTCTTCCTTCCTTCCTAAAGGTATAACCAAGGTTGACCTTTGTGACCTTTGTTTCAACCAGCATCCCGATGGAGTGTAGAACACTACACTGTGTCATTTTCACAGGCAAAGATCTGTAAATGCTGTAAATGACAAGTCCTGTGCTCAGGGTCTTCAGGTAGAGTTGGGAGAAGCTCCATGAAGCCCTTGCTGTTCATCAGCCAAGAGGGAAGGAAGGGAGACTGCTTGTTCCAGGGCAGCATATAAGAGAAGCTACCTGCCTATGATAGTAGTCAAGGCAAGTTCAGAATAGAGTTCCCTTTTGGTGGAAGAATGTGATCTTCATTAAGGCCTGTTCAGTGTGATTGTTACCTGGTTGTGGAGATAAGACAAGCTTGAGCAGCTCAGCATCTTGAGGCACCTGGACATTGAAGGACTGTTTACCCAACATACTTCTCATTGCTAGGCAGCTCACTGGGATGTTGGAAGAGAACAATCCTAGAGTCCATTATAGCCCATTGTATATCAGCCAGGAGAAGCAGGGACTAGCAAGCTGCACACCAAGGCTCAATTTATGATGGGAAGACAATGAAAGGCACAGATCAGCAACAGGTTTGACATGGTGCATTTCTCCAGGATGAGGCAACAGGAAATCTTGCAGTAGTCGCCTTAGATTTCGAAAAGCTTGCATTTGATTTATATAGATCTGGTTATGCTTGTTGAATATCCTTGTTGTTAACAAAGCTGTCTGCTAATCCAAGCAACTGTCTTGTGTCTTCATCCCAGTGCAGTTGGCCAAATGAAACAGCAGGAGGAATGTGTAATTTTGCACCAAAATGCTCAAATGTGGATAGTTTTCAATTTTAGTAAAGCATTCAGTTCTCAAGAGAGACAAATTTAGAGACAAATGCATGTCATTTTAAATAAATGCTCTACTGATCTTACAGTGTTCTTGATAGAGACCTCAAAGATGGAGGCTGGCAGATTAAGGACAGAACTACCATGTATGAGAGCTGAGCTGAAGGCCACTGTGGTTGCAATTGCAAGAGTGTATACCAAAAAGACTGAGATATTAAATAATGAACTGGAAATGCAGTTGGGGGAATTCAGAGAGCAAAAGTTTCAAAGAGATTTAGATGACTATGAATAGACCAGAATAAATAATTGGCACTGAAAAAGTTCTGATAGAAAAAGAAAACAACCAATTACTTTTGGCCTCACTCCAGAAACAAGTCATGATGATCAGGACAGAGAAAAATCTAGTAAGGCCAGCCTACGTTTCATGGGTAGCAGTAGAGATTGGGGTGCACTTTTGGGGGAAAACAGAGAGGGGGAGGTATAAACTCTAGCTCCTGCAATGGCAATACATCTTTTTTCAGATGTATCCTGAAAAAAAGGCTATGCCAGTGGTTCCCAAAACGTTTCCCCCCATGGACCTGTTGAAAATTACTGCAGGTCTTGGTGGACTGCTTAATTATCTCCATTATTATTTATTTTTTAAAAGAATTATATACCGCTTGATTTTTTAAAGTAATTTAGGAGGAGATATAATAGCCATCTTCAAATATCTCAAGGGCTGTCTCATGGAAGATGGAGCAAGCTTGCCTTCTCCTGCTCTGGAGGGGAGGACTCAAACCAATGACTTCAAGTTACAAGAAGGAGACTGACTAAATCTCAGGAAGAACTTTCTGATGGTAAGAGCTATTTGACAGTGGAATGTTCTCCCTCTGAAGGTGGTGGACTTGGCTTCCTTGAAGGTTTTTAAACAGAGGTTGGATGGCCATCTGTCATTTATGATCTAATTGAGAGTCCTGTATGGCAAGGGGTTGGACTAGATCACCATTGGGGTTCCTTCCAACTCTACCATTCTATTATTCTTTGATTTTATAATTCTAAGTGCAGGTGCTGCCACACTACAAGATCAATTTCTTATAATAGTACTTCTGCAAAACGAAGCAGTCATGTGGGAATATCTGGGTATAGGGTAAAATGATCTTTCAGGGAAACTGGTCCCAAGCTATAGAGAGCTTTATATACTTTATATATACTATATATACTTTATATATATGGGAACACCTTTGACTTGGTCCAGAAGCAAATTGGCAACCAGTGCAGATCTTTGAGTAAAGGCATTATATTCTGATAGGGTCTCATTCATGCTGCAGTACTAACTGCAGCTTCCGGATCTGGCACAAGGGAAGCCCCACAAAGCACACATGGCAGTAATCTAATTGTGAAGCAACCAGTGCATGAACTATTGTGGCCAAGGTTTCCCACCCAGGAACGGTTGTACTAGCCGCAGCTGGTGAGAGGCGCTTCTAGCCACGGAGCATACCTGAGTCTCCAAACCTGGATCCAGCAGCACCTATAATTCCATTTAATTCAACTCATTTTTCTGAAAGGGTTTGGCCAGTGCTACCTGTTTGAAGATTAAGAGGCTTTCATTTTGAAAGGGAAATATTATATTACAGCATATCTTAAATGTGGTGAGCCCCGGTGTCAATCAATTTTAGAAGATTTTCTGAGTATAAGTTATAAGGTATAAGTTATATGCATAAAGATATATAACAGATCTTCTGGATTGATGCTCAAGCTGATGTTCAGAATGTACTGTCTGGCTACTGGCAGTTGAATATATCAGGTTCGTGTATTTTTTTACATGCCACTCACCCTAATTTATTAATGCATTTACATATACCTAGTTTGCTATTGTGATGTGGCTATGGCATTTATTGGGCATTTTGACTATGGTATTTATTTTATAAAGGTGTTATTTTAAGTTACATTTCCAGGTTGGATTTTAAATTGTATATTTTATGCATGGAATAGATTTGTATTAAATCCATAGAGAACTTTGACTCATTTGCATGTGTGAGTGTCTGGAGGCAGTTGGAGGGTGGATGGCAGCTAACAGATTGAAGTTGAATCCTGACAAGACAGAAGTACTGTTTTGGGGGGACAGGGGGCGGGCTGGTGTGGAGGACTCCCTGGTCCTGAATGGGGCAACTGTGCCCCTGAAGGACCAGGTGCGCAGCCTGGGAGTCATTTTGGACTCACAGCTGTCCATGGAGGCGCAGGTCAATTCTGTATCCAGGGCAGCTGTCTACCAACTCCACCTGGTACGCAGGCTGAGACCCTACCTGCCCGCGGATTGTCTCGCCAGAGTAGTGCATGCTCTAGTTATCTCCCGTTTGGACGACTGCAATGCGATCTACGTGGGGCTACAAATGGCTATTATGGATTAATATCTTGAAAATAACACAGATTCCTTAAGCAGAGTCCTAGATATACACAGTTTCCCTGGCAAAATAACAAATCCTTCCATGAAGCAAGTGAGTGTCTCTTCCAATGGAGTCACCTCCTGCATCTAAAGTAAATTTGACCTTCCCTCTTTATTTTCGTTTTTGGGTATTTCAGAAAACTATATGAAAACATCTCTGAACAGAACTTTAAAGAATATTGAATCAAAAATAGTTAACCAGAAGTCATTGAAAATGCCTGCCACATTTCATTGAGCTGCATTTGGGCTTCATTTGACATGCTCTCTGCAGATCTAGATGTATAGGTATAAGCTGAACACCCAAGATACCTTGCTGATCATCTTAAGAGTCTCATCTTCACACTTTACATTTAAATTTACCCTTAAAAAATGTAAGTGTGAATACTTGCATATAGGAATATGGCACAAGGTTCTCTTTTGAGAGAATGAGGATTAGTTTCCATTCCCTGTTGAGAACACACCTGATATCAAATCACTTTTGCTACATACTACTACCATAGGCAGGGCATGGAGGGGTTCTTTCATAATCCACAAAGAAAACACATACTACACTATCGACAACATAAATTGTCTTGGGGCTATGCAAGAAGCATGCTGAGCCTAAGACATTTAGCTGTCATCTATGGCTCTCACCTAAAATGTTCTCCTCAGGGGCCAGGATGAACTGCCACCATGCTTATTTATTGCAGACCCGCTACTGCTCGTGTGTCAGGTGCTGTTGCGGTTGCTCAAGAGTAACCAGGCAGGACTCCAACCTGTGTTTTACAGGCTTTATTTTGGTGCAAAACTATTTACAGTGAAGAGTCCCAAAGCTCATGTCTGGCTCAGCCGCTAGCAGAATCCGGGAGTGGTCTTTTATTGTACCTCCCCCAAGATAAAAGTTTCATTAGCCCCAACCGTTTCCACCCCTCTCTGCGCCTCAGACTACTGCGCAGGATGGGCGATGGCAAGGGCGTGCTTCCCTCCTCTCCTGCTTGCTCAGGAGCGGGGTTAAGGCTCTCCCTAGCATCCTCTGGTCCTTGCACCTCTTCTCCACTGTGGGTGGGGCTTTCCTCCTCGATGGAAGAGGAACTGCTTCGCAAGATTTTCGGAGGCTCCCTGTAACCCAGCTGCCCTTCTGTTTCTCGCCTCTGAGCCGATGGCAGTTCCCTGACATCGTGCATGCAAGTTTTCAACAGTATCCAAATGATATTGTTGTCATCATATTATTCCCCCCCCCCCAATTTAATCCAGATTTATTCTTTTGATTGAAAGCCTAATAGTGGAAACAGGAAATCTGGATTAAAGGGGCTGGGATGGCATATTGATGAAGATGACATCATGCAGATGTCACAGACCCCAGAGAGCAGTCTGGGCATGAGAGGAGCCATTGATGTACACCACTAACTCTTTGCAGTACAAAGGTATTCCACATTTCCATTACACAACGTTGTAGTAATTCATTTCAGCATGGATTGATTATGTTTAATTGGCAGTGCAGAATGAGTTTCTGATTGTCTGATCTTATAAAGCTTTTATCTCATGGTTCAAAATGAGTACATTCCACATTTTCACAAACTATGTCAGGCTTTCCTAGATCTAAATGCCAAATCAAGTCAGCTGACTTGCAGGAGAAAATAATCAGGGTCCTCTCTACTTTCTGAAATGTCATCATTTTATGGGTGGGGGGAATCTTATTTTACTCATGCCGCTGATCCACGTCAGACTCTGTCATATAATCTATTCACAGCAGGCACTAACACAATGATTTGATTGTTCTTACATCTCTTGTCCTTGCTTCCCTGTAGACCTGCCAAACAGCTGGCCATTCTGTGGGTGAACTCTTGCCTTGCCCCTGACCTCTCTGTTACAACTGATCATTACAATATAAAAAACTGTCCATATATCCAAATCAAGACTTGCAAAGTATGAAGCAAGCATTCGTAAGGAAGCCTGGGTGGTTGCTAGGGGAGACAATACTGTACCACCAGCCTTGCATATCTGAGATCCCTGTCACTGGGTGTTGCTTACATGGTCACTTATCTTAAAATGAAACAGAGATTAGTCAAGAACTTTGTCTTCAGATTTTGCTTCTTATACAACTGAATACATGCAATGAATAATAAATTGCTATACTAGGAATACTGAATTTCTAAATTAGAAGTAGAAAAATTCAGCCATCCAAGCCCTTGCACTGAAATTTCAAGGTTCTGCCCGGCTACAGCTACTCTCACCAGTCCTGCTCAGAAACTGTCCAGAGTGGTTCAGTTCTGATAAATCTTTCGCACACTCCTATAATGTAGGCACTTTAATGCACACTTTCCTCTAATATAATCATTTTTACACTTTTTTCAGTTGGAGAACTATATCACAAAAATCAGAGGGCTACAAATTTTGCAGGACCACTGCATTGCAGTCTGCATGTTGTTTCGGAAAGTACAAATTATGCAAATTTTCATCAAAATGCAAATGAAATCAACCCCCCCCCCCTTATGCTCGGGTACAACCTTGTACTCATAAAGAGGGAAGCAGTTACAAAAGAGGGAGATCAATTACAGAAAACACGGAACCACCATTCTCTACCATAAAAATAATATTTTTTCTTTCTTTGTTTTTTAAAAAGCAAGTTCAGCTCAGATGGGCTTAAATGTTCCAAATAAGCCCATATATTTATGTGATGTTGCTGCTTTTCAAACTCAAGCAGAAATCTGAAACACCAAAGAAGCAAAGCAGAAATTAATGCATTGGTGATAAGCTTTCATTAGAAGAAGCTTAAATTAACTTCTATAATAATTAATTATTATTTATTCCTTGTAATATTTAATCAGTGAAAGCAGCTGCAGGATGCAATCCTATACCCACTAACCTGGATATTACTTCTGAGTAGACATGTATAGGATTGGACTGTTAGTCATTTGTACAAGTGCAAATTGAATTACTATTTTGTTAATGTGACTCTCAATTAATTATTTGGGGTTTTTTGCTGATGTGGCACCCACTAAACTGCTAACCCTAATTGTAAGAAGAACATTATACTGGCTGGTCATTTGCTTATCATTCTGCCCCTTTCTATTTTCTGTTCAGATTGGCCACTGATGTATTTCACCAGCTACACACTTTAAATTACTTCAGTAGTAGCAGTTGACATACCTTACGTTTAATCAATATTTACACAGTACAAACTATGCTTAGTCCACCAACTAGATGTTGGAGCATAAATAATAGTGCAGCCAACACTATCGCTCTGTGTATCTTGGAACATATATTAAGGATTGTGGGATAGTGTTGTAGTATAAAATGATCTCAGACTGAAGCCATGAAACTTATAACAGTGCCTTATAATAGCACTGTCCAACAATATGAATGGGGTAAAATAAAACGCAGCAGCAGAGAAAACAGATGAAGCTGTGTATGTTTAAAATAAATTACAATGAAGTAAGAGAAGGATCGGCTATGGATTCACACAATGCAAATTACTGGGGGGGGGGCATTTGGGTTTTACAGTATAATCTTATACATAGTTTCTTTAAGGGCTTATTCCCTAATCAGAGTGTTTTATGCTTGCAGCCCTGCACCCATTTACCTGGGAGTAAGATCCATTAAACTCAATGGGACTTACCTCTCAGCTGACTCTTACAGGATTACACTGTTAGAACAGCTTTGAATGTCATGATGCTGTGAGTGGAGCAAGAAGCCCCAGAGCCACTTGTTCCCTCTTTCTCCATGTCAATGCCATGTCCGAAGCTCTTGCTCTGAGCCGTTTCCATGGATTAAAGAAAGGCCTGAACTCTTGCAAATTCCTTGTGACCAAGGGCATGGGGTTGCTTCTGATTGCTTCTCTGATTACACAGCTGAGAGATACACAATAAACTGCAGAATGTGAATTGCAACTATTGTAGAACTTTCTGACCCTTTGGCATTAATCCCTAGGTAGGAGAAGAAAAGACAGCATTTTTTGGTTTAGAGAACCAAGTTCCATCCATGAACTGCATGAGGTTGCCTGCTCAGTTACATTAAACTCACAACATTTTTAACATAGCGGATATCCCAATAAAATATTCTGTCTGACCAGTTCTATGTTCAACTTCTGTGAGGCTAACATGACTATCAATGATAAGGCAGCTGGATAACACTGCAGCAGAACTTTTGATTGTCCCCATCCTCTTGAGATTATAATAGGAACTGGATGAAGGACCTCCGGTACCAGCACAGGAACCCATCCTTGACTAGCATCGGCTAAATCAATCAATTTACTAACAGTTCAATCATCTACTCATCTAGTCAGCCCAATTGAACACACTCTTTGCTTAAGGGCATAAAGGATTTCAGTCTCAATGTACTTGATTGTTGTGTAGTAGACAGTGATGTTGATTCCTCAGGTCAAATCTCATCCTTTGCGGCTGTATTGGCTTTGAGTGCTGCTCTTTTTTCAAGTCCTTCCTCCTCCATCTATCAGAGTACATGTAGATATTCTTTCTCTGACTGTTTCATTTGGAGTAATATAGCCATAGGCAGGGCATGGAGGGGTTCTTTCATAATCCACAAAGAACACACATAGAGACCGCATGGTCTCTTCTACAGCCAGCTTGTTTGTTTTACATTTTCAGCTGCTGCATTTGTTAGATGCTGCAAGTGCAATGTTTAATGACTAATATATGCAGGCGGGTTTTTTTCAAAAAAATCTTATTCAAATGTTTTATTGTTTATGCCAGAAACAAGGTTTTCAGTTGCATTGTCAGAAAAACAAAGCCTGGCATAGCGAACAAACTATGTAGAGAATGAAAGGCTACAGCAGCTTAAGACAGGTATGTCGGTAACAATATCATCAACATTTTGCAATTCACCGCAAGCAACAAAGTCTATTGTCACATTGTGTGCTGCGGAGTTGATTATTTCCACAATGAATCTACAAAATAATATATTCTCACCGGATATACAAAGCAGGATTCATAGCTTAAGGGCATTTCACACGATCACATGCCAAGAAACTGCAATAGGCATAATAAGAAAGAAGGACAGGTAGCAAGGAAATAAACGAAAAGCCAGCCTTACCATGCAGCAAACAACTGCCTCTGACAGCATATTTGGGCACCATTAAAGGTGGCAGAGGGGCAACCAACATCTCTCTGTAGGCACAACCCATGGGAATGTTCTCCTACCCAAGCCACATGGAAATGAAGATAAGATGTACCAGAGCAGACAAAACTGTTTTATAATAGTTTGGTCTCTTCTGACAGGCATCAGCCCGCCCTGGTCTCGGCTCTGTGCTGCCTGTGATGTGCTCTCATGGGAGTTGCAAGCGACTTGGGATCTCCTGCTTGCAAAGCATGAGATTTCCAGTGAGCTATAGTGTCAGCCCCGGCACCTGATTGCAATCCCAGCGTAGCTCCAATGCTGTTGATGCTGCCTTGCAGTGATTTCCCAGCCCTGCTTCCTGAGATCTAACAGAAGATAGAGCGCATGACCTTATGCATATGCTCTGGAGCGGCTGTCCAAGTTGGGGTTGGGTGGCACCACTTTGTGGTGGTTCCGGTCCAATTGGATGGTGGTTTCCAGAGGGTGATGCTTGAGGGGTGCTCTTTGGCCCCGTGGAGCCCTCAATGTGGGCTTAAATTTATCCCCCACACTTCTTAACATCTACCTGATAACACCCAGCTCTAATTCTCCTTTACATTTACAGGTGGGGCAGTGGATGTGCTGGACCATTGTCTTGCCTCGGTAATGGACTGGATGAGAGCCAACAAACTGAAGTTCAATCTGACACTGTTAGTGGGCTGTATGGGTGGGAGGTTGCCTGCTCTTGCATACCCTCCACATTTCCTTAGAAAACAGGGACAGTCTTGATGGGGTCACACTCCCTCTGAAGCAGTGGGGATGCAGCTTGGGGTGCTTCTGGATCCATTGCTGTTGCTTGAAACTCAGGTCTCCTCGATGGTGTGAAGTGCCTTCCATCTGCTTTGGCTGGTGGTCCAGTTGTGCCCCTATCTGGACAGGGATAGCCTAAACTCTGTTGTCTGTGCTCTAGAAGGCTCTTTGTTAGATTACTGCAATGTGTTACATGTGGGGCTGCCTCTGAAACCTCAGCTGGTGCAGCATTTGGCAGCCGGGCTGCTGACCAGAGCAAGACAATTTGGGCATCTTGCACCAATCCTGGCCCAACTGCACAGGCTTCCAATTACTTCCTGGGCTTCTTTGAGGTCTTGGCTTTGACCTGGAATACCTTAAATGACTCAGGGCTGCTGCAATACCTCAAGGACTGCCTCTCTCTCTTGGGAGCAAGCCAGCATTCATGTTGGAGTTAACTCTTTATTAGAAAGAACATGATTGGCACAGACTTGGCAGAGTGTCAGCCCTAATTAGCACAGCAGCTCATCCCTGGTAAGTCTTGTGCCATGAATCAGTCGCCAAGACTGAAAGTCCCTCCCTCCCCACAGCCATCTAAGTTCTCTCCTCTTTGGGGCTTTTTCTAAGCAATTGGAGACTTCACCCATGCAAAGGCAGCCTCTCCTTCATGCCTCTTCTGGTTCTGGGAGACCAGAGTGGGAGGGGGGTGGGTCTTGTAATACATGGAAAGGAGACACCTGTGGTTCTGCACCAGCCTGACTCATCTCTCCCTCTGGGCCTCCCTGCCCTACTGACTTGCTTCTTCAGCCTCTGCCTCTGAGTCTGGACTTCTCTCTGCCACAGACTCTCCCAGCTCACCAAGCCCTGTTACCTCTTCAGTTTCTGACACCTCCTGCTCCTCCCAGACTTCTCCCTTTTCTCCTGCATCCTCAACCCACCCCACCCCCAGGCTCTGAGCTTTCTTCCCTGGGAGGGTTTACCAGCTGCTTCCTCCCACCATTCCTCTGTGTCAAACTAGTCTGTGACACTCCCCATATGAACTAAGCTGCACCCAGATCATCATCTCAGGCCCTTCTCCATGTGCCTTGTCCATGAGAAGCCCGCAGGGAGGCAACATGGGAACAGGCCTTGCCTGTGGAGGCTCCCCATTTGTGGAATACTTTCCCATTTCCAACCCTGACATCTCCAGCCAGGAACAGAGAAATTCTGAAAATCTGGGAAGTCACTCTGGTTAGTATAGATAACATGGAGCTAGATGGCTGGGAGGCTGAATGGGGTTTGGATCGGGTGTAACTTTACACCAGCTTAACTCACACTGGCCTGCTTGACACCAGCTCCTTGTACATAGCTGTTCTAATTTGTCCTCAGTGACAGCAGCATGTAGTGAAATCTTTTTAGTGGTGTAAAGTTGTGATGCCTGCATTACACTTGCTGTAGCCCATTGGATGTGTTTGGTATGCATGGATACCGAATGCATGAGGGGAGCAGGGGAAGGACGTTCACTAGCCTGCAGGCCAGTGTGTGCACCAGCCTCATAGCCTGGTGGTTGCATGTTCAGTGTGAAGGGAGCCTCTATGAATGCATAGGTATGTGTGGAGGGCTCCCTGCACGAAGGGGAATCCTGGGATGAGCTCCTACACCTGTACATTTGCATGCACAGTCATCCCAGGCACATAGGTGCCAGAGGTGTGGTTAAAGGAGTATAAAACTGCTACAGTCCATCATGCATCTGACATCATGCATACTACACATGTAAACAAGACTTTTTCATCCTTACTCATCAGGGCCCCATGTGTGTAATGCAGGTGGGGGGGGGCAGGTGCTAACACAGCAGCAGCTGGAAAAAGCACCCAAAGAAGCCTGGAAAAAAAGATTAATAGTTAGGAAAGAAAATTATTGGAGGAAAATTTCTACACCTCCATTGAAACAGCTAATTTGCGTCTTCAATTAAAAATGAGGTGATATTAATCAGAAACCAACAATATAATATACATGATCTAGCAATTAATAAAAAGCCATATTTAACATTTTCTTCCCCTACACTAATACAGCAAAGCCAAACTGTCTTTAAAAGAAGGTGTGGCCTTAGCTCTCACGCCTGCCAGCCAAAACTTCCCCAGTAAGAATTGCTCCCACTAAATTAATCAACTAAAGCTTTAGTTGATTAGTCAGTGGAGACCAATTTCAAACCAATTAAAGCTTGGAGCACTACAAAATAGCCTTTTAAACTATTGTAGAAGGCAGTTTCGACAGCTAGAGGGAATACGGTATCATGAGATCCGTCACTTGTTCAAACCTTCAGTGTTAAGGGTCCCATTGGGCTTCCTTGGTTGTGCTCTGTTAGCTATCAAGTGCAGCACTCAAGGCAATAAAGTTCTCTTCATCTTATTGGAAAAGTGTCCTTATAGGTTTGTCTGGGAGGGAAAAGGCAAGTATGAAATTACTTTGCGTGTAAATAGGTAGGTAGAGATATAGGCATATCTATCACAAAGTGTTATGATTTAACAGATGAAAAAAATGAGCCACAAAGAAAGGAATGGAAGGGTGCGCTACTGGACACAGGTCTCTGTAGGTTTGGGTAGTTTAGCCTAATATATGTGCTTCTATGCAATTTTGCCCAATATAAACATATTTGCATAGTGATTTTCCAAACTACTGTTCATTTGTCTATGCTATTTTCACTAATACTTATATGTTTATGCATACTTTACTGAAGTACAGAGTAAAGCAGTGCTTTCTTTCTTAAAAAAATGTTTAGGGGTACTCTCATTTTGACTCAAGAAAACCACCATTTTATACTTCAAATTGGAAAAAATAAATACAGTAAATGGACAAAAGTACAAAGATTCACAAAATGTTTAGGGGGTTATGCATCCCCCTGTGTCTCCCCAGAAAAAAACCACTGAAGTAAAGTATAAAAACTGCACTGAAAAAAATGGGAAAGTGTAGGTTTCAAAGAAAACAGTGCTTTAGTTTGCTTGTGGTATTGGATAGTGTGAATTAGCTACTTTTGCCTTTACATGAGAAATGAATCAAATCTCTCTCCCCACCCTCATCCCTGCCAGGAATAGCAAGCTGACCCAGACAGTTACTGGAGACGATGCCTTCTCTCCGCCTCATTGTAGCGCTCAGCATGAGGTGGAGAAACTCAAGTGGGAACAGAACACCCAGGGAACCTTGTGGTGGCCCAGGCAGTCCAGCTGCCCAAGAAGTGTCATATGGGAAGGGTGCCTGTATTTGGGGCTCTTTATTGTTATGGAAATTTCTAAATAGGTTACCTTACCTTGAAACGCAAGTTGAACTGAATTTCTCTGCCATCTCTATTTGGGAATATAGTGGGTGGTGGGTGGGGAGCTTTGTACATTGCCCTGAGCTCTCTGGAGGAAGAGTGGCCTAAAAATGTGAGGAATTAAATAGAATTGATACAGAATGGCATCCTCCACTCTTTTCCTCCCTGTGTGTGTATAAACACAAACAACAACAACAACAACAACAACAACAACAACAACAACAACAACATTTATTTATAACCCGCTCATTCTTGATTTTGAATGATTATCAAATTGTGGGGTAAAGTCTAAAAACAGCACAGAAAGTTTCTCTTTCTGCCATATATATTTCATTGTCTTATACACTGACTTTGAAAAAGCTAAACGGGGGGAGAAATTAAGCCCTATTTCCTCCAGGATGCATGTTATCAGTATTGACTTGTTCCGAAAGCAGCAGCAGCTGAAGGCAGAGATACACAAGGTATTCCTGAGTAAGCTGCAAGGACTTTTTGTAACGATCAAGGAAGAAGAACTCAGACTTTCATGTTGTCTTTTCAGTATGGGTCAAGTAATTGATGGAACAATACCTATTCTGTTTCTTACACTTTAGATCAGTAGGGTATCAATTATTACCATCCTGTGATTCTCAAAGTGGAGTAGGATATGTTCCGAAGTCTCCTCCTTTCCTTTAGTAAATTGATTTTGCTAAATTGATTGTACTGATAGCCTTCAGAGACTGTTGTTCTGTGGCAACGTGGCCAAAGAGAGAGGGAGGAAAGGAGCATTTGGTCGACTTGCATGGAAGAGCATCTGTTTCCTTCCCCATTGGATTTATGATTGCTTTTCTCCCATGTTTCTTTGCCCAGAGGGAAACTCTTCATGCAGTCATTATTATTGCCACCATATATAATGCCACTCCTTTACAAGTTATCACCAGATTTTTTTAAAAGTAGGATCCTACCTGAAGCAAAGACAGAAGGCAGCAGCCACAAGTAGGTGCTTCCGAGCCAAGTCTAGACATGAGAAGGGTAACATTTCATTCTTATTTTTCATTAGCTAACCACCTTAAAGACTATCAGTATTTTATATCTATTAATGCTGACCTATGGTTTAACATTGGACACCACCCTGATATTTTATTATATGGCAATATATAAATACTTTTAAGAAACAAACAAACATCTGACCAACAAAAGTCAAGCCAGAGGTTGTATATTTTATATTCTTAACTAAAGGAGTTTGTTATTCTGTGTATGTTTACTCAAAGGGGAGTCTTGTCTACTATCATGGAACTTGCTCTCACATAAGCGTGCTTTGAACTGCAGCTGTAATAGCTGCACAAAACAAGCTTCCAGAGGAGAGCACATAATGCTGTCCTAGCTAGTCAGCATCACTAGCAATAAGTCATTGGCACCATTGTTGCAGACCAGATTACAAGAAGACATTTTTCAGAAAGCTCAAGTTTCCTGCAGTTCATTTCTAAAGACACCTGAATTTCCAAGTCTAGATTTTATAAGTGTTCCATTGAGTTTTTCACCCTTAAACTCTTGCATGCATGTGTTCAGATTTGTATTCCTGCAGTCCTTGACAATTTTTTACTACTTATTTGAATCAATACAGGAGAAAAATCATAGCTTTAACGGTGCGATATTGTCATTTCCAACAGAGAACAAGATCAGGGCTTTCGGTTTGTTTCAAAAGCATCAAGTAAAGCAAAGGAGAGCTCATTTAATGGCTTTCTCCTGCTGATATTAATTCAGTGGCAAACCTCCCTTTCATTTCAGTGCATAAAAGATTGTGGAAGTATTTATGAACCCAAAACTTATTCAGAAGTCTAAAGGGGGGGCATCTATTCCCACACAGCAGAAGAGCTGTGAAAATAACTGCCATGTATATGACCTTATAAAAGTAAGGAGTTTCTTTCCAACGGAAGAAGAGCTGAAACTGACCAGAATGGCCATGCATTTGCTTTCAGGGATAAGTAAATTGCCCAAAGGCCGGGGTGGTTTTTCTGACTTCTGTGCATCCTTGTGTGTGCCATGTCCACCTGCCACATGAAATGCCACATCCTAGCAAGGTTCAGGCGTCTCATCCACAAGTTCTGCTTGACAACACCTGTAAACTGAGGTCAGAATTATTTACGTCTGTCTTCACAGGAGAAGATATTATAGGGCATATCACAGTGTATGAACTCACTTTTGAAGGAAGCGAGGATCAGCATAGCACCCACCCAAGAGAACAGAAGTGTGAAATTGCTGGTCTTCTAACAAAAAATATGTAGCTTAGCACTCAGAACATCCCTCAGATCCAATGACTGCAAAGCGGCTAATGTAACACTGATTTTTAAAAAGGGATTCAAGAAAGATTCTGGAAATTACAGTCCAGTTAGCTTAACATCTGTGCTGGGAAAACTGGTAGAAAGTATTGTTAAAGATAAAATAAGCATATAGAAAAACAAGCCTTGCTAAAGCGAGAGAGCAGTGTGGTGTAGTGGCTAGAGTGTTGGACTAAACTCTGCTAAAGCAAGGGTTTGCATTCCCACTTAGCTGTGAAGCTCGCAGGATGACCTTCGGCCAGTCACAGTCTCTCAGCTTAATCTACCTCACAGGGTTGTTCTGAAGATAAAATGGATCTCTCCAGGCTGAGTGAATGGGCAGTAAAATGACAAAGGCAATTCAATGTAAAAAAAAAAAAAAGTTGCATGTCAGGGCAACAAAAAATTATTTCGCCCCCACACTCGTGGGGGTCTGATCTGGTGGTACCTGATCAGGAACAAGACATTGGAGTCATAGTGAACAGCTTGATGAATATGCCAATGCCTTGTGTGGCATCTGTGAAAAAGGAACATAGGTAGCATGCTCGGGATCATCAGGAAAGCAACTGAAAATAAAACTGCCACTACCATAACGGCATTATACAAAACTATGGGGCAACTGCACTTGGAATGCTGTATACATTCCTGATCGCCTCAGCTCCAAAGGGCTGTTGTAGAGTTGGAAAGGGTTCAGAAAAGGGCCGCCAAACTGCTCAGTGGGATGGAGAGGCCCTTCTGTGAGGAAAGGTTACAGCATGAGCAGCATTTTAGTTTAGAGAAAAGGTGAGGAAGACGTCAAAAGGATTTTGTTTAATACTTGAAGTATATGGGGGTGTATATTCAGCAGAACTATTCTAAAGCTGTTGTATAAAAACTATTCAGTCAAGTGTGTTGTAAAGCTACAGAAATCATTGCTTTACTCCCCCTCCACAGTGTTTCTGTATTATTTTTAGATATGTCTTTATAGAGGGCATACTAATCACAGGAAGAGGAGTAAGTATCATGAAGGATAGCATTGTGTTTGTTGTATTCATCTAATTCCCATTCCATCACTGAGAAAGGCTTGTGTTACCACTATTAAATCAATTAATCTCTGTGAGCCTCTATTCTTAAAACTGAATATTTACCATAATTTTGAGACTTTTCTTATATAGTGACATAATTTGCATATCATTTGCTGAATTTGCTAGGTGCCCTGTCAAGGGTTCTCATGTAACCATTCTAGGTTCTTGAATGGCTACCCATCAACTTCTTCTCCACCACCCTAAACTCTGGTATACAGGAAGCCAGAGGAAAAGCCCAGACTTGGGGAAACAAGAGTGAACTGTTGAATTTCTAAGCAAACTACCAGCCTTTGAAACAAATCACCACAGAATAAGCCCAAGAAAGAAAACTCTTACTCATCTAATATATTTAGATAGATGCAAAACATTACATACATTTGGGTAAATACAGAAGAGGTTTTATGCCACCTTTGAGGGCAGGTGAGCTCTTCTGATAGAATTTTTTAATGTGAGTTTGTCTTGCAATCGTGACTTGTATCAAATATGTCTGCAAAACACCACATTATTAATGCACTGCAGTTTGTGAAGCAAATTTGTCAATTATGTAGTGCTAATGAATATTTGAAGATTCCAGTGTATCTTTGTCTGTACATATATTTGCAAGCATGCCATCATTTGCAGTCAGTCATTGCACAAAAGCAGCAGCATCGCACAAGGCATCTTTCAGGACCTTCACTGTATAATTCATGGCAATTACTGTGAAGCGACATGAGCTTTGTAACCACATTTTCAAAAATGTGCCACAATATTTGTTTTGTGTATGTGTGAAATACCCAGTCATCAAATATGTTAAACATTGGCTGATGCCTTTTATAGGAACCCCACCCAAACTAAAAATAAAAATAGATATATCCAGACACCCATTCCAAACATTGTTAACATAGAGTTTGGTTCATCTACGTTGTGCTAGGTAGCACACAATCCTTTAGTTTCTATTATTTTCATTTAAATGCATTAAAGAGAGTAGAGTTTTCCTTTTTTCCCACTAGCACCAAGTCTCCTTATTTCCTCCTGATAAACTGCTTTGCATTGTACTTTCTAACTTCATAGTTTTATTTTAAAATTTCATTTTGCCATTTGTTTCTCTGAAGTCAGAACAATCTTGACTTGCAGGAGACTACCTTGGTAATGAGATAGGACTGTTTCTATTGACCACTTGTGCTCTGCAGTTGGACTGTTGCTACATGCAAATATTTCTTGCCTCCAGGTTCCCCCACCACTCTCCATTACTAAGCTCTTTTTTCCCTCAGTGATTCTTATGGTTCCTTTGCTTTTCCTGTGAGAAAGTCCAGCATGATTCTCTCACTTTGCAAATTCCAATGCTTGAAAAAGCAGGCCATTGTCTGCTTTGAATATGTTTGAGATTGCAAAAGTATTTTTCCCCATCTGAATTTTGAGACACAGTTGATTAGTCTCTGTAGGCTTCTAATCTTGCATACACTTCTTGGTGCATTTGCTGTTTGAACAGCTCGTTATATTCATTGGATCTGTTGAGACCCTGTTTTTAGAAAGCATATATCCATACAATTCTAAAAAATTCATATTTATCAATTCACATTTTCTCTCATTGAATGATGCTTTTCTTTTTTTCCTATCACTGAAGTTCTGCTGTTGAGCAATTTCTTCTTGAGAACTAAATAAAATACAATTGCCTCATTTCCATGTCACAGTAAACCAAACTATGGCTTGCCAGAACCCCACAGATGCATGAGATCCAGGAGAGGAGCTTGCAACTGCTCTGCTCCTTCCTGCTCCTTTTTACTTCTACACATGGTTGTCTCTTTGGAGAGAGACAAAGTCTAGAATCATAGAATCATAGAATCACAGAGTTGGAAGAGACTGTCTATTTACAGTCTTTATGCAGCAATTATTATTATTATTATTATTATTATTATTATTATTATTATTATTATTATTAAACATTCTATACCACCCTTCAGCCAAAGATCACAGGGCAGCTTACAATATGCAGTTGAAACCCAGCACATGGTGCTGAAGGAAAGCAATAAGGACAGTGGTGGGCTGTGCCTGTTGGTGATTTTCTGTATTATATGGGATTATACATTTCAGAATATGTAACACCCTATATCCAGCTTTTCCTGGTAGCCACCGCAGTATTTTCAGATGGGATGTTCTCATGCCCTGCCTGCACCTGGACATCTTTCTGTCTCTTCAGAGGCACACATATTGGGTTCTACTTGAGCAATCGGATAAAGTAGTATCTCCAGTAGGTGTCTGTAGCTCACTTCTGCTTTTTAACGTAGTTGAGGTTATCCATAACTAAAGAAACAGCTCTGCTTCTATGCTCTTTCTCTCTCAAGACATTATGTAGGAAATTTTTTGCCTTTCTTTCAACCAATCACAACAGTAGAATTCATGGGGTGATCCTATGGCATGGTCCACTGGGAGGAGCAGGATGCAATGGAGCTTTTTTTCTTATTCCTGAACTGCATCCCACCTCCTTGTTTTGTTTTTAAGGAAAAGATTCTCAAAATGTGTTCAGCTCAATGCTAGATTTTATTTTATTTTATTATTTCACTTTATTCTATTTTATTTTTACGGTAGACACAAACATTTTGGCTGCTCAGTTTTGGGCTTATTTGGTTAACTCGGCACTTAGACTTATTTTTCCCACCACACTCTGCAGCCTTTGTTTCAGCCTGCATACTTCAGCAAGATGATTTTTCATTAAACTGTAGTTTTTGCCTTTTGCAGGATGTGACTTTTTATGACAATTGTAGCTGCCATGACAGAAGAAGCTGGAGCTTTGTTTGAGGACTGACTCAGCTTCAGTCTTATCCAGGTTCTACATTTTCTTATCTTATGCCCTATTTGAGTCTGTTGCATATTGATCTTTTTTCTCTGAAGGATTGATCAGACTTTTCAATGTGAGCCACTTGCCTTTCAACCATTTTCACAGAGCATGAAAAATCTAACAGTTCTCTTAGTATAATATCGCAATCAATGAGCCTTCAGTAACTCCATTGGGCTGAACTGCAAGGCTGTATGCTCTGTGGTTTTATCTCTTTATCGGTGCTTCCAAACTCATAGTGTTAATTGCTAATTGCCTTAACATGTTGTGGTTTTCATCTCATACTTTGCTTGCCTCAATGTACACATTTTTAACTCTGTTTAACTCATTCTTAACTCTGTTGCATTCTTATGAATTAATTAGTCTATATATCTTCAAATATTTGTATGGCAATCTATCCAGGTGCAAAAACTTGTTACAGAATAAATCTGTAATATATATTGTGCATTATGAACTGACTTTATTAACTAATCAGTCTATATTGCTTCAAATATTTGTAGAACTATCTGTCATGGTAAGTAAGCTTCATCATGAGAACATATAAAATAAATATTGTGCATCTTAAACAGACATTTCAACCTAGCTGGTATGGAAACCATGACACACACACACACACACACACACACACACACACACACACACACACCCCACACACCATTGCTATATGATAAAGTCATTCTCTCTACTCATGATGACTGCAGTGGCCTTCCATTCGTGCAGCTAACAACAGAATGGAGCAATACATACTTTTAGGCAACATTCAAACAGAATAAATTTTGATCTTTTTCCCAGCTGAACCTTTTGCTTTATTAAGTTATATCAAATTGCTTACCTTGACAGAGATTGAAGATTGCTAATTAAGACTAGCACAAACTAATAAAAATGAAGAGATGAAATCAGCATCAATATTAAACACAGTGATTCCTGGCATGAATAGTCCCAGGAAGCATACAGTGGAAATATGCTTTGGAGAGGCAGTGGCAACACTATCTTGACAGTGTAGGAAATCTCAGCAGACGAGTAGTGAAACTTAAGGTGACCTTGTAAGTAGCCTATATAAAACATTTTATAAAGCAGTGGTTTCTCAACATTCTTCTTTTTTCAGTATTTGATGTCCGGTTACATCTAGCTGAAATGAAACGATAAGAAGAGCCATCCTTCAGATATTAAGTTCCATCAGTTTTTTTGCTGCCTCCCAGGTCATGAAATAAGCAACCCCATCTGCTGTTCGTAAAGTTGCTTGATGGGTTTGCAACAACTGATATGGACTTTCTAGGATACACGTCATCATGTTTGTTCTCCTTCATCCTGAATATGCTAGCATAAAAAACTCAGATATTTATGAAATTCAAGATGCTTCTGTTTAAGGTTGTGCCAAAACCTATCCACCAATTTTCCAAAATTTTATTTGCCTGTCAAAGAAGCTTCCAAATTTCTCCCTCATTTGCAAAGTGCTCTTGGATTTCTTCACAAATGCAGTGAGTGTGGGGTCGAGCTTACCTTAAGACTGCAAGGAGCCCAAGTTGGCAGCTGCTTGATGTTTTCCTCTAAACATTCCATCAGCCTCCCTGGCTGCAGACATTCGACAATCTTTTACAAAGGCCACAGAAGGAGTTGCCTCCTGATATCTTCTGGGCTTTAACAGAAGGATGGGAAGCAAGGAGCCCAGCTATTAGGTGCTTGAGACTTTTATCTTTAAAAATATTTCTGCACATATACCTTCAAAAGTACAGGGGGGGGATTCATGAAAAAAAATCTATCAGTCACACAGGAAAGCCCGCTGACGACAGAATGGAAACTCATTTCAACCCCAAAATGCAACAGGATGATGATTTGTATAATAAAAGGACACTCAAAAAGCCACCTCAAAAGTAAGGCATTTTCTTTCATCTTTCATTGATGGAGAATGGTAATAATAAAAGAATAAAATGGAAGAAAGGTATATATATATATATATATATATATATATATATTTGCTTTCGTAGATTTTCACGGGTACAGGAATGCAGGTTTTGGTGTCCTCGGGTGTCTTCCCGTGTAAAAGTTGGGGTGTCTAGGCGACGTTTCGACGAGGTCTCACTCGTCATCTTCAGGCTGGTGCTTTCGGCTTCTTGTTACTGGAACAGAGCCAGTTCCAGTAACAAGAAGCCGAAAGCACCAGCCTGAAGATGACGAGTGAGACCTCGTCGAAACGTCGCCTAGACACCCCAACTTTTACACGGGAAGACACCCGAGGACACCAAAACCTGCATATATATATATATATATATATATATATGAGATATTGATATAGATATTGATATATATAACTAATTTAACACAATACAGCTAAGAGGAGAAACAGAATGTCTTTCCAGCTTCCACAACTTATGTATTTCATGTATTTTGGAAAAAATACCGTATTTTTCGCTCTATAACACGCACCCGACCATAACACGCACGTAGTTTTTAGAGGAGGAAAATCCGTAGGCATGCCACCCGTAGGCATTCCCTCCATAACACGCACAGACATTTCCCCTTACTTTTTAGGAGGAAAAAAGTGAGTGTTATGGTGCAAAAAATACGGTATATATTTTTAATTTAGTGTCAATTGATTAACTAAAAAGACCCATTATGTCTGACAAGGTGGGAGAGGGAGACTTGCACTTCATTCCACCTGTCAGGAGTGGGACATGGACAGCAATCTAGGGTGAGCCAAGCACTAGGAGCCAAGGACAAGCCATACACCAGAACAGACGGACTAAGAAAACAAAAGGAGTCAGGAATAGAGAGGAGGTTAGGATCAAAGGACAAAACAGGACAGAAGACAACAAGCAAGCCAGAAATCTGGACCAAAGATTAACTGATGACTTGGGAACAAGCCAGGGCTCCGGAATGCCTTGTTTGATGCTCAGGTAAGGCTCAGTGATGCTCAGGCTGGATGGGTGGAGTCCGTGCAAGGTTTCTCTTGGGGTTGGTAAGAATCCTAGGTGACATTTGTTTTTTGCCTCATAGTCTTAGGCTCCCGGTGTTGTAGGATGGTCTTTCTGGCTACATTTCCAAGGAATTATTATGTCTGATAATTGTTGAGAGAGAGGGAGTGTTTTTCTTTCTGAGCATATGTGTGGTTGAAGTGTGGCTGAATGTGCATACGTGTAGATTGACTGAGGTGTGGGTGTGTTAGTGAGGTGATATTTGTGCAAGGGAGCAAACTTATACATAATAATAATTTATTATTTATACCCCGCCCATCTGGCTGAGTTTCCCCAGCCACTCTGGGTAGCTCCCAATCAAATGTTAAAAAGAGTACAGCATTAAATATTAAATACTTCCCTGAAGTTTTTCAGATGTCTTTTAAAGATAGGATAGCTGCTTATTTCCTTCACATCTGAAGGGAGGGTGTTCCACAGGGTGGGCGCCACTACTGAGAAAGCCCTCTGCCTGGTTCCCTGTAACCTCACTTCTCGCAATGAGGAAACCGTCAGAAGGCCCTCAGCGCTGGAACTCAGTGTCTGGGCTGAACGATGGGGGTGGAGACGCTCCTTCAGGTATACAGGACCGAGGCCGTTTAGGGCTTTAAAGGTCAGCACCAACACTTTGAATTGTGCTCGGAAACGTACTGGGAGCCAATGCAGAGCTCTCAGGACCGGTGTTATGTGGTCCTGGCGGCCACTCCCAGTCACCAGTCTAGTTGCCGCATTCTGGATTAATTGCAGTTTCCGGGTCACCTTCAAAGGTAGCCCCACCTAGAGCACATTGCAGTAGTCCAAGCGGGAGATAACTAGAGCATGCACCACTCTGGCGAGACAGTCTGCGGACAGGTAGGGTCTTAGCCTGCGTACCAGGTGGAGCTGAGAGACAGCCGCCCTGGACACAAAATTCACCAGTGCCTCCATGGACAGCTGTGAGTCGAAAATGACCCCCAGGCTGTGCACCTGGTCCTTCAGGGGCACAGTTACCCCATTCAGGACCAGGGAGTCCCCCACACCAGCCCACCCCCTGTCCCCCCAAAACAGTACTTCTGTCTTGTCAGGATTCAACCTCAATCTGTTAGCCTCCATCCATCCTCCAGCCACCTCCAGGCACTCACATAAGAAGCTGGCATAAGGTAAGTTGGTGTAAAGTACAGCAGAACAAGACTCCTTTCAGGAGTGGGGCTGAACAGCTGGAAATAGTGTTTGATTAATACCAGCCTTTTTCCAGAGCTGAACGGGCTTAGGATCCAGCCCTAAATCCCCTCTCCCTTACCACACCCCTGAAGCACCCCATTTTCAGAGCTTATACCAGTTTAAGATCGGCTCTGCTCAGCTGGGGTGAAGAAGACACGTTGGTGCATTTCTGTCTGATCCAACAATGAGGGAATTAAGCTGATTAGCTTGGCTATGCGCTTAGCCAGAGATCTGCTGGATCCTAACCCTACACCTCCTGACAGATTTTGCTACAGATTGCACCTTTAGTGGAATCCTATTTTAAGGATGTTGTCTGTCAGTCAGTACATTTTATAAAAAACTAACAAACCCCAGCACAAATAATAGTATACAAAACATAGAATTTATCCAGTTTAGCTAATACAGACTTTAAGGGTGTATATGTTTTATTGTTTTATATACTATAGTTGCACACCACCCCAATCCCTGAGCGAAGAAGATTCCAGGGCTTCCAGGTGCTTACATAGAGCTCAGTTTCCTTGGAATGAGGAATAGCGGAGACTGAGGTGTCATTAGGATCAGGGACGTAGCTAGTGGGTGGTGAGGTGGGCCCCCGCCGGGGCGCAGGCGTTGGGGGCGGCACAAAATCAGGTAAAATATGTCCATAAATATAAATATGTATTATTGGCTCATAAGAAATGGTTATGAGAGTGAATTGAATGGGTGGAAGGGGGAGGGGTTGGAGGAGAGGCGGAAAGAAGAGCTAACTTGTCCGTGGCCGGGGGGGGGGGGGGCAATCTGGATGGTTCTGCCAGAGGCGCAAGATCACCCGGCTACGGCTCTGATTAGGATATGTGGTTTATTTACGCATGCATGCAACCTGAGTCTACAATAGAGGAGTTCACAGTATTAGCACCCAAGAGAACCTTGCTTCTCCACAGACTTGGATTCAAGCATCTCCATCTCTCTCTCTCTCTCTCTCTCTCTCTCTCTCTCTCTCTCTTTCTCTCTTTCTCTCTTTCTCTCTTTCTCTCTTTCTCTCTGGCTCCCATCTGCTTCTAGCAGAACAACCATCTTCTAGATTCAGCTCAGTTAAGGGAGGTGGGGCCCACCCATCTGCAACCTGGCACAGAGCCAAGCCACTTTCTTTGTTCTCTTAATGGGCCAGTACCTAGGCCATCACCTCTCCAGAAAACTAGCCTGGCTGTTCCAGGAACTGGAAACCTTACTTAAATTTTAACACTTGCTGGATCCAGTAGTTAAAAGGGTCCTGGCATCCAGCCTGCTCCCCACTCCCCACTCATAACACTATATTATTAGCTTGTAATGTTCAATATCCTCTGTAAAATTGCTCTGTGATCTTTTTTTGATCAAAAGCAGTATATAAATGCCTGGGAACAAATAATTTGGAACAACAGAGTTGTGAGTAAAATAGTGCAAACACTGTTGCTTGCTTTCCTTCCTTTTATTCACCCTTCTTTTGTCAAGAAAGAACATTTCCCTATTTTGGAAAGAAATGCCATTGGCAAGAAATGATCTGTAGCTTGGCTAATAACACCTCTTGCAGACATTGTCTTACTAACTGTGTACAAATCTGGTTGCTGTAGCTTGCAGGGATTTTTGTTATATATATACCCAACCCAGAGGAATTACTGATGTTGCCACGAAGCAAATATTTCATCAAAGAGGGAGAGGAGGAATCCCTCTTTTTTCTGAAGAAACTTGGGTTTTTCAATTAACAATCCCTCTAGACCCGGGATTGTTCCAGCAACCAGTTTGTGTGTTATCTATCAGAAGAAGTGGGAAGCCCCAGAAAAGTTAAGGTATTCCATTTTAATGCCTTCCAGCAGGACCTTGGAATGCTTGAGTCCATCCAATAAGAAGAGTCTTCCAGTCACAGAAGCAGGAAGCAAGGAGTGCGCTGGATACTGGGTTAAGACTAACTTCCCTGCACAAATAATTCCCCCTGAGATTGTCCAACTCCCCAGAGCTGATCTGGGGGACATTAGGGGCCTGCAGAGAAAAGAGAGGGGGAAAGCCCCATTGCACTAGCAGGGCTCATTGTGTTTGCTCATGCTAGCATAACTGTTTTGTTGAATCTAGCCTATATACTCCATACCCTTGAGTGTGTGCTGTGTAAAGAAGAGGCGGATTTAGGGGAGCACAACTGGTTTGGTTGCACTGGGCACCGCACCTCAGGGGTGTTGCAGAGGGTGCACAATTATGATTTTGAACGGAACATGAGAAGCCAGCTGATGCTGAATTTTGGCGTCACACAGGTTGCTGCTGAAATTTGAGACCCCAAGGTCTGTCACTGGTGTTAATAATAGATCTGTAGGCAGATCTGCTAGGCACCCTTTCACACAGCTTCTGGATGGAAGAGAAAAAATGACGCACACATGAGTTATGCTGGATGAGGCCAAGGATCCATCTAACTGAGCATCCTGTATCCCACAGTGGCTGCCCAAATGCCTTCAGGGGGGTGAGAAGCCAAAAAGAAGGCAACAATCATCCCATCTTGTTGTTTTCCAGTAACAGGTATTGAGACACAGAAAACTTCTGAACATGGAGGGTCCTTGTAGACAGAAGAGCCACTAAGAATTCTGCCTTCAATACATTTGTCAAATGCCCTTGTAAAGCCACCGAAGGCAGATGCTGTCACCATGTCTTATGGTGGTGAATGCCAACATTTTATTATCAGTTGTGTGAAGTGCATTCTCTTGTCTGTCTTAGATATACTGTTAATCATGTTCATAGGATGACCCGAGGGAGAAATTATTCTAACATGGCCAGAGTGTGCATAATTTTAGAAACCTCTATTGTATACTCCCCTTTGTTATATTTCCCCCTTTAAACAACAAAGCCTCAAAGGTTTTACCCTTCTTTATTGATAACGTGGTCCAACCCACTGATAATTTTGATTTCCCTTCTGTTCCATTTCCACGATGTCCTTTTGAGGCAGAGCAACCGGAATGTCGCACAGTATTCCAAATGTGGTCACACTGTAGACTTTGGGGTGCTGCCAAAACTCACAATTAGTTGGTCCATAATTCTCTAATTTATTATGAGCCCTGACTTTCAATTCAACAATTGTTTAATACTATTGTAATTTAAATGGGGATTGAGGATGAATTAATTTAATTTCCTGCACCTGCACCTGCATAGTCTGCATGGCTGGCAAGACTGAGGAGCCAAACTCTGTCATCCTTGAACATGTTGTGTTGTTCAATGTTGTAACTTTTCACTTCTGAAGGAAATTAAAACATCCCTTTGGCAATGCACATATGTGGAATGGTTTTCCTTCAACTCCTCCTTGCATCAGCCTGCCAAGACGTGAAGCAGCTGCTCTTGTTGCTGGTCCCTAGTCTGCTTCTGCAGCAACTACCTCCCAGTCCATGCTGATCTACTGTTGTAACCAGTGTGGCATGTGACAACAGTCCATCAGTGAAGAATGTGCAATGATACACAGAGTGGAAAAGAACACCATATTACACTTGTCACAGTTCTAGGTTGCCATTTGGTGAAGCATGCATACAAAATTTTGAAAATTTTAGTATCTGTTAATTACAGAGCACTTTTGTCCAAAGAACTGCTGTCTTTAAACAAGCAATACTGCATTCACATTTTAAATCTTTTTCCTAATTTTTCTTACTATAGGGAATTCATCTTTCTTACCACTACCGCACCCTGACTTCATTTTCACCAAACTCTCCAATGCAACAGGAGGATCATTTATTGGCTAGTTACAAGTTCAGACATCATCAATATACATATGAAGGAGAGATTTATTTATTTCCATCCCAATGTACATCATTTTACACTTACCTACATTGAATCTTATTTTCTATTATATTCACCAAGCTTGGGGAGCTCATTTTGGAGCCCTTGACAGAGCAGTCCGAGTCACAGATAACACCAGAGCATCCAGTAAGAGCTCACAGCGTAGAACATTCCCAACTGCTAAGCAGGGGCAGAGGAAGGGGGTGGTGGGGGTGCGGTCTGCCCCAGGTGTCACCACTGAGGGGGGTGACAAAATGCCGGGCGGCACTCACCGCAGGGCCTGCAGCATGCCCGAGCCATGGGAGAGACGCGGTGGATTGGGCACGTGCAGGCTCCGTGCTGCCCAAACCGTCCACCCACTGCCTCCCCCCCCCCAGCTGTAGGGCGGCTGAGTGGGAGGAGGCAGGCAGACTCCGGAGGCCCTGGGGTGTGCCCCGCCCCAGGCACCCAAGTGGCTTCCTCTGCCACTGCTGCTAAATTGCTCCTTAGTTGAATGGGGCCCCAATTCAGGAGATGTGTCTTCTTCTCCATGGACAATGACCATGCATTAGAAACAACTCTATTTTGTCTGGGTTGGTTTTCACCTTTTCCAGCTCATTGCTGGTTAAAAGAAATCAATTCACAATAGGAAAATTGCACCTGCCAAAGGTGGAAAGGAGACACAGAGCTCTGTGTATTTTGTGTATTGATGATGTGTTGCTCCATACCTCCATACACTATCTTCCAGTGGTTTATTGTATATTTTAGAAAGCACAAATTGGATGGGGGGATTGGGGGGGGGGCGTTGAATGAAAGCCCTGACAGTGTTTTAGGGTTGAATGAAAATGGTCTCCAACAATTTGTCCATGTCTCAGAAAAGTTTGTTTTGACTCAGTTAATACTGGGTGAAATTAAGTTGTTACTTGATGGCAGTGCATGAATGGCTAAGAAAGGACTAAATTGTTCCCTTCAACAATATCAAAATAATAATAAAGTGATCGCAACAAGAACAGTATCTGATGGAAATAAATATTTAACACACAGTGTTTTTTCTCCTTGTGTCCCAGAATTAGGCACAATGTTCCTTGTTTAGCACACTGTGCTAGAGATCACCAACAACAAATTCATACACCATCCCATTTTATATTGTGATTTGTCATGTGACCTGTGCTTTTTCTTTCTTATTTCTGTTACAAAATATATGAGAACTAGCCTTCAGTGCTTTAGTTACTTGGTAAGTGCAGCTGAATGGAAAAATAGGGGCCTTTCCACATGTTCCACAGGCTAACCCTTCTTCTTAATGTATCTTTGTATGAAATTTGCTTATACAGTGGTACCTCGGTTTACGAACTTAATCTGTTCCGGAAGTCCGTTCTTAAACCAAAGCCGTTCTTAAACCAAAGTGTGCTTTCCCTAATGAAACCTCCCACTGCCGGTGCCCTTCCACCATTCGGATTCCGTCTGTAGACCAAGGTAAAGTTTGCAAACCAGAACACTACCTCCGGTTTTGTGGAGTTTGCAAACCAAATCGTTCGTAAACAGAACTGTTCTTAAACCAAGGTACCACTGTACATGTTTTCACTTGTTCACTTATTACATTCTCAAGTGTATTCTTGAAAGGCTAACGCAGATGCCCACAGACACACAAATACTGCAAGTAACACTCCTGCAACTCTGCATCTCACAAGGGTGTTTTAGTGAGGCTGATGTTACCATGACCTCCTGCAGTAACCTTTGTTCCTTTCCAATAGTTTTTATAGCTCTTTTGTTTCGTGCTGCTTTTCACCAAATCAGATTGTTAATGAATTTGTTTAAAATCTATCATGATTATATTGACTTAGCTATCGATCTGTAAAGAAAAAATGTACTGACAGCAACTGTATTTCTTTCGTTTTGCAAGCTGAAATTGAGCAAAAGCAGCCCTTATATAAAACTGAAATGCATTTCAGTGGATGCAATGACACTTCACCATCTGTCCAACTTCTCAGATTTACTCTCCCAGATAACTCCATATTTCACCCTGCAGTCCCTATAGAAACATCACTTTAAACAGAGCCACATGGAAAAATGTGCTCCAATAACAGCTGAAGGTCTTGCAGTTAGCTGCAAGGGCCTCTAATCTAAATGAGCGATGTTCCTACCAAGTGAACTCCATTTGGAGTTAAGGATAACAGGGTGGAGCACATGCAAGAGAAGAAATGCCTGCCTTTTTATTATTTGTCATTTGAAAAAAGAAATCCATGGCAATGGCAGGGTTCTTTTTTTCATTTAAAAAAGACACAGGGATTTACCAATAAAGTGAGGAGATGCTAGAAGCCATCTATCCAGCTGACTTGATGAAAAAGGTATTGGAAATTAACTCGGGAGTCATATGAATTACATTCAATCCATGCTCTAGGCTAAGCACTTGTCAATTTCAGCCACTATTGCAACCTATTACTTACAGACTACATGGCTGGCAAGCTAATCATGCTGGAGCGTGTTAAAAAATAGGTGAAGGAACACAATGCTGCCAGGGACCTCAGTGACTGTGCATATTTGCCAATAGCCCCACTGTGAACAATCAAACCTTCAGCTCTGCCTGCACAACTTGTGACTCAACAAGTCAAATGCAGCAGACCAGACGGACACCACTTTGTGTGTAGATCTAGGCAAGCAGCAAAAAACTGTAAGTTCTGTTTAGACCTGTAAGATCACTTGGATCATCTGGGGAAATTCTACTCTAGACGCCAAGCCCTACAGACTGTTATAGAGTGTGCTGACCTGAAAAAAGGCATTTTCTGTGGGATGCCCTTCCATCTGCCAGACACGAAGCAGCTGCCATCAGTTGCTTCAGATGTCTTGGGAAGACTGATCTTTTTGCCCAGGTGCCCTCTGACTCATAAGACCCTGTTTTCTGTGTGTGATCCCCTGATTCTCTGTTTATTTGCCTTTGTATACTGCTTTATTGGTCTGAGGTTGTACTTTAGTTTTAATGGATATTGCTTTTATGTTGTACATTGCATACACTGCTTAGAGATTTTTGAAATATTTAGACATTTAGAAATGTTTTAAAACAAACAAACAAACAAAAACTGCAGGTTTATTGAATACACTTTGAAGCTCGATAGATGGTGGGTGCACTGTGTTCTGCCTCCTGGGTCATGCATGGTACAGGCCTGGCCTGAATGAATGGCTGCTTGCCAATCACATACAATGGTAAATAGAATTCCACCAGTGAATCAATGACTGCACATAGTCTAGGAGCTCCTCATCATGGAGAGGCTCTCTTATCGATCAATGAAATGATGGGCCACACTAATCCCACAGATTTCCTTCTAAAGTACATGCTATTTCTGATTTGTACAGAAGCTAATAAGGCACTTACTAGCCACTTACTTCCAAGGTTGCCAGTAAACCTTGAAACTTTACTTCAGTTTGCTTATTGGACACTTCCGTTCCAGTCTAAAATAAATATGGTTATCACATGATTTAAATTGTACTGACTGGAGACCCGGCACTGGAAGACTAAAGGTGAAATCCTATGCAAGTTTAGGTGGGAGTCAGTGTGCAGATGGACATGAGTTGGCATGCATAGAATTGTACTGTAAGTATATTCATAAAGTGTAATAAAATACACTGCTTTAACATTCAGCCTATTAATTTAATAAATGCTGTAACTTTAAATTGGTTGCAAAAATATTTTTTAATTTGTATCCTGCCCTTTGTCCCCAAGAAACCATGCTTTATTAAAATACTGGTCTAAAATGACTTTAGAAAGTATCACTTCACATTCCTGAAGGATAGCCATGTTATTTTCTAGTAACAAAAAAACACCACCAAAGAGTTCTGTGGCACCTTAAACACTTATGTATTTACTGTAGCATAACCTTTTGTAGGTCAAACCCTCCTTCATCTGATGAATGAACTATTTCCTCCATTGAGAAATGTCTCGAGCTAGACGGATACAGAGTGAGGCCAGAATGCCATGAAATGCAAAAGGTATCATTGGCTGCCACATTTCTAAGTAGAGCATAGAGTGACCCATTAAGAATGATAGTCACCGGTTGCAATACTACTTTGAATGCCTCATACAACATCCAGAGTTGGGCATTACCTATATGATGAAATAGGCAAAATTGAATAGAATCAAATTTGCTGGAAATTTTTAGTTCAGCAATTTCACTCTGGAGCCTCTCTGATGCCTTTCATTGAAGAATGGTAAACTCAGCTACCTGTGAAATATTTGCCTACTACTGTGATTGTTGCCATTTTCTGCGACAGGTATATTATTTTGTAGAATGCACTAGGTGGGATGCTGTCCTGCTGATGATACATTATGACAGCATTTTTTAAAACTTCTGATAGCTGGGTACACTTTCTTTTGAAATAAAATTGGAGGTAGGTTTCATTCTTACACAAAGAAGTCATGCGCAGAGGAGCGAATCGTGCACTGAGACACCGTGGACAGCCTTCCTGTGAGGGTGAGTAAATAAAGGAATGAGCTTCAGAAAAAAATGCAATGATACTGTTGTACAGGGATGGGGAACATCAGGCCCAGAGGCTGAATGTGGCCCTCCAGGCTGTTGGAGGAACTGGACGTGGAGAAAGGGCTTCATTTCCTTTATGAGCATAAATTACCCCAGGGATGAGATAAGCTAACAGGTGCATGGTCAGCCACTAAACTATTTTGGACCTTAAGCTGACTCTGTGAGGTGACTGGAACTGTAGGCAATGCCGGCTTCGTGGGCACATCACTTACAATTCCCATTGCAGGCCTCCCTATCTGACCCTTGGGACTACCCAAGTAACACACCCTTCCCCCAAGCTGCAGTCCTGGCTGGTCCTGTGCTGCATCTTCCTACAGTGCCTGGATTGTGGCTATGAACTCTCATAATCCCATTCCCTAGATGGAGGTTTGAGAGTGGCATTCATCAGGCCACACCCATTTTGTCATGCTTGCAACTGGAAGAATGCCCACTAGGCAATGTGGCCTTTGTACACGGCGCTGCTGAAAGGTCTGCTACTGCCAGAACTGCATGAGAAGAGGCTTTTTAGTGAAGTAATAAGGCAAAGCGATACAGAGTAGGCAAGAAGGGTAGGCCCCATGGCCAGTCATAGGCCTACCAAAAAATCCCTACTCATTTCCCAAAACAGCTTCCCCCCACATCCCAAGAGAGCAAAGCAAAAGCTGTGTGCCCCAGCCCAGTCAAAACAGGAGGGAAGGACAAACCCATCCACAGTGCCAGGCTCAGGGAGCGACACCGAAAAATAAATCAAAAGTTTTGCGTTGAAGCATTAGTAATTTGTGTTAGGAAAGGCTCTGTGTCATGGATAGAATATAACTTCTATTCAGCTAATAAATTTATCTAGTATTGCGGTATTTTAATAAGCAAGTACACGGAGGGTAAATGTCAGCCTGCGTGATCCCTCTGACTAGCAGATGCTGTTCAATGGGACGGCGGGGGGCAGGCAGGAGGCGAGTTAAAGAACTGCCAAATACTATGAAGGCCAAATTAGAACAAATGTTTGTCAAGCAAAAAGGGCAACTTGTCTGATGGAAGGAATTTAATTAGAAAAGTCACAGAGAGGCTGCCTCAAAAGTACTAGTCCCATTTTCTTTAGATAAGCTAATGAAGCTCATTGAACTCTGCAAAGAATTGCTGAACCAGTAATATAGAGAAAAGGAATCCAGGGGAAAAAAATGCTGAAACAAACCCTTAGAAATGAGAAAGATCTATTGTTTACACCACTCTAGCTCACAACACAAAGTTATAATTGCATATTTACCTACTGATTCCTCTTCTGTTTAAACAAACCAGAAGCAAATGAATGATCACAGGAGAAATACTCTAAGTTTCTCTTTGCAATACATTCAAAATTTAAATTTTATGTAATACATGCTAAGTCATCTACATGGTACATTATTTACCCAGTTTGTATTCTAATTCCTTCAAAGATCCCTGACTCCAACAGCAGCCATAACAGAAACCTATTAAAGAACATCATGCTTTGAATTAGCCAGGGACAAACAAAATTAGTGGGAAAATGGCAATGTAAAACATGCTCAGACAGGCATAAACCTAACATACTACCGCAACATGCTTTTTCCATTGGGCTGTCCTTCTTAACACTTTGGAGCTTCAACTAATGCAGAGCACTGCAGCCCGCTACATGCCAGGGGTGTGCAGCCCATGGGAGAATTTCAGTGTTTGGAGCAGCTGCCCCTAGCATTATGCATTGCATTGAAGTTGCTGGTGGTGACCTATGAAGCCCTAAAGAGTGTGGGTAAATAAACGTTTGCCACTGTGCTCCACTATGGAAAACACCCACCCACACTGCCACCAGGAATGCTCTCTGAAGCAGAGCTATTGTCGCAAGAAGTTTTGCAGGATCAACAAGGCTATGAACAGCTCAGTAGCTGTATAAGGTCAGACAGGACCTTCTTAGCTTCCCTCATCCCACTTAACTCAAAGCTACAGCCCACCTCTGGCCACAAAGTTCAGACCAAGGACTTCCATGGTTTGCAACCATCTCCTGGCTGAAGAGCTAGCAACATTTGGGTATAGTACCAGATGCTCTCTGGCCATGAATACAGTGTCCCCTAAAATTCCTTGGAGGGTATGTTAAAGTCTAATGATAGATTTACTCTGGTCTCTGGTATGCTTGGTTTTGCTTGTTTGTTTTTACATCTGACAAAGCATCTTGACAAGCTTAAAAGGTAAAGGTAAAGGACCCCTGACAGTTAAGTCCAGTCCCAAACAACTCTGGGGTTGCGGCTCTCATCTCGCTTTACTGTCTGAGGGAGCAGACGTTTTGTCTACAGACAGTTTTTCCAGGTCATGTGGCCGGCATGACTAAGCTGCTTCTGGTGAAACCAGAGCAGCGCACGGAAACACCGTTTACCTTTCCGCTGGAGCAGTACCTATTTATCTACTTGCACTTTGACGTGCTTTCGAACTGCTAGGTGGGCAGGAGCAGGGACCGAACAATGGGAGCTCACCCCGTTGTGGGGATTCAAACCCTGACCTTCTGATTGGCAGGCCCTAGGATCTGTGGTTTAGACCACAGCGCCACCTGCATCCAAGCTTACTTTGTGCCATTGAATGCAGTGGGACTAGCTTCTGGGTCAGCAGGTGTAAGTTACTCAAGTCCCATCTGCACAATACATTTCAAGCAGCACCACTTTCAACAGTCATAAGAATGCCAGAAGAGCTGCTGGGTCAGGCCAATGACCCATCTAGTCCAGGGTCCTGTTCCCACAGTGTGAAGCCTGTGAGAAGCCTCAAAGAGGATTCAAGCACTGAGCCCTGTCTCCTCCTGTGGTTTCCAGCAACTGGTATGCAGAAGCACTGCTGTTTCTAACCATTATTACTTACTTCCCCCAAAGAATCCTGGGAAATATAGTTTGGTAAGGGTGCAGAGAGTTGTTAGGAGGCCCATATTCTCCCTTGGAGCTACAATTCCAAGAGAGGTTTAATGATCAAACCCGTTCCCCCGGGAACTCTGGGAATTGTAGTTCTCTGATCAGAACATCTCTCAGTAAGCTGCACAAACAGCAGTTCCAGGATTCTTCCTGGGGTGCCAGGACTGTTTAAAAGGGTGCAGCGCTGCTTCCAATGCCTGGTGCAGATGGCGTCTGTCTGAACTAACCGGCACAAATGAGCATTAAACCACTTGAAATCTACCTTAGAGTGGCATAGCAACTCGAGAAGAAATCAGTTGATATTTCCAATATATCTAATCTGAGGGCATTATTTACGCTGGTCAACAACAAATTTTTATCTGCATTTTTTCAGTTGATTTAGGATGAATCTGATGCGCTGAATCCAAAAATCACATTGGTTTTGCTCAATCAGGTCAAGTTTTTGAGCTATGGCCACATGTCGTTTTTTTACATTTTTGTTCACATGTACGCTTGTGTGGAGCATTTTAGAAGAAGTTGGTGGGGGTAAAATGCCATGTTGAATAATTGTTTTGATTGGAAATGATTATTTTAATGACAAGAAGTATTCAGGTCTGATAGTTCTGGGTGATTATGTCGAAAAAGGATCAGTTTGAAGTCATAAAACCTCCATTTTTTCTCAGAAGAGAAGGACTTGGTGTACTGTGCAGATATTGTGCAGCTTCTGCTCAAGCTTGGAGTGCCACAGTACGAACCCAAAGATTGGAGACTGTTCATTGACAGCAGCAAGCGATCACTGAAATGTGTTCTGCTACACAAAGGCAACCAGTTTGCCTCTATACCCCTGGCTCACTCGAGTACACTGAAGGAGAACTATGAAGCGGTGAAGTATGTGCTGGAGAAAATTGGTTATGATCAGCATAAGTGGTTTATATGTGTTGACCTGAAGCTGGTGAACTTTTTGTTGGGACAACAGTCTGGCTTCACCAAGTACCCATGTTTTCTGTGCATGTGGGATTGTGCTCAGCATTACACGAAGAAGGACTGCCCTGTGCGGGAGGAATTGGTGCCTTGCAGAAAAAGGAACGTCATCAACGACCCTCTGGTGGACAGAGACAGAATAGTCTTCCCACCGCTGCACATCAAGCTTGGCTTAATCAAGCAGTTCACCAAGGCTCTGGACAAGGATGGTGACTGCTTCACTTACTTGTGCCAGGCTTTTCTAGGGTTGACCATGGAGAAGTTGAAAGCTGGCATCTTTGACGGTCCTCAGATCCGTCTGCTCATCAGAGATCCAGAGTTCGGAAACTCAATGAACGAAGTGGAACTGGAAGCGTGGAAGGCATTTGTTCTGGTAGTGAAGAACTTTCTTGGCAACAATAAGGCCAGAAACTACGCAGAACTTGTCAACAACATGCTGACTGCTTTCAGAAACCTGGACTGCAACATGAGCGTCAAGATGCACTACCTATTTTCACATATGGACCGGTTTCCTGAGAACCTGGGTTCAATGAGTGACGAGCAGGGGGAGAGATTCCATCAGGACATGAAAGAGATGGAGACCAGGTATCAGGGTCGCTGGGACGCAGTCATGATGGCTGACTACTGTTGGACTCTGAAGAGAGACCTCCCTGGCGCTGAGCATTCCAGGAGTTCCAAGAAACGGAAGTTCAAGCCCTGAAGTTTGAAAAATGGTGAAGCAACATGCAATTTACGTGTACTTACCTTTATCAATGCTCACCATTCAGTTTACAGTAAACCTGACCTGATGGAGAGAAACGGATGCCATTTCCTGATTCAGCAGTGCAAAAATACCCTAAATCAGTTGTAGAAATCTAGACAACATTCAAAAAGTAAAAAATTGTTGCCCATTAATTTATTAGGAGAATTCCTATCAGGCCTTTTTGTTATCAGTGCACAAAGCTGCTCACATAAATGTTAAAAACAAGTTAAAGGAATCCAATAAAGCAAACATTATAGCATAAGTAAAACAATCCAATTAAAAGACAGGGTTAGGCTTAGAAAAAATCAACCCAACCGAACAAAAATCCACCAGCTAACCAAATTAATAAGTCAAGGCAAGCTTGAGTCATGTATTCCCATGAACATAAGCACTTCAATAAACAAACTTATTTACTACTAGTACTACTACTACTACTACCCTGCCTTTTACCTGACTCAAGGCTGCTGACAGATAAAATAAGAACAGCTAAAACATTATGGAGTAGGAAACAATAATTTTAGAAAAGGGTTTACTGCTTCCATTTTGCCCCATAAAATTTATAGAACTAATATTTAAGGGCTGCCTAGGTGGTAGGGCTGTGTGGGTGTTTTGAAATCAATATCGGGGAGGGAGCTGGCAGTTTTACTTGGGACCCCAACATCCACACGAAGAGGGACTGTTTAAGCCTTTCCTTCCCATTTGCACTAAAGAGGACATGGTTTTCTTTGGGTTGCATTGTGTGAAACAAGGGCTATTTATTTATGATATTAAACCACGTGTCTCACCCTTCTAATGTAAAATTGTGAGGGGGGTTTTTTTCTTCTTCACACAGATATGTTAAAAACCCTGAGCACAATAAAAATACTCTGTATGTGTAAATTTAACCTAGGGGCGTGTCAGAGGTGGGGCCAGAAAGGGGGAACTTAAGGTGGATCTTAAGTCCCTCTCACTTGGTCACATGACTTGACAACATGGGTGGTGTAATTCAAACACTCTCTTAAAGGCTTGCGTGCCTCTTCCAAAGTGTCTCAGGGCTAGACAGATAAAAGGAGGCCAGTGGCAGCCACGGAGGGCCCTGGCATTCGCCTCACTTGGCAGGCCACATGTCTGGCGCTTTGGGCTCCTGCACTTGATGTGGGGTTGGGCCTGACTCTGAAAGCTTTTGTTATCTTTCAAAACACGCAAACTTTATTTTTCTGTGTATTTTTTGTACATCCTAAATCTTCCTCTTCACAGCAACTAGAAATTTTTGTTTTAAAAATTCATCAGGTTTACCAATTTCACCCTGTAACATGTTATGAACTCCCATCAGGATCAATGGCAATGTTGCTCATCGCTTCACCCTTTGCTCAGCCATCCCAAATGCACCAAAATCACACTTATTCTCTTAAACTCCAGTCAGAGGAGAAAAAATAAAATGACCTTCTTGTCATGTATACTATCTAGCCCATATACCAAGCTTATTACTCACCACAAGACATAATTATTGTGTAGTAGCGCATCTTGGCCTTCCTTACTGCTGCATCCTCTCACCAAAGGGACATGCCCACCCAGCAGTGCCACACCAGGAACTGCCCGCAATCATCCCTTATAGTTGGTGCCTCAGCATTCAAAACATCCCGTTTAACAAAGTCTAGGAACACCTATTCCCAGGCTGCCTCTCTGCTGCAGCAGAAATTGAGCACTTGACTCAAGGAGCAGCAAGAGGCGAGTCCCTTCCTACTGCCGTCATCCATGCCACGTGGAGCACGCAGACATCTTGTACAGTTTGCTGTGCTCTAAAAAGTGTGCTAAAAAGATCCATCCAACCAACCAACCGCAGTAACTCTGCTTGCTAGGTCACCTGTTCACTGCAGTAGAAATGGAGGATGTGGGTGCAAGATGCTCCATGAGAGGCTGTAGATGTTTCTTCCCCATAGGTGTGGCTCACCTGCTGCTGCCTTTGCCGGCCTCTATGGAAATCATGAAACCCCCTTTCTTGTCAATGGAGCTTCCACAGGGAAGCATCTTAGCTGATGGTGCCCTATAGCTTTAACTTCTGCTCTGTGCCATAAAAGTTAGCTTCTCTGTGGCTGGAGTTAGAATTTCATTGTGTACATTTCTTATCACAACTTTGCAATAATTGCTTTGCATTTTAATATGGGCGAAGATAAGGTACCTGTGGCTACTTGCAATTAACTTAATTGATATCTTGCATTTTCAATTATTTACAATACCGATTGTCTGCAGTTACTTAAATCCACTGCCGCCTCCTCTTTTTTCATTTCACGTGCGGGGTGAGAGTTTGCAATGAGCCTTCAGGAGTTCTTTATGCTTCAATGAAATATACCTATAATTTTCCTTTTTTTAAACTTTTAGATATATATAAAAAATGAAAGTCAAACTAGACAAATGTAGCATGTGATAAATTGCTATACTTTTCATTACTAAGGAATGTGTGCTATTTTCTCCACTATATATTTAGCTAGTTTTGGCTTTGAACTTTTGCACTTCAATCAAAGTGTAATTCTGAAGAGAATTGTTTCTTATCTTTTAAAGGTAGCTCAGCTAAGATTATTTTCCACTAGAACTAAATACATAAAATTGTATGTCAGGGCCTTGCTGGGCTGCCCTCTCTGAAAAGCCCCTGAAAAGCCTAACCTAGAGGGAATGGCATCTCCTGCAGTGGGGGAAGGAAGTCAGAGGAACAGAGGGAACCCACCCTCATATCACACTGGTGGCTGCTGAAATATTAAATGAACCAATGTTCTATATCTGCTAAGAAGAACTAAGCCTATTTCAAGGCAAGAGAAGAAAATTTCAAGGGCATCAGACTAGACAAGATAGCACCACTGCAACTTCCCTCAAGTCTGGCAGAGCAGTCCAGAACCTTTTGAGCTACTGGGTTCATTTCACTTCCCACTTGCCACCACCTGCAGAGTGACACCAGCATTGCCCACTACCAGAACTCCCCTTCTGGCTGCAAACAGGCAGGCAAGGAAAAGTGACACTGGTGGGAGCACCAGAGACACCAACCACAGGAAAGCCCCCAAATGGCCAGTGTTTTATGACCCAAGTCTTACCATCAGTGCCAGTGGTGCCAACTTGAATCAAATTCATGCAAGCCTTGCCCCACAGAATTGATCACAAGACACAGTGCATGCACATTATTTGAATGGCAGTGCTCACTAACTCTCTTTTTTTTGGGGGGGGGGCTCTCAAAAAGGAGTTGGATCCTACCAAAACATGAACACAAAATGGCAGAAAGTAGCTAGCCTTCACAGACACCAGCACAGAAAGCACTCCATATCATCTCAAATACAGCTGCTAGTTGTCAGTTACAGAGCACTGAGCTGATGGCCTGAGAAGTGTTCTGGAGCTATTATGGTGCTGCCGCTCTACCACTCTCACCCTGATTGAAGTGAGTGGTGGCCCTGCCTAGCCAGGTGGAAATGGCAGCAGGTGGGTTGAAGGCCAAGAAATGCCCTTTCTCCAACCCCACTTTCACCCTATCAGTTCCCTGCAGTCATCATGTTTGAGATGACAGCTCAGCTGAGCCCAGGGTGAGAGAGAGGTTGTCCCCCCGCACCCTCTGTCCTACCCCCCCCAACAGCAACTGAACTTGATCTGGAGCACAGTCAGTCTTCCTAGATACATCACCTCACCAGGATAGATTATTCAAATTGGTACCAAGGGAGTAGATGGAGAGAACATGCTGTGTCATGAATAAAGTGATTACATATTCTGGTGGTGGTGGTTGTTCACAATTTTAATTTATTACCCATCCTTCACCCTCAGGTTCCAATTCAAAATACAACATGAAAAACCATTTTAAAAACAGACAATTATTTTAAAATGCTATCACTAAAAACAGAACGGGTCCTGAAAAGATATAGAAAACTGGTTTCTGCCACAGATAGCTTCCTTCTTCTGCCCCATCCAGGTAGTGTAACCACTGTTCCTTTAACTTGCAAACTATGCTTCCAACAGTGTCTCTCGGAACATTCAGTGCCCTCACTATTTTTTTGTATCCTGCTCCTTGTTTGTGAAGGGCAATGATCTCTTCTCTTACCTTCTCGGACCATTCTCTTGACTTAACCATATTTCTAACATTTCAAAATTTGACACTCAGCAAACCCCTGGCCAGTTCAGGTATTTCATTGTTGCAGCTCAAGCGCAACTATTGAAGCCCTTGATTAGTTGCATGAGGTATGCTTGAGACAACACTTGTGGTATCTGTGCTGTTGTGAGGGATTCTGTTCAGCGGGTTGAATAATAGTGAGACTAGGGAAGCCAGTATAAGTTGCATTTTCAGCTGAATTTGGGGAAACCACTTGAAGCATCCATTATGTTGAGCTATTTCAATTGTTTTTGTTTTGTTTGCTCATTGCAAACAGCTGACAGTCTGTAAATTTTGATAATAAACCTGATTTGCTATAGGGGTTTAATAATTTCGATTGCAACTGTCTATCCCAGGTCTCAAAGGCCATGATAAGGAGGTGCATCTTCAGCATTTGCTGAAAACTGTAGAATGAAGACTCCAGGCACAATTCTGTGGGGCAGAAGTTCTATAATTTAGGAGCTGCCACAGAGAATGCCTTCTCCTAGGTCACCATCCCCTGAGCTTTGGAGGATGGGGGAACTACCAAGAGGGCCCCCTCTACTAATCCTAACACCTGAGAGGGTCTGTGGGGATGGAGGTTGTCTTTCAGATAGCTGGGGACTGAGTCATTTTAAGGATTTAAACACCAATGTGAGTACCTTGAATTGAGCTCAGAAACAAACCAACAACCAACGCAGCTGTTTTAAAACAGGGATTATATGGGATCCAAATTGTTGTGGGAAGTTTGGCATCAAAATGAACCACAGCTAGTAATCTGGCCACTGCATTTTGGACCAATTGAAGTTTCCACGTCATCTTCAAGTGTAGCCCCATGCAGAGCACATAACAATAATGCAGTCTGGAAGGTACCAGAGCATGGAGTGCAGTAGCCAAGTCATTTCTGTCCAACAAGGGGCCTTAGCTGGAAAAAGGCACTCCCAGCTACCATGGCCACCTGAGCCTTCATTGGCAGTGTTGAAGCCAGGAGCACCCTCAAGCTGCACACATGCTCCTTCCAGGGAAGCACAACCCTCTCTAGGACTGGCCATCTCCTCATCTCCCGGATGTGAGAGTGCAGGATATATAAGACCTTTGTTATGTCTAATCCCACCTATTGATGTCTGTTCTCTTCATTTTCTCACTGCTACCTAGGACCACCCAGCCCAAAAGATCTTACTTACACTGTGAAGTTACAGGCATATTGCTTTCAGTTTTGCAAGATCTGAGGTTTGGTTTGAAGGTCTCATAAGACTGTGGGAGAAAGGCATGGCCCACACTTATATTTAGCTACAGGCAGGGCAATCAGGCAGGCAAATCTACCCCCACACTTGAATAAAGGAGCAGACTGGCTGTTGGCTCTTTCAGTGAGTCAGGAAGGTATTTTGGTGTCATCCCTGACTGGCCATATGGCTGGCATGTTTTTCACATCCTGTGAGATGTTCCGTCTTTTGGGTTGGCCTTTAACTGTGATATGTCAACTGACTGGCTGTGGCCATTTTGTTCATGTCTTGCTTTCTTCTTGTGTTGTGTCTTTTTTCCAGAAGGTAGACAGTGGGAAATACCGGTGGCAGCATGAGTATGGGAAGGTGCCCAGAAACATCACCTTGGCTGACATGGGTGCTAGCAGGACACTCGGAAGTCTGGAAGAACTGGAACAAGACTGAAGGTGGCCCAACGTGATAAAATCTACCTAACAAGAAGTTATGTCTTCCTGCTATGTGAACCTGTAACTTACAGTTGCAGTTTCTAGAGGGAGCCAAGTCATGCCAGCAGGCCATCTCATTTAGTTGACCAGGCCAGCTGTGGGACTAATCCATGAAGAGCTAGCATCCCATGCAGTCTCTCATCATATCTGCCTTGAAGTTTAAAAAATTGTAGTCCTCGTTCAACCCACTTACTTGTGTCTTGCCTCTTTATTTCTGGCGCTGGGTGCTGTGCACTTTTTACCAGCTAGCCTGAAGACAGCAGTCTATTTATTTCAGAACACTGCAGATGTACTCCAAGAGATAAGCCATCTGTCAGCTATGACAGGCCACATGAAAATGTATTAAGAATAAAATGGGCTTTAATTTTTTTTCCTTGACTAAATATTGACATCTATCATTACTAAATGCACTTTTAATAGCCCAGGACTTTTCTTGCCATCCAGTAATCTCATTGATTTTTGCTATGCGCCTTAAACCAAATTAGAAAGCAGAAGTCCAGGAACTTGTTAAAGAAGGCAGGAAATATTTCTTCTGGCTGAAGGTGCACTGAATATTCTCTAGGTTTGGCATTCACTTTCAAATTAGCATATTTGAAGCAGTCAGTTAAATTACAGGCAGCGGGGGGGGGGGGGATTATTCACCTTGTTTTTATGTTTTTCAGCACCTTTTAGATTTTCTGTATCTGCTTCATGGCATCACTTTCCTTCCTTTTCTTTGCTTTCTTTGCTCTTGGCCTCATTGCCCAGAGAGCTGTTTAATCCTATTGTCTGTGAAGTCACTTGGGATTTTGTCCATGAGTGTCTATTACAACATCAACCAGATGTAGCATTATGACACAGTCACGACAGATATATCTACATGATGTCATCAACCTAGTCACATGGGTGACCTCAGCCCATTGGATCAAATGGCATCATAGAATAGAATCGAATCATAGAATCATAGAGTTGGAAGAGACCACAAGGGCCATCGAGTCCAACCCCCTGCCAAGCAGGAAACACCATCAGAGCACTCCTAACATATGGTTGTCAAGCCTCTGCTTAAAGACCTCCAAAGAAGGAGACTCCACCACACTCCTTGGCAGCAAATTCCACTGTTGAACAGCTCTTACTGTCAGGAAGTTCTTCCTAATGTTTAGGTGGAATCTTCTTTCTTGTAGTTTGGATCCATTGCTCCGTGTCCGCTTCTCTGGAGCAGCAGAAAACAACCTTTCTCCCTCCTCTATGTGACATCCTTTTATATATTTGAACATGGCTATCATATCACACAGCAAGTCAGTTCTGAGCATCAGCAGCTGCCCACGGCTGACTCTGAGACAATCTGTCAAGGTGGAGAGAAGACACTTAACTGACATAATCAACTCTAAACCTGCTTAATTTTATACTGTATCATTTACATTGTACATGCATGGAATGCTTCTTGGGGTGGGGATATATGGGAATTGTTTCTTATAAGTACTTTCAGACACTGAAAAATTAAAGTTTTTAAAAATAGCAAAGAAGAAGCAGAAAAAGTGGTGCAGAGAAGTCTAACAAATGCATGCTTACATGCTTACATGCTGAAAGGGGGGAATAGCTTTTTTGATTTATACACAAAAAGAAAACTGGCATGAGGTAAGACTTCACTCAGCCTTATCTGTGATCAAAGGAGGGGAAATCTACCAAAATTTAAGTTATGGCAAAGCATATGAAAGCACAGAGAGATTGTATAGGCTGTGAAGTCCTCCTTTTGCTTCCTAATTACTGGTGTTACACTTGTAATAGCAGCATCTGTGCACACTCAACACTTCTTCTGGACTAATGAATTTTAATTGATGGCATTTTGCATGGCTCTTGGTGGAACATCCCGCCCCCACTTGCAGAGGTGGCTGTGACCTTCTGCTCCCGTTTCCTAAGCGAGTGGCTTGTCTTCTGGGGATCTCATAAGGTCAGCTGGTCAACAAGAGGTGAAGAATGCTTGGACCTGCTGACCACCAATATCTTTTCAGCTGAGATGAAGCCAGATTGCTAAACAGCTTAGTGTTTCCCTCCTCCTCCTTTCTACCCAAATGTTTTATGCTCTGGGTTTAATGATGGCCTTTCTTTTGAGAAATGTTTCCTTAGAACTGAAAGGAAGGCATCATCAGGCATTTCTTTTGAGACTTTCTGATTGGTCATTTTGAATCTAGCCTCTTCCTGAGGTTTTTCAAATTATTTTTCTTTAAATGTGATGTGTAATTATTTCAGGTCCTCTCAGGAGCCCCTTTATAACAGTGAAAAAATGGCACCTGAGTACAAAAGAGCTAAGGAACATGATTGCGTATACAAGGGAGTGAAAGAAAATTGGTGTGTCTGGATGAACTTCTTTTTAGTTCTATAAATGTGTTAGATTTTTATTCAGAAAAAGGAAAGGGGGCAGGGAGAACAATATTTTTTCTATGGCCACTCACTTCTGTAGATGTGATGACGAGACAAAGTACATAGCTTTATAGAGAAGCTTGCATTGATGGTACTCTCTGCCCTTTTACTAGGGATTTAATAGGAAGAAAATAATTTGCAAATGCAACAGCAGTAGTGCTTTAGATTACTGGCAGAAAGTCCCCAATCTGGAAAACCATAGCTCTTAAAACATCCAATACATCAGAGGCAGCACACTTCATAGAAATGATGCTGCACTCAGTGTCTGGTTTATAGGCAGACAGGAAATTGGCCACCCCCTGCCGGCTAATTAACAAAGCAGCTTTGTCATTAGTTTTAAAGACAGCCACTTGCCTGCTTCCCTGCCTGTCTGCCCACCCAAAGGGAGCAATCACCAAGTTCTAATGAGAATGTGTTAATTGTGAGTGATGTCTCAGACTTGTAATAGTCTGCGGTCTTGTGTCATTAAAACACACACACACACACACACACACACACACACACACACACAAGTGTACCTTGCCTCAAAGCAGCAACCCAGCAAGCTTTTTAAAGGAAGACTAAAGGAATGGTTTCAGCAGAATCAAGGCTTGCTAGTCAACTCATTTGCAATATGTGTAGCTCCTATGCATTGTTCTTTATCTATTAGTAGCAGTGGTAGTTATTGTAGTTGTCATTCGATTTCTACCCCAAACACTATAAAACAGCTTCTACTCCACAACCGCAGCAGGAGCATATGCCTTTCACCCCCAAAGGCATATGCCTTGATTGATTCCCAATACAGACAGATGTCAGCCATACCCTTCCAATACTCTTCCATGTGGCCAACATGTTTTCACCTATTTCCCCCCCTGGGGATGCCAACTCTGTCTTTGTCTCCATCAAAGGTTAGTGAGGGATCTTCTCTACCTGCTATATCTTCACTCCGCCACCAAAAAAATGCTCTGTCTGACATGGTGATTTCGTGGTAATTAAAAAACAAAATCACAAGGTTGCCACAGCTAGACAAGTTAAGGGACAGTGAGGGCAAAAGAGGTTGGGAAAAGTGAAGGCAAAGAAGCAGCAATTTGGCAATTTGGCAAAATGAGCCTTTTTGAAGTTAGCTCAGAAGGGCAGAGTATGCTAATTGCTAGGAGAATGTTGAATTAAGTGAATATTTTGTGCAGCCGTTTTGGCTGATGAGCATTTGTGTACTTTGCAATGCTTTTCATTTCAAAAAATTTAAAGCATTGCTTTTTGTCCTGGACCAGAAGGCCTTTTCTTTTCGGTCCAAGAGTCTGACTTGAAATGTCAGAGATTTAGCATTCTTTTAAAGGTCTCTAGAAGAAAGGCTAAAAGATCAATGTGTGGGAACAAAACCAAGGGGCAGGCTACCTTTTGTGCCACATGAATGCTTTAGCAATTAAGTCCATCCACAGACATCGTGGCCGCAGACCAGAAATTGTCAGCTGCAGAATCCTATAATGGGAGACCTGAGTGGGAGATGTATTCATGCCCTGGCTCTCAGCATGTGGATCTGTTGGCGCCAGAGTCTGCGTCTCACTCTTGAACCCTCTGCCACCAAACTCCAAACAGGATCTGAGAACCTTCCCCCAAAGAATCTCCCACAGCCTGAAACCCCACTGCCTAAAAAACCCAGTGGCTGCATTAAAAAGTACCAGTACTCTATTGGCAAGGCAGGGCAGACTGCAGCTTCCTTGGGCTCTTGCCCCTCTTGGCCCTTCCCTTTCTTCCTCAACCCACACCCCTCCTCCCTCAGGGCCCCACACCTATACAGGGATAGAAATCTTGACCAATATGGCAACCCCCTTTTGCCAGAGGAAAATATATATACATTTGAATTTGTTGGGGGTAAATCTACTTATTTTGTATGCCTCAGCTCAGCTCCAAAGGATTCATTATGGTATACTAATGCTATTTATAGGCAGATTATATTAATAGACTGAATTTTCTATAGATTGCACAAACTATTGAGAAACTATTCTCAGTTTTGCCTGTTTCTGTTTACTCAGTTCTCCACTTCAGTGTTTTCACAGTCAAAAAATGTGTATGTTAGGTGATAGAATCCATCCTTTACTGTCATCTCCAAATATCTTTGGGTGGGGGAGGTACTTTGAATAAACATAACTTACTTCAGTTCTCCACAAGGATTTTCTGCTTCACCTGCTGTGCTGAGATATTAGCAGGTAATCTAGGACTGGCCTAACAATACCTTATTATCATGTTGAACCAAATAGAAAAGCACTAATGTAAGCCAAAGACAGAATAGCAAATGAAAGGCTGCCCTATTAAAGTAAATACTGTTTTTTAAAAAATAAATTCAATTTCTCAAAAAAAAAAAAGCCTTTCATAATCATTTAACTGTAGTTCATCTCTATATTAAGCAAGTGTGCATATCGTGTACAAAAATGGCACAGGAAGGTCCACATAGTAGAGCTTATATGCCAAGGTAACAAGGTTGTCACATACATGACCCATATAAATAGACACAGCATAATCAATCAGAAAAAAATCAAAGAAGAGGAATCATCTTTGATATGCCATGCATATTCAACACAGTACATGTGGAGATGTAATGCTGTGAGCACTGTTAAAAAGGAGCTTTGGATGAAAAGTTGAAAGCATGCAGTCCTACCATAAGACACTGCAGCCCTTCCTGCCCCCACAGTGCTCTTGTGGTTACAAAATGATGAGGGGGAGGACCACGCATGCCACAGGGAGTACCTTGGAGGTATACAGAAAATGCACATATCAAAAGTACAACCGTCAGAATCAATGTTACTCCCTCTCCTGTCATTGGAAACTTAGTCTAGAAATGTGTTGCCCCCTCCATTGTTTCAACGTATCCAGAAAAAGTTCATTTATCTTAATTTCTTCGCCTCAAAGTGAATTCCTGTCAGAGGTGGAACTTCACCTGCAGTCTTATCAACCATCAACAAAATAAACTCTTTTATTATTCCTTTCCCCCATTTTATAAGCCATGTGTCTGGATCACATTTTTATTGTCACAGGAGTCTCCAGAAGTGAATGGCTGACCCCATTCAGCTGCCTAGAGTTCACTGCCCCTATCTAAATACATACTCTGTAACTACACTGCAATGTACCTGCTCACCTATTTGCACAACTAGCTCTTTGGAGAGAAAATATGTGGTCATTAGGAATGAGAATAGATGGACACACCATGGATCCATCCATTGCCAAATCATATTTGTACCTGAAATTTCCCCTTTCCTATTAGACCATTGTGTGCTCAACTTCACGTTCTGCCTCAGACTGCTTGTCTGTGAAAGAGGGTTGCATGAAGAGCAATTGATGAAGCACTGAACAAAAATGAAGAAAGAGAGCTCTTGAAATCACTCATTGATTTTTAACTATTCATTTCCTTTGGTTTCAAGGCTACAAAAATGTGTGGCATTGTAAAAGCCACAACTGCTTTACATTTTGAATTGCAAAAATTCACTTAGAGGCTGAAAAGGTTTGATTTCTTAATTTCACATATTCAAAAACTGAATAGAAATACCCTGGCGCACACTCTCAAGCAATTGTGGCTGCTGGGTCGAGAAAAGAAAGGATAAAAAGACAGTTACAAATACATTTAGAATGTATTATGTATTCATTTGTACATCAGTACCACAAAGTTATCAATCTCAATTGTAAATCTCTTTAGGGCAGGAAAATAATTACTCAAGTCACTAGCATCAAAAGTGATTTGCTCAAGTAACAACAGTGCAAGCAAAACTAAATCAATAGCAGTTTGTGGTACATTTGCTTAATGAGAATTAAATAATAGTCCATACTGAATCTGGGGTGCAGGATGAGAGTCTGCTTTAGTCACCTCTACTATGTCTCATATTTAATTTCGGGGGGCAGGGACGACTATTAACTCTAAGGCTGTTGTGGAGGGTTCCAAATTTGATGAGAGCTGTAAAACCAATTCCCCTTTTTCATTGCCACAAATGTTGAGAGACCCAGCTATGGCTCCCACACACAACGACCCTTTTCTCCTTGGTCATGTTTAAATGTGTGTGTATGTGTTTGTGCGTGTGTCTTCAAAGACCTTTTATCCATTATAAGTAGTAATATCATTCATTAGGTACCTATAAATGTTTTATGTGCTGCACAGAGCTAAGAACATCTCATGTTCTTGTTTCTAGATTGCCTTATAAAATATTATTTCCTTAAAAGTCCATGAGAATTTGGCTGAGCAAACATATTGATTTCTTCCTGCAAGGAAGTACTTTAGTATGCCATTAAACCATGTTTATATGGTGCAATAAATAAATAAAAAAGTTGGGATTGTTTGTTTTTAACAGAGAGTAATAGATCACTATGCTGTCCATGGCAGAGAGGAATAACTAGCTTGGAGCACTCCTAAAGCAACATTAATACTGGTCTCCAGATGACAACCCAATGATCACAGAATCATAGAATTGTAGAACTGAAAGGGCCTCTTAGTCCAACCGCTGAAATGTAGGAATCTCAACAACCCATCTATGACAGATGGTCATCCAACCTCTGCTTTAAAACATCCAGTGAAAGAGAGTCCACCACCTTCCAAGGGAGTCCGTTCCACTGTCAAACAGCTCTTGCCATCAGAAAGTTCTTCCTGATGTTTAATTGGATTCTCCTTCCCTAATTGGATTCTCTTCCTGCCTGGTTCGGGTCCTCTTTCCGGAGCAAGAAAAAGCAAGCTTGCTCCCTCTTCCATGCAATAGCCCTTTAGAGAATTGAAGATGGCTGTCATATCTCCTCTCAATGTCCTCTTTTGCTGGCTAAACATACCCAGCTCCCTCAACCATTCCTCATAAGATCCTTGATCATCTTGGTTGCTTTCCTCTGCACATATTCCAGCTTGTCAATAGCCTTCTTAAATTGTGGTGCCTAGAACAGGAAACAGGACTCCAAGGCAGAATAAAGTGGTACTATGACTTCCACTGACTGGGACACTATACTTCTGTTAATGCAGTCTAGAATAGCATTCACTTTTTTTTGCTGCTGCTGCATCACACTATGGACTCACATTAAGCTTGTAGTCTACTAAGACCCATAGATCCTTTCCACATGTACTACTGGCAAGCCAGGAGTCTCCTGCCTTATATTTGTAAAGCTGTTTCTTCCTGCCTAAGTGTAGAACCTGAAATTTGTCCCTATTGAATTTTATTTTGTTAGTTTGGGCTCAATACTACAATCTGTTAAGGTAATCTTGAAACCCAGTTTGGTGTCATCTGCATCCATTCCATCATCCAAGTTGTTTATAAAGATATTGAACAACAATGAGCCCAGGAAAGAATGTCACTTGTCACTTGTTTTCCAGGATGATGAGGAACCATTAGTGAGCACTCTCTGGGATCGGTCAGTCAAACAGCCACAAATCCACCTAGCAGTTACCTCATCCAGCCCATGTTTTTCCAACTCCTCCACAAGGATTTCATGGGGAACAATGACAAAACCCTTACTGAAATCAATATACACCACATCTACAGCATTCCCCTGATCCACCAAGCTCATTTCAAAAGAAATGAGATTCATCTGCCATGCCTTGTTTTTGATACACCCATGCTCGGTCTTAGTAATCACAACATACTTTTCTAAGTGCTCAGAGACTGACCATTTAATTATCTGTTCTAGGACCTTTCCTAGTATTGACGTCAAACTGGGTGGTTGGTAGTGAATGGGGTCTTCTCCCTGCCACATTTTTGAACATTTGCCTGCCTCCAATCTACAGGGACCTCAGCTGTTCTCCAAGAATTCTCCAAGATTACAGACAAGTTTCTGAGATTTCTGGGATTTTTGAGGAATTCAGTATTTGAGAATCCCTATACAAAATGTCCTGCTTCTTATTCCTTGGGCAGACGGGAACTTGCCAGAGTTCACTCTTTTCTGACCCAGGACTTGGTAGTTTAAAAGTAGTGAAGCAAGTATTTAAAAACTGTTTAGAGATAGAAGACATAATTAAATATTATTTTGAGAGGGCATTTTTTAAAATTTGCAGATTAATACAGAAACAGAACACAGTCATGGATAAAAACATGAAAAGAGTTAAAAGCAAGCACATTCTCTGCTCAGCCACAATCTAATGTCAATGTAATGTAAGAGAGAAAAAACCCAGGCAGCTGACCCTGCTCTCCTGCAAATTTCTTAGGAAATTTATGCCTCTCACACCCAAATTTCATTAGGATTTCTACTCACACACACAAACACACCCCACACACCATTAATGATCAAATGGTTAAATGACAGTCAAAATATTGGCCCAACACTCAGCAAAACTAAATGAAAAAGAAATAAAATATTCAGATTAAGATATACTAACATTATGCTGGTGCACACTGGTCACTGTCTTGGTAGTACAATAAAATGGCCTGGTTATGTCAGGATTGATGTGATCTGTATCAGAGTAGTGACATAATCTGGGTTGTTATTGTCAGCTTGATCACAAACAAAGTAGATAATACATTTCATTGGATTGACTTTTATTAATGTAGATGCATGTAAACCTATTGTTTGTCAGATAAAAGTATGTGCAATTCATGTTGTCTGTGTAATTATCATTCACATCTCTCTTTATTCAGACTACAGAATGTTCTTCCCTATATATTTTCAGTGGCTCCCCAGCCCTTTCTGCATTCAGAAACTTCTCATTCTCAATGCTTTAACACTCACCAAAATGTTGCTCCAGCCCTATTTCTCTGCACTGACTTTCCATGATACTCATGCATGACCTTCACTCTCTCAACTCTGCCAAACTCACCTATCCAAAAAGTTCTTGCTTCATTAATTGACACTGCCCATTTGCTCCTGCTCGACCTTATGCCTGGACTCTTTTCCAGAATGCCTGTTGACAATTTTCTGTCTTGAGAGACAATGGAGTACGCTTCTGGCAGTGAAGTCAAGCTGTTAGAGAATCACAGTACTTCTTGTGGCTGCAGAAACTGGTATCTTGTAACTACTGCTTCCCATGTTTTTGCTGTGTTAGCAGCACCAAAATGGTCATCCCAGGGCACAAGTCTGGGCAGTGTGCATGGAGGTCCTGGTCTGCATAGGTGACAGGACCTCCCTCCCAGCCTTGCTGATGCAGTCCAAAGGAAAGCAGAGCAATACGTTTGGCAGCAGCTTGGTTGCAGCAGTTCCCAGAAAAAGGCGTTTTCTTCTTAGCCCTTTCTTCTCCCAAATATTTCCCATAAGATAGCCAACATGGAATTTTCCTCAAGGTTTACTCCCAAAGCCTTTCTCACAAATGAGTATAGCCACAAGACAGCAGAGGTTTGAGATCAGAGTTTTCCTTCTTCTAGATGGGCTTCCTTCCCAGGTGGAATTCCCTCAACAGCATGTGCAGAAACTGCCTTCTTGACCGTTTGACCCACTATTGGTCCATTCTATCCTTTCTCAAAATAATAACAATAATAATGATGATAATAATGATAATGATAATCTGTGAAGGCTTTGCAATGAAGCCAAATAACACATTAAACACATTAATGAATATTCCTTCCAATTTCATGAAGCAATTACCTTCTTCTGACTTATTTATCCTGTAAGGTGTCATATACATTGATGGTGCTAGGTAAAACAAACTTGCAAGCAATCATACCAGAGTCGTCGTTCTAACTTGCAGAAATCTTTCATTCTTCCTGACCAACCTCCACCCCTCTGCCCAGCCAAAACCTTAACTTTCTTTTTAAAAAAGGCAGAAATACACAATCAATCCTAGACAAATAAGAATATACTGAACCCCTAGCCAAACAATAAAGAGAAACTGTCAATGAGATCAGTGTGATGAAATGTTGTTTCTCTCTTTCTTTCTGGCAGCTGTAGCTAAGGCAAATTTTGAAGACCAGGTTCCCAAAATGTTTAAGCAGAGTCCCTTAGCAGAGAAATAAGTAGCTGATATCCACACAAACACCTCATCTTTGAAGTTAGGCAAACGATGTCCTTTTGACAATCAGTGCTATAAAAAGCCTTAAAAAAGGACAGTGAAGATAGAACGTGGCAAGATGCAGCCATTAAGAAGTCTGCAGCTTCTCATGCTTTCACAATTACAAGGCAGTGTCACTGTGAATGAGTTAAAAATCAATAAAAAGAAGGCAAGGGAACTAACATGAACTACATTTACTCCTGTCCTTATTGATGTTGCATTTCATGAAGCTGCGACGTAGCTGTGCTGTCTGCTCAGCCACCTGTCACTGAATTATAATTTTTTTAAAAAAAGAAGGAAAGCAGTGTGAATGCATTTAATTCATTTTGCCAAAGCAACTTTATTTAGAAAGCTGTTTACCTTTCCGCAAAGCCTCATTACCCATAAAAACAAAGAATGAAGTTGATTAATGTGCTCTAAGTGTGATGTTCAAATTGTAATTTTCATATACGCAAATGGATGCTTCGGCAGAATTTTGTTTGATAATTTACAGAGTTAGCACCGTCCAAACCACTAATCAGTTTCTTTTTATGATGACAGCTGTGGGAGATCCTTTTTGAATGCTAATTTTCATTAGCGTCTTCTCTCAGAGAGCACTGGGGACTTTCTCTTAGAGAACTCCAGGGCAATGAGAAGTTGTTTTGTGACCTGGGCAGTTGCTTCTCTAAAAGATGGAAACTTGGCAAAGAGTCTTTGGTCTGGGATGACCCACTTGTGTGGGGAAAGGATGGCTTCCAGAGTGAAGTTGGCTTCAGTCAGTGTCCTGTACAGTGGCGTAGCGTGGGGGGTGCAGGGGGGGCCAGCCGCACCGGGCGCAACATCTGGGGGTTAGGGTTAGGGGGCGCAAATCCATGGGTTAGGGGGCGCAAATTACTTGCCTTGCCCCGGGTGCTGACAACCCATGCTACGCCACTGGTCCTGTAAACAAAGGAAGAGAAATGAATTATCACGAACTTTCCTGTAATTTTTTTTTGCAGGATAATGTTAAAAATACAGATTAATAGTGGACAATTTGCACAGGATTTCTACCAGCCCCTTCTACTTTTCAATTAATGACAAAGCGCCAAATGTAACAATGCAGCCTGTGATAAGAAATGGAAAAGACAACTGGATTAATGTTTTAGCCTATCACATATGAAGGCTGTCAGGAGGAATGCTGCCGTGCTATAGCATGCTTTGGCTTTGGGTTGCTTTGGCTTCTCAGATCCATTTTCTGCAGCAGGATGAATGTGGTGTTTCTTTCTGTTAATTTGGAATCTTCATGCATGGACACCAGTATTAATGTTTTATGCCAGTGTAAATGCTAAGTAGCCAATCCAAGGTTCTAAATATATGAGTGTTCTGCTGCTCTGCATCGGTATGAGGAAATTAGACTGATGCTGTGCTGTGCAAAAATGTACTTTTGGTGAGCAGGAAGCGCATACTTTCATTAAGCAGGGGCTTTTTCATTCTGCTTTCCTTTATGGCATTATTCAATACAGAAATTAAAGATATAAAAGTCAAAAGTTGTTTTTAAAAATCCCCAACAACCCAGAACATCCTAGAGTCGAATAAGAAGAAATGTTTACAAGTTTATCTTGCAAACAAAAGAACTGTAATTCAGCAAATTCATTCTACGGGTTCCTTTGTGGTCATCCTGGAGCAAAGGAACGTCAAAGGAACTTGATGCTGCAGTGTGAACTGCTGAATTAAAATATATCAACCTATTGCTTGTGAATTGAACAGAGGCAAGGGAATTTTTTAGCATTCTGTATGAGTTCATTGGCTTGCCAATGCCAGGATATCTGTGTTAACAGTGCTAATTCACAAATCAGTTGTTCCTAATTGCTTAATTATAACCACCTGCTGCTCTGCCTCACCTCCACACCATCCCAAAAAGTGGCAGTCCACACTGCTTCCCCTTCCCACTGGGTGTGCCTGTCACAGTATATCCCACAGTATGTCAAAAGCTCTGTGCAATAAACATGTTTAAATGCGGAGATAAAATCTGTATATATATACTGAAATAGATGAATCCTTGCTTTAGAACCTTTAATTCTCTTTTATAGCATATGGAGGCCTCCATATAGAACAATTCACTTCACTGGCTATGCAGAGGTTGTATCTGTAGGTATTCACAGGTAGCTGAAGAAAAATGACCCTGACTCAGACCAATCCAGGGCTGCCCAAGGTCTTACTTTATCACACATCTATTTAACCAATAGATGCAAGATGGTATCTGGGGCATGGATGCTGAATCCTGTTTACCCAGGGCACAATCTAGCAAATGTTTGTCATGCCTTAGTTTATGCATTCGTAAGAATTCAGCTTTGCCCAGAAGGTGCCACTTCTGGCTGCCGTTGAGGGATCACATGTTTACCTCCTTCAGTCAGGAAGATTCAGACTAGCCTTCTCCATGCCATTTTTAATGTGTAGAGTGCACCCCCCACCCAGCTCATGAGAAAGCATTTTTCAACATGAAATTCCCACCTGTAGTGTTGGATGTGGTACATGGCTGACTTGAGGGCTAGGGAATCACTATTGCCTTTTTAGAGAGGAAAACATAGGAAACCAACATGGCATGGGCATATTTGGTCCTCTCTTTCCAGCCTGTACATGGCCATATTCTGCTGGGATTCCATCTCTACCTGCTGAGAGTATACCTGTTTTCAGTATTCCTGTTACAGATAGGTAGCCGTGTTGGTCTGCCATAGTCAAAACAAAACAAATTCCTTCCAGTAGCACCTTAAAGACCAACTAAGTCAGTTCTTGGTATGAGCTTTCGTGTGCATGCACACTTCTTCAGATACACTGAAACAGAAGTTTCCAGACCCTTCTATATAGTGAGAAGGTGGGGAGGGGTATTACTCAGAAGGGTAAGAGAACGTTAAGAGTCGTCAACAGGCTCATCACAGCTATCTGCCAATCACCCATTCCCACCACCCTTCTGAGTAATACCCCTCCCCACCTTCTCACTATATAGAAGGGTCTGGAAACTTCTGTTTCAGTGTATCTGAAGAAGTGTGCATGCACACGAAAGCTCATACCAAGAACTGACTTAGTTGGTCTTTAAGGTGCTACTGGAAGGAATTTGTTTTGTTTTTTCAGTATTCCTGTCCTTCCCAGGGTGCTATACAGAGCAGAACCCCTGCTGCCTGTAGGGTATGTCATCTTGTTATCTTGCTACACGGTTTTAGGGTCAGTGCTTTGGCCTATCAACTGCCTTAGACTGCCTGTTCTGCAGACACAGCATACAGTTTCCAGCTTAGTCATAAAACCAAATAAAAATCTTATAATTCTGATGGTTGTGTGCTACATTTATTGCAATGTGTTTGCTCCTGCATCATTTCATCTCAAAATGACCATGCCAAGAATTTTATTCTACATCTTCTCAGGGATTTCAAATTTCCTTTGTGGTCCTCAGAAAGTCGCATTCACATTAAACCAAGAGTGCAGTAACGACACCAAGAAAACAGGATCCTACAGCAAGGCAAGACCATTTCATTACAAGTTAATCCTTACAAGGAAATGCTAACCATGCATAGCTCAATCAAATATTATAGACAGGAACCAGTGCTACTCATTCTGCAAACCAGGTTCAAATTTGGGGTGGTTTGTCACTCACAGGTTAATCAGCAGGAGCCAGGATTATTTCTGTGGCTACAGATTCATCAGTAGAGCAGCAAATAGAACACCTGAGGCCTCCTCAGGTGCCTCTTATGTTTGTTACTTGGAAGCAAGACAGCAGCAGCAGCACCCCAGCTGGGGAAGCCCTGCCTTGTGAGGCACTAACAATTGGAGCTGCTTTGGTAATCTTTTCTAGGCTGGGAGTATGCTTTGAAACCTACTATGGCCCACAGAATCAGATGCAGAACTGGGGCAGCTGGGGAGGGGAAGGAGGGCTTTTATACAGCTTTCTCCTCCCCACATACTCTTGTATCTACCACCAGAAACCAGGAGCCCCACGCAGCTAGGGACTCATTTTTCTTGATTTAAAAAGTATTATAGCACAACAGTTTTCTTGGCAGGGACACTGGAGTGGCTTGCTGGTTCCTGCTCCAGGTGGATCACGTTTGTTCAAAACTCTCCACTATGACCTGATCTTGGGTGCCCTGCATGGCATAGTTCATAGCTTCTCTGAGTTCTTCAAGCCCCTTTGCCACGGCAAGGCAGTGATCCATGAAGGTGCTGGAGGAGACTCTTGAGATCAAACCTCTCCATTCTTAAGAAGATCAAACCTCTCCATTCTTAAGGAAATCAGCCCTGAGTGCTCACTGGAAGGACAGATCCTGAAGCTGAGTCTCCAATACATTGGCCACCTCATGAGAAGAGAAGACTCCCTGGAAAAGACCCTGATGTTGGGAAAGATGGAGGGCACAAGGAGAAGGGGACAGCGCGAGGACAAGAGGTTGGATAGTGTTCTCAAAGCTACCAGCATGAGTTTGACCAAGCTGCGGGAGGCAGTGGAAGACAGGAGTGCCTGGCGTGCTCTGGTCCAGGGGGTCACGAAGAGTCAGACATGACTAAATGACTAAACAACAACATAGCACAACAGTCATGACCCTATATCAAGGGTGAATCAGCTAAACCACATCCTGCCATTATAACAAGAAATCAGTAGATTCTACTGCTCAGAAACTGGTTAAACAAATTGATCTGAAATGGGACAGCATAGGAGAGGAAGGCTTGAAAATGGCCCATGCCAAATATTGGCTAGAAAGGATAAGAAACGGCTCATGAGCTAAACATTTATGAGTGACATTTAGGCAGGCATTGTGGGTTTTTCATCATAGGCTTTGCTAGGATGGAGCTTAGGAGAAAATTACCCCCTTTGTACGATATCTTTTGGGATATGGTTTGTTATGTTAGCTCAATGGAAACTTCTGCTGTGTACTACTTCCACCCAGTAGTACAGCACTGTAGTATAGTACTGTCGTAATTTTTGTAGTTTCTGGCCAATTTCCCAGCATATGTAATCAATAAAGAAATTCCCACTTGGGCTCAAAGATTGCCTGGCAACTGCTTGAGATGGAACCACACAGAATGGAAAGTTGGAAGGAACCTTGAAGCTTATCTTGTCCAGCCAGTGCAAGGTGGTTTTGAGGTGAATCACTCCTCCTGCATGCTGTTTCCTCCCGTCACCTCAGGACATGATGATTTTGTATTTTGAACAAAAAAGTTTGAAATTAAGCCCTCTAAATATGTGAGTACATATAAAAAGGAAAAATTTGGGGGGTGGGGAGGGATCATTTCACCAAATTTCTTTCAGTAAAAGAAATTATTCAACACTTTCTTAGTGCTCAGCTTCTTTCCTTTCCCATACATAGATTTGCCAACTGCAACGGTGTTTGCAGTCCTGGCTCCACTATGCACCGTCTACAATGCCTCATATGTAGCATCATTCTGGGGCAGTGCATGTGGGCGCTCTTGCTCTCTCCCCTCCATGTGTGTGGAATGGTGTCATCACCAAAAAAGGGGGGAATGTTCTGAGAAAATTTGGTTAAGTGGTCTTTCTTTTGAGAAATTTCAATCCAGCTCTATTCACATGGACAATGGACTTAGTGTCCACTACTTTGACTTCCCCCCTTTACTTAATGTCCACTATTTTGACTATTCCCCCTTTACCATACATGTAAACATATTTTCATATCTTGCTAGAAAATAAAATCTACCAAAAAGAAAGAAATGCTCCTTTTCCAGGCTCATGTTTAAGCCAAAGGTTGTCAGCTTGGCTTTCACACCTCAAAGACAAAGGAGAACGTGGATGTACTCCCAATCAATTGCCTTCCAGATCATGCCCTGCAGTTACTTAAATCGATGGACACATTTCCCCCAAGACTTTCATTTCTTCAGGGATAATGTTTTAGCTCAATTCAGAGAAAAGAATTTCATGACAAGGGCAGCCAGATTTGGAAAGTTCACCATCAGCAAACAAAATTATGTATCATACATACATCATTACATGCATTTTTATTCATTAAAATTCACTCAAGGAGAATAAAATTGCAACTTTTGTTTTTCATCCACAGAACTATTAAACAACTAGAATTACACAGAATCACACCCACACACCCCGACACTTTCAACTACAACTCTCATCAGCCCCAGTCACCAAACAAATGGTCAGGGATAATGGGAGTTTTAGTCCAAAACCCTGGGGAAGCGCCCTCTTGGAAGGCTGGTGCAGACTAAATAAGATTTTCTAAATATATTTTGATTCCTGCACCAAAATGTGTAACTTTAGTGGACAATGGAGCGCTAGGTCTGATATGAAGGAAGTTCTCTGATGTTCCCTGCTATAACAACTAGAAATACGATCCATGTGACACAGGTGCAGCCTGCACATTATGATTCTTCCTTTCTACCAGTAGGACCAATGGCATGGGATGGCAGCAGAGAAATGCATAGTGTGATTATCCAGCATCATGTCATGAGGATTTCTTGGATGGCTGCTGTTCATAATGTGATGATGGTGCCTCACACTTCTAGGCATGGGGCAAACTTGGGAAAAATTGGCACAGTGATGCCGTATCATGTGAAATCTTCCTGGTAGGCATAATATGTACCTTGACTCTTCCATTTCACAAGTCCAGGACCAATTTCACCAAACCATAATCCTGTAACTGTGGGGGTGGAAATGGCATGCACCTTCCACTGTGTGTAAGTTGGATGCTGGTGGCACAGGCACACAAATCAATATTAAATTCGGAGAAATTTGGAACATAAGAAGCTGTCTTATACAGTGTGCCCTGACTGGCAGCAGCTCTAATAGTTTTTAGGCAGGTTTCATTCCCAGCCATATCTGGAGATGTCAGGGAATTAAACTGGGACCTGTTGCATGCCAAATATCTACTCTACTGCTAAGTTACAGTCTCCAAAGGGCCACGGTCTTCATATCCATGCATTTGGTTAACACCCATGTACAATACTTTTATACTTGGTCTTCTTGACTTTCATTGTTGATTTAAATTTTATTTCTATCTTTCCAAAATTCAAATTTATTGAGATCATTGTGAATTTAGATCTGAGGGTGAGATACTATTCAGTGTGAAGCACAAAATTCATTATTCACAGTCCTAAACTATTGGTCCACTGCACCCTAATGGATTTCTTTAAGAAGTCTTCAACTGCCTGGAAACATAGCAATATTGCTTCAGGGATCATGGGCCTCTTCACACAATACGATATACTTTTAGTACCTTTTAAAAGGTAAAGTGTGAATGTAAGAAGGGAACAGAGAAAGGAACACAGCTTTCCCAGGTGGAAGTCCAATCTATTGGGCACCAGCATCTCAGGCAAACACTGAATGCAAAGATTGCTAACAATGCTACATATCATCTGAATACTCTGTATTTTGGAAGAGACAGCACAATTGTGCTTTGCAATCACCATTTATGGATGTTAGATTGTGCAGCACACATCTTCCATCTTTCTTTGCTGCACAAAGACTGAAACACTTCTGACTTTCTGGGAATCCATCTATAGTAACTGGGCAATTACACGGCATGCTCTGAACATAACAAAGTCAATCTTGTTACCATCTCAGTGCTCAGAAATTACCAAGCTTCATTTTAATGACCTCCAGATGCATTACACCCTACTGTGCTTCTCATTTTAGGAAAATAGAAGTGAAATAACAATGCACCAGGGAGCAAGTATGAGGTTCATTCTATTCTTCAAGACCACCACTTTATGTCTTCCATTAGCAGTTAGGGATTAGTTAAGAATGTCTGCACAAGGGCCAGAGATCATGTTCACCATCTTGAACCAGGCCTATAACCAATTTCTAAGGTGTTAGCTGGAGTCTAGCAGCTAATAAAGCCATACCGTCCAACATTCCACTGATCAAAATTGGGACAATCATTTTTGGTCCCGAACTCTTACAGTGCTCTGGCGAGAGCCCTAAAAATCAGCATCTTTTGGTCTGGCACTCTGGTGCAAGCCAGCAGATTCACATCAGAACACAAGACCAAAAAATGAGCATCTTTTGGTCCAGCTCTCTGGCATGAGCCAGCTGATTTGTGCAAGACTGCAAGACAAAAAACTAAAACAAAACACAAGTGTCTACCCTGTCCAAACCTTTGTCAGGAAGACTACTGTTGATTCTGCCCATTTGCTTGCTTTTCATGGAATTTGCCCATTGGACGTGCTAATCTTTTGTTGTGGGACAGTATTTATTCCCTCAGGTTCACAATATCATGCACACCTTGGCCCGTTTTAATTGGCTTTTCACAACCTCCCTTCCTGAACAATGGTAATTGGTTCATATCAGCCATTTACCCCCTGCAAGGTTCTCGTGGTGCTACCTGGGTCAAGGCAAGGACCAGCCAACAGGCAATGATACCCCTGAGAAGATTATCTGAACAAGTCCTTTGAGATGTAGCTAGGTTGGCATTAATGTCCTCTGCCCCAACAGGAAGTTATGGGTCCTCCTCCTATCTTGAGATAGCTTCTCCCACTGCCTAGGTGTGTGCTGCTGGCTTTGCTCCCCCACTTCTTTTTCAGATCCTGATCCCTGTAAGCTTACTGGGTCACTTCCCTTTCTCCAGCTGAACCTCTCTTTTTTTGACATTTCTCCCTGTTCCTATCTCCTGTCCACACCCTCTTCTCTCTCCTCCAGTCTATCCGGCTAGGTCTTCTGCCTTGTCTTGCATTCAGTTGCACAGGGCTCTCTGGATCCAGCCTCTCAGATCATCCCTCCAGCCAGGTCCCATTCTTCCAAGCTCAGCCACTCCTTCCTTGTTTGGTCTTTGCTCTTTCACTCCACCAGTCAACCAAAGTGAATCGCTCAGGCCACAGACCTCACCCTCTTGCTTCACCACATTGCAGCAGCAATGCCAGCCAGTCTTTGGACTGCCATGCAATCCCTCAGCACTTGCTGCTTGAAGTGACAAGGGTTGCTGCAGACTGGCACCAGCCCAGTCCTTTCTCCAACAGCATGCAGAAGGGGAGACCATTGCAGTAGACTGACACCACCATATTGTGTCAATGGTTAGTTGAAGTATTAAAGCCAATGAGCTTCATGGCTGGGTCTCCAACATTTAAAGAAAAACTATACGGTATCAGCACGGTAACAATGACATTCAAATAGAGAGATGCTATGAATTTCACCAGCAACAGAATTTCAAGCTGAATTTAGGGATTTATGTTTGGAAGGGAAAAGGTAAAGAATGTATAAAGAATAAGACTAGCAACATTTCTCAAAAAGGGGTTCCAAAGTTGCAACCTAAATTAAAGTTCTTGCCACATTGGAGGTTCTGGCTTAGGCAAAGTAAAATAAGGATTTTGAAGAAAAGTGTAAAGGAAGCAATAGCAGAATCAAAATTTTCCAGGGGTGCAGAGTGGAGGAGGTTTGCATATCCTGGACAAAATGTAAAACCCTTTTACACTGTAAATTAGCCTGACAAGCAGAACAAAGATTCCAGACAAATGGCTAGATGGTAACAGTTTCAGCAGGGTTACAGTAAACCACAAACAGAAGGGTTGCAAAAGGAGAGTGCTATTTTTTTATATAAAAAAAATGTTATATCCACACCACATGATCAAAAGATTGCATGTTGATTACATTTAAAATTTATTCTAGCTCTACATGAATTCCCTCTCTCAAATTATTGCCTTATCACAAATTATCTGACTGTGTGTACTCTTGGCTGCTCAGTTTGGCTAGAGACCATGCATGCAACATGCATTTTGCATGCACCATTCCCCATCCAGTTAGGGATACACATGCAGAAACTTAGAAGTGCGGAAGGGAAGCCTCCAGCCTCCAGCCCTACACGGACGAAAACGGCTGACCAAACCACGTGAGAAAGGAGAACTATGAGGCTGCTAAACAAACGTGCAGCACCAACCACCTCAGGAGCAGCCCTGCCCTTCTGGCCCTTCCTGCCTTCCTTCCTTCCTCGCTTACCCACCAGCTCAAGGGGGCATCCTCAGGCTTGAGAGGCCTAATAAATCTGCTCCCCACCACAAGCATAATCTCTAGGGGGCTGAGGCATTTTTACCCCCTTCAAAAGGGGGCTGAGTGTCATATGATGCATGCATGAAGTCACACATGCACAATGCAAAATGGGGCCCCTCAATCTTCCAGGCAACCTGGCACCTCTGCTCCCCACCAAACGGAAATAACTTGTGTGGGATGTAAAACTGCAGTCAAGTACAACATTCCAGTGGACATGTTAGTGGGTGTTTTGAACCACTCAGGCTTCCCCTTTCCTCCTGAGCTGGGACAGACTTGAAGTGGGTGTGGTCTGTTGTGCTAGCATGGAGGAGCACACAGCCTCCACGTTTGGATCAGTGTGTCTTCTCCATTTTGGATGCTGCTTTGTGTTTGGAGAAGTGACTGCTTAGTCGCCGTCACTTGGGACTCACATCTTTATGGAATAGTTCTAGTCGTTATGTAACCTAAGTCTGCCTTCAGGGATATGTCTGTGAACCTGAATGAATCTGTGAGTAAACTACTTTTATATTAACGTTAATCAGATTCTTGTGTTTATTCTTTTTAAGAGGGATTAAAAGGGATTTTACCAGGAAGGAATCTTTAATAGTAAAACTCAGATGAGTCAGCAACAAGCTGGTTGCTGCGTAATTTAAAAAGGGGGATATCTGGAACTCTGCTAGAATATGGAACTTGCTAGCGCAAGTTAGGAAGGATATCATTAAATAATATATCCTCTCCTGCCTCCCTAATCATCCCCACAACTTGCACCCAGCCAGAAGGGAGGGCTGGAAGCATGCATATATCTTAGTCTCTGAAAATGAGGCATCTAATCATAAGCCTGCATTTTTATCAAAGCTTCTATATGTTTAATCAGGGCTTGCATTTTAAAATAAGCTTAAAGATTTTCAAATGTTTCATGCCAGGCAGAGAAAACCTTGGCCATTCTCCTAAGACAAGGGGGCCCCATTGATTTATAGTAGAAAAACAATTCTCAAAGTCATAAAAAGGGGGAATTACATACACTGCCCTTGCAGGCTGAGAAAACACCATTAGGAATGGGGAAAATAATACCATTTGCCTCCCAGTAAAATGAGCCATATCTTCTTCCTAAGGTTGAAAGGCCAAGAGCAATGGAGAAGCATCTAGCTGGCTGTGAAAGGAGGGGTGCAAACTGAAGAGGCTTCTTTTAAAAGCTGTTTTACTGAGTTTCTTCCTTTTTACTTTGAAAAGCTTTATTCTTTTAAGAGGCTACCTATGATAAATGTATGAAATATATTAGCTTAAATATATTGGCTTAAATGTAATTATGCAAAGGATTTAAGGAATGCTAGATTCTTATTTCATATGGTTGTAAGAGTTGTATTTATCCTGAAATTAAGTCAGCCACCAGCCTAGCCCCCCTGCCAGACAGAAGACGCCATCCAAGCAGTCTTGATATATAGTTGTCAGGCATTTTGTTTAGAAACATTAAATGAAGGAAATCTTTCAATGTTGATGTGAAACTCAAGATCCTTGACATCTGTTGAACATAAAAATGTAAGATTAACCATTTGTTTTAGAAGGCAATAGGGCAAGGAGGGCAAGAGGTGAGCTGGTAATTAAGATTCCATGTAAGATATATTATTACTTATATGTCATATATATAGCTCTTTGTCTCCCTTATAAGGGCAAGGAAATGGGTGTATCTTTTGTGGGTGTATCTTTTGTGATTGGTTCTAGCAAACAGCCAATAGGAATTTCAACCAGGCTGATTGGACAGAGGCAGCCACAGGAGGAGCAAAGGGGGCTGGATTAAGGGAATATAAGTGCTGGCCAGAATGGCAGGAGGCCAGGCCAGAGCTTGGTAACCATGTACCACTGTGCCTCTTATTTATTTGTCTGACAAATAAATTACTATTTTAATTTCTCTATTGCTGCGTTGAATATTTCATTCCAGCTAAGCGTTAACCACAAGCAGGGTGCTACAAAACGGTTCATTTTACTGCGTGTGTATGCACTGAGGGAAGGTGGAAGTGGCTATGTTATGGTGATTCCTCTGAAAATGGGCATGTGCTATTACAGATTATGCCCTGAAAAACAAACAAGCCTAGGCCTTCCAAATGCCAGTCCAGACAGAAGGGTGGGTTTTTCCCCTAAAAAATATATAATTTTTATTTTACGCTTGAAACAATAACAATCTTTCAAATAAAAGAAATACACAATTAATATTGACTCCCCTCCCCCCCTCCATGGTACATTTTACTACAGTCATACCTTGGAAGCTGAACAGAACCTGTTCAGCTTCCAAAACATTTGGAAACCAAAGTGTGACTTCTATTTGGCTGCCATTCGGAAGCTGTGGAAGCCCCGTCAGACGTTCAGCTTCCAAAAATAGTTCACAAACTGGAACAGTCACTTCCGGGAGGTTTTCAGTGTTGAGGAGTCAAAACGTTCGAAAACTAAGCCATTTGAAAACCAAGGTACAACTATATTTTCTTATTCATGACATATTTTAATTTCTCCCTATATCTTATTTTCCTCATCCTCATATCTCAGTATTTTTTTCTGCTAAATTTAATGTTAACTTCATAATAATAATAATAATAATTTATTTATACCCTGCCCATCTGGCTGGCTTTCCCCAGCCACTCTGGGCGGCTTCTAACAGAAGTTTAAAAATACATTAAAACCTCAGTCATTAAAAACTTCCCTAAACAGGGCTGCCTTCAGTTGTCTTCTAAATGTCATATAGTTGTTTATTTCCTTGACATCTGATGGGAGGGCGTTCCACAGGGCCGGTGCCACTACCGAGAAGGCCCTCTGCCTGGTTCCCTGTAACCTCCATCTCGCAGGGAGGGAACCGCCAGAAGGCCCTCGGAGCTGGACTTCAGTGTCCGGGCAGAACGATGGGGGTGGAGACACTCCATCAGGTATACTGAGCCGAGGCCCTTTATATAAAGGTTTTCCCAATCACATGATTCATAAAACTCTTATGTACTTTACCTTACCAGAAATATGCATGTCAACCAAATTTGGTTGGTAGATTTGGCAGACAGAAGGGTTTTAGCAGCTCAGAGAAAGGGCTTACCCACACTTACTTTTCCTCTGTTTTATCCACGCACAGATCCGCGCAGGTTGCAGCTACAACAAAGGCGGCATTTTTCCATGTCCGCCAGGCTAAGCGGTTGATCCCTTACCTCTCTCGCCCTGACCTCACCACAGTGATCCATGCGACGGTCACCTCCAGGCTTGATTACTGTAACTCGCTCTACATGGGGCTGCCCTTAAAGCTGACCCAGAAACTTCAGCGGGTACAGAATGCCGCGGAAAGATTCCTTACAGGGTCCTCACCATGGGATCACATTCATCCAGTGCTATACCAGCTGCACTGGCTCCCGGTGGAGTACAGGATCAGGTTTAAGGTGCTGGTTTTAACCTTTAAAGCCCTATACAGCCCAGGACCCTGGTACCTACGGGACCGCCTCTCCTGGTATGTCCCATAGAGGACCTTACGGTCTGCAAATAACAACAGCTTAGAGATCCTGGGCCCCAGGGAGACGCTCTGCCACATGAGACATCTTTCCACAGGGCCTGCAAGACAGAGTTGTTCTGCCAGGACTTTGGTCAGGGCTCAGCCTGACTCCCCTTCCCTTTTTGTATAAGAACTAGTATGAAAGAGGCCTCCCAGCATTCTCACAGGCCCATATAAGATCAGCGTACACAGTTGGGCCTGATGGGCATTTACTATTCCCAACCCAAATCCTGCAGAAAGCCATCTAATTCAGATTTTAATTTTATCCTGACTTGTTTTTAAGAGGTGATGTAATTATTGTTTGATTTTATATCAATGTTTATATTTGATGTTAGCCACCCTGAGCTAATAAAAGTTGTTGTTGTTGTTGTTGTTGTTGTTGTTGTTATCATTATTATTAGCCCATGAAAACCCACTCTTTAGCGTTCAACTGGAGTAAATGTCAATTCTCGTTTTCTTCAGATTGCCATTTGCTCCAAATGAGTTTTAAAGAGCAGGTTTTCCGAAGGAGGAAAGGGGGCACTCAGAGAAAGAAGCTCTAAATCTTGGACTGTGCCTCGAAAGAGCAGAGGAAAGCTAACTGTGGATAAGCCCACATGCTGGATTTCGTGAATAATGAGACTCTTCATATCCATATGTGTGTGTACATATATATGGAAGAATGGGATTAACAAAAGCTTTAATTAAAATGAACTGGGTTAATGTAATCTGAATTAGATAGGATTAAGATCCAAATTACTTGAATTAAGATAAAATGTACAATTTAAACACTCTTATCTTCCATTTTACTGAAGGAACCAGAAAGTCTGAATATACTACATGCTCTGGGATTATCCCCTGCTCTGGTGTCTATGTTTCACACTAAGCAGCTGCTGATTTTATTTTGATAAATGTAAAGCAATTTTAAAGGAAATAATTAAATAAAATAATAGTGGCTAGGGAAAACTGTTGAAGAGGAGAAAATATGTTGGCAGCAAATGTGATTCTGTAACATGGATTTATAAACTTATAGATTCTAAAATTCTAAAAATGATTGTGGCACATTGGTCTTTTCCCTTTACAAAATGTTAAAAGTCACATAAACAGGGTGTGAGCAGGACTCCATATTTGAGAATGCTAATGTTAGGATGTGAATGACACCTGGCCAAAAAAAGTATAATGCCCTTCACATATGCATATGTGGAGCCCATGCAAGATCCCGGAAATATGCATCTCACCTTGTTTTCCCCATCAGTAGAAGATAGGATTCCCACTGTCAGAGGTTTGTATATCCCTGAGGACTATTCTATGTATCCTCTATGGATAAAATGGGAAGTGGGATTGCCCAGTCTCAGTTCCCATGCATTCAGCCAAATCTCTAGCCATAGCCTGCACACATGCAAATTGCACCCACAGAGATTCTATATCATTACAGATTCCCAGTCATGGCTGAGAGAATCATAGAACTGTAGAGTTGGAAGAGACCCCAAGGGACACCTAGACCAACCCCCTACAATGCAGGAATCTCAACTAAAGCATCCACGACAGAGGGTCATCCAACCTTTGCTTAAAAACCTCCAAGGAAGGAGTCAACCACCTTCTGAGGGAGTCCATTCCACTATCAAACAGCTCTTGCCCTCTGAAAGTTCCTCCTGGTGTTTCGTCGGAATCTCCTTTCTTGTAACTTGAAGCCATTGGTTCAGGTCCTGCTCTCCAGAGCAAGAGGAAACAAACTTGCTCCATCTTTTGAAGATGGCTATCATATCTTGGTCTCCTCTTTCCCAGGCTAAACATACTCAACTCCTTCAACCATTCCTCATATGGCTTGGTTTCCAGATCCTCGGTCATCTTGCTTGCCATCCTCTGCACACATTTCAGCTTGTCAATATTGTTCCTAAATTGTCATGCCCAGAACTGCACACAGGACTCCACATGTGGTCTGACCAAAGGAGAATAGAGCAGTACTATTGCTTCCCTTGACCTGGACACTAGACTTCTGTGTCACACTGCTGACTCATGAGAGCTTATGAGGATGCAGGTTGTAAATACGTAAGGTGTACATTTCACAAGGTGTACACACCTCAGAAGTTCAGCTTCATGTATAAAGAATTGGGGCAGAAGCAATGGGTGAATCATTCTTCATGCATTCAGTATGCATGGAATAATGATCTAACAGGGTTAACTATATACAGACACAGGAAAAAACAGAGATATACAAAAATACATAGCAATTGAACTAGATGAAATACGGTACTCTTATTATATTATGCAGAAATAATTTGTGCAAAGAGGAAAGCGAGTACCTGTTGTTGCCCTCAGTTTGACAGACTGTTACCACAGGAGAAGAGAGTTAAATTTAATATCTAAAAAGTACCCTGGATTTGAAGCTGCCCTCATTTTAAAACAGAAAGTATTTCAGTGTATGTCTCAACTGTTCCCCCATGATATTCAGATAAAAGTTGTAGTATGGTTATTATAAGTTACCACTTCTAAGGAAAGAGATATACTTAAGTATATGAAAGCAATGGAAGGAGACTACAAAGCACCGATCCTTTGATGCGCTATGTTGCTGCAGTGTGTTCTGCAACCAAATCAGGATTGTGCTTTAGAATATCACTCAACTTGAGGGTGCATTGGAATTTGAGGTACAGCCTTTGCCTCTCAGTGAAATTAAAATGGCACACACTTAAGCCTAGAATATGCAGCTACAGTGCTACCTCGGGTTAAGTACTTAATTCGTTCTGGAGGTCCGTTCTTAACCTGAAACTGTTCTTAACCTGAAGCACCACTTTAGCTAATGGGGCCTCCCGCTGCTGCTGCTGTTCTCATCCTAAAGCAAAGTTCTTAACCCGAGGTACTATTTCTGGGTTAGTGGAGTCTGTAACCTGAAGCGTATGTAATCCTAAGTGTATGTAACCCAAAGTACCACTGTATTTTCAAAATGTCATTATGTAACCCTTTACGTTACGGCACAGTAAAGACTCTGTGTGTGCCATTTCAAAGCAGAGCACTATGAAACATCTTTCAGGTCCACAGATTTCTTTACCTTGGACTGTATTTGGCAGCACCATTCTGAAATTTCATGCACAGCCTCCAGATACATACCTATAAAGCAGGGGTGGGAATCTTTCTCTTCAGCCTGAGGTTCACATTCTTCTCTGGGCAATCTTCTGAGGCCACAAGGCTGGGGCCAGAGGCAATAACGGGAGGGGCAAGGAATGCCAATATTACCTTTGTGCAGGAGGTGAGTTTCCACACACCTTGCTCTCTCTCTCCTCAATCTAGACTAAGGATACCAGACGTCCCCATTTCCCGGGGACGGTCCCCGGATTTACAAATCAGTCCCCTGACAAAAGGGCCAGATAGAGAGGCCTGGAGGCTGTGGCATAACAAGCCGCTGAGGTGGGGGCACTGGCTGCTGGAACTGGGTCCCTCCCAGCAGCTGAGGGGGAGATGGCAGGTGGACGCCTTGCTCAGAAAAGTAGCACAGGGCCTGCAGGGCGCCAGGGGCTCCACATCACTCCCAGGTGCCCTCCTGCTTGAAACTTTTGTGACACCAACGATGAGTATTATAGACAGAGACAGGTTGAATGGTACCTGCTGAAAATGGCTGGCAGTGATTCTGTTTGAGCAATAGGTCCTCTTTCATGTGACAGGAGCATTTGATCATAAAAAGGTAGAATGCCTTAGAAAAATCTGGTTCAAAAATGTGCTATTTTTTTACTCCTCCCCCCCCCCAATATCTTAGCACCCAAATCAGTCTCTACCATATGGTACCCACAAATGTCCTCAACAGGAATTTGCTACAACGTGAAAGATGTGTCAGATTTATCAATGTTTCAATTAGCTTTAATTAAATCAATCTCATCTCTTTGCAAATTTATTTTTGCCAAGCTAGCTAGCCAAGTCTTCATCTACTGGCTGGCTGCTAGTGTTAAGTTTTTCTTCTTTTTAAAAATATACAAAGCACTTTGTAGGCCCAGAACAAGAGGCTGTTTATTGATGAACAGGCTAACATACAACCAAACTGGAAAATGAAAGTAACCACAAGGGTACGCAATAGTGGTACATCTTTTTTGTTGTTAAAAAGTGTGGCACTTAAGGTAACAACTTATTGGTGAGTAAAAAGGTACCCCTGCCCGTACGGGCCAGTCGTGTCCGACTCTAGGGTTGTACGCCCATCTCACTTAAGAGGCCGGGGGCCAGCGCTGTCCGCAGACACTTCAGCGCAGCACACGGAAACGGCGTTTACCTTCCCGCTAGTAAGCGGTCCCTATTTATCTACTTGCACCCGGGGGTGCTTTCGAACTGCTAGGTTGGCAGGCGCTGGGACCGAGCAACGGGAGCGCACCCCGCCACGGGGATTCGAACCGCCGACCATGCGATTGGCAAGTCCTAGGCGCTGAGGTTTTACCCACAGCGCCACCCACGTCCTCTTGGTGAGTAGCTGCACTTATTTTCTAGAAAGAAAGCAGTGGCTCTGACTCAAAACTAACTGGTGACAATATTTAACTCTGTGATTAGCAAGTACTACAGCTAGCATCTTTCTCACAAAAACCATAAGGCACAATATACTTTGCTAAGGCACAGGGGAAATTACTGCCAGCCCCAAAGGCTACCAACATGTACCAAGAGAAGCCCTCAGAGATTTTATTTTGAACCCTCACTTCTGCTGCTCTAATAAATTTCTTTATTGTAGAGAGTTCAGTGTCTTGCATCCACAAGGCATTCTGGAAGGCCTATTTTAATCAATAAAAACACCAACTTCTAATCTGTATAATTTTCATGTAGCTGCACATGTGTGTGCTTTTAAAAAACCACAACCCTGTAAACTCAACAGGATGCAGAATGGAAAGAAAGGAATCTTCTGTTGTTTAGAGAGTAAATACTAGAAGTCATTTTAGATTCTGGTCCTAATCACAAATACGTTAGCACTTCAAACAATGTACAGCACAATGCATTAGCCAGCAGGAGGTTACAGATGCTCATAATGACCCAAGAAGCCAAAATAATTAGAAGATTCTCCCTGCTGGTTAATTCAGTGATATTGAATGTTGTTTGATGTGCTCTTTATTAGATCAGCTTTTGCTAATGTAAGCAGAAAGACAGAAAGCTATGAAGCTGAGAGAGAACGGAGCTCCGTTTCCATTCTGCTCAGGAAAGACTTGTGCAGAGTGGCAAAGATTGCCTATCCCAACCCCACCTCTTTCTCTCAGATGCAAACACCATTTCATCACACATCCAAGTGAGCTTGACCTGCCTGATGTCCTATTAAATATCACAAAATCCCATTTGGGAGGCAGTGTGGCCTGCCAGTCTCCAAAACTGGCACAATCCAGATTGATGACAAAGTACCACACCTCATTCTTCTCCTTCCTCCATCTTATGCAGTTTCTTAGTCATTTATGGTTGGTTCTGAGTGCACGACTTCTACCAACTCCTTCTTTGAATCAATATGAAAGAGAAGTGCTAGTTAATTTATGGCACACAAAAGAGAGAGAAAACACCAGTATTTTCAGTCTTTGCTTTGTTAAAGTGGAAGTTACATAAGTTATGTCAAGAGGACATCTCGTGAGTGTGTGTTGGGGGGGAGGGCACGTTTCATGATCAGCTACCAGTATTCATATCAAATTACTGCTGGCAAGATAAGGACCTTTGTCCTAACTAAATGAGGACAAACTGATTTTCATTAACAGAAGTAGGTCCAGCTTTTTCCATTTTAAAATATACTACCACACTATACACACAGAGGATTGGCTCAAGATGGGGCAGCATTAGGCAAGAGAGAGTGTAATATGTAGCAGAATCTGGCATCAGTGGGCCCTGATAATAAAGAGGAAAAGATCTGTTGGGTTAGCTGTGATGTTTACTGGTTTTTCTGATCTAAATACTGCCATTGTTGGTAAGAACAAGAAATACTGGTTAAACTGGCAACCATATTCTACATAGAAGGCCCAAGAAAGAGTCATAGGATGATAGCCAATGTTAGCCATACTTAGAGTAGACCAACTGAAATAACCAATTTAAGAAACATTATTAATTTCTGTGGGCTGGATTCAGTGACACAGTTGTACTAGTGGGAATAAAAGAAAAGATAATACAGTGGTACCTCAGGTTACATACGCTTCAGGTTACAGACTCCACTAACCCAGAAATATTACCTCAGGTTAAGAACTTTGCTTCAGGATGAGAACAGAAATCATGCTCCGGCAGAGCGGCGGCAGCAGGAGGCCCCATTAGCTAAAGTGGTGCTTCAGGTTAAGAACGGAACTCTGGAACAAATTAAGTACTTAACCCGAGGTACCACTGTAATGAGAGAAGGTAGTTCTCTACCTCAAGCAGTTTACAATCCACTTTGTCTCTTTATACAATTGTAGGCATGTACAATTCCCAATGTGCTTTTGTGCAAGTTCCCTAGCTGCTTTCATTTCAGCTACTGTGACTCTTCTCCTTTGGCTGCTGCAGCAGGCTCTGTTTTCCAGACAAGAGTTCCCAAGCCTTAAACTGCATTATGCCTTTGCATGAAGGGAGAGAAAAAAATCCTCCAGAAATCACACAAAACACAATGACCCAGTGAGAAAGTGGTAGGAAAGCAGTCGACATAAACTGGGTCTGTGAAATCACTTGAACATCAATTAAACATTGCATTTATATTAAACTATGGAGATATTATAGAAGAATGCAATCACAGTTGCAAGTAGTTTCCATAAAGGAAGCTTTTTTAAATAGAGGAGACATCTAGCCTATTGATTTATAGAACTAATCAATTTTTAATTGACTTGACTTGGGTAACTTACTTGTAAACGCCGCTCTGAACACTTAGGGCAGTTCTGCACTACAACGTATATTAACTTTATATCGGTTTAATTGCCATGGCTTCCTCCAAAGCATGTTGGGAATTCAAGCTTGGTAATAGTTCTGAGACTTCTCTGGAACAGATTTTGAGCTCCCCTTGCTGAATTACTGTTCCCAGAATGAGATCGTGATTCTTACATCAATTTAAATTTATAACTATCAAGTGGCCCTCCAGATGTTTCAGAACTGCTCCTCCCATCAGCCCCAGGGAGCCTGGTCAATTATCAGGAATGATGGGAGGCCTGAAGGTTAGCCACCCCGATCTATAGCACAGAGCAGTCTTTCTTAACTTTGGATCCCTCAACTCCCATTATCCCTAGTTAGCAGGACCAGCAGTCAGGGGTGATGGGAGTTATAGTCCAACACATCTGGGGGCCCAGGGTTGAGACAGGCTGGCCTAGGCAGTGTGCTCAAATTAGTCCCTTTCAGAAGAATTGTTCACACATGGGGCTGCACCAACTGCACCCGTCCCAATGGCATGTGTTCTGAGGACTCCCAGCTCCTGACGTCTGTGTGAGCAGCATAAAGGTCTGCATGCGCTCGCGCGCGCACACACACACACACAGAGAGAGAGAGAGAGAGAGAGAGAGAGAGAGAGAGAGAGAAGCTGCTTTGGTATCTGTGACTCTGTGTGAGCAGGGTTCCCGATCACATGGAAGTCTCTTAGTACTTCTTCCCTGCAAACATTTGTAATGTTGGGGGTGGGGGCTACATAGAATGTACCAGTGGCGTAGCGTGGGGGGTGCAGGGGGGGGCCGGCCGCACCGGGCGCAACATCTGGGGGTTAGGGTTAGGGGGCGCAAATCCACGGGTTAGGGGGCGCAAATTACTTGTCTTGCCCCGGGTGCTGACAACCCACGCTACGCCACTGGAATGTACAACTTCAGAGACAGGGCTAGTCAATGAGGCTCTGCTCCCTATTCATTATCCATCAGTGGGGAGAATGTGTGAGTTGTTATTCTGAGGAAGACTCTTGTGATTTGATGTTCCTCATTCCCCTGCTCCAGCATCAAGGCCTCCTGCACTAATCAGCATGTCACAGTGCCTCCCCAGGTGAACTTACCTGAACCCTGCAATCATCCTCTGAGGCCCTTCTTCACGTGCCTCTTCCACAAGAGGTCCTGAGGGTGGCAGCACGAGAACGGGCCTTTTCTGAGGTGGCTCCCCATTTGTGAAATGCTCTCCCCATGGAGTTTTCCTCTTCTCCCAGGGCTCTGGCTAATTAAACAAACTATGGCCCTTTAAACCATGTGTGTGTGTGTGTGTGTGTGTGTGTGTGTGTGTGTGTTTTACAATTCTATATATTTTTGTGTTTTTACATTGTAAACCTCCCTGTGATCCTCAAATCAAGGGCACTTGATTGAAATTTAATCAATATACCTCGCAAGACGAAATTAATCCGTTCCGTGAGGCTCTTCGTATAGCGGTTTTTTCGTCTTGCGAAGCAAGCCCATTGACAGCTTAGCGGATTAGCGCTATTAGCGGTTTAGCGGCTTTTAGCGGATCAGCTGATAAGCGGCTTAGGGCTTAGATAAAGGGGGGGGTGGAATCCGCAGGAACTCGCAAGACATTTCGTCTTGCGAAGCAAGCCCATAGGGAAATTCGTTTTGCGAAGCGCCTCCAAAACGGAAAACCCTTTCGTCTAGCGGGTTTTCCGTCTTGCGAGGCGTTCGTCTTGCGGGGCACCACTGTAAATAATTTCATAAATAATAATTGCCTGCAGCTATGATCTTTATATATGCTTGTTTTGATTTCAGTCCATCAGTATCACCAACAGACCCTCCTAACCTTCATAAACTTGGCCTAAGTTTCCTAAGCTGAATTCCACTGCATGTTTATTCTCAAGCAGTTTGGCTCCTTCAAATATGCAAAATAACCAAAGTCCTCTTTGACATCAGAATCTGATGAAGAGATCATGTCTGCATGCTCACTCCCACCAACAACTCCCTACAATTTGAAAGCCAGCACACCTTGCCCAGATTTCTCCTGGTATGCTACCTTTCCATATGGAGAAATTATATGGTAGGAGGAAGCATTCACATTTCTGGTCTTTATTTGCATTCAAATGTATTTAAAAACAAAAACAAAACAGAACTCTCAGATGAGCAGTGCATATCCTGGTTTATTATACCCATCCATGCCTCGCCTGTAAATATTTTCACTACGACCCCCAGGCTTGCAAATTCAGCTACATCACAAAGATATATGTGCTTTATGTAGCTTAAAAACAATGAAATGCTAAAATACACAAATAATTAAATACAGTACATCTGTAAATCAACACTTCTCTCCAGGCTTTCCAGAAGCCTAGATGTGAGAATACTGCTACTCTTATTTATCCAATAACTCTCAGGCTGATCTTAAATGTTGTGAAAGCAGGAATTCAAAGCCCAAACTATGTAAGGCTCTGTAGATTTAATCCAATACCTGGAAATGCTCATGGGATGAAGCCAAAAGCCAAAACAACTGCAGAGTGAAGGTGTAATGAGCTCCCTGTAGTTAATGTTCTGCAATTGCCAAGTGACTGCATTCTTCCCCCAAATCAACGTGGTGAATGGTTTCAGCTATATATTATTGCTGCTATCTTTTCAGCAACACTTCCTGGTCTGAAAAAAGAAAAGATTAATTAGTAACATCTGTTTTCAGTGATGCTCAAGAACTATCAACCTTTTGTTAGTGCCTGCTGCAAAACTTCAGTAAGTCCTAATGTGATCTGCTTAAAAAAGAACAGGAAGAGAGTGCTTAACTAGTAAAAAGCAGGAGTGGAATCCAATGCTGTGACGAATTATTGGAATGAGTCTTAATCTCGTGCACTACTGCTCCCCCTTCCCCACTCTTCTGGTTCAGCCACAAGATCAGAAACCCCAAACCATGGATTTCAGATTGTCACTGGAGTCTCAAGTGCCCATTGTGTCTCAGAGTCCTTCTGCCTTCCTTAGGCTGGTTTGCCACCTACGGACATTCCTGGACTGGGATAGTCTGGTCTCAGGTGTCCATGCTCTGGTGACCTCCCAGCTGAACTGTTATAATGGAGCTGTTATTGAAGATAAACCACAGTCTGCAACTGGTGCAGGATGTGACTGCTATGTTAGTAGATAGGGCAGCCAGATGGAACCATGTACCACACAGACCCTGAAAGCCCTGCACTGGCTGCCCGTGAGTTACTGGGCCCAACTCAAGGGGTTACTACTAGTGTACAAAGTCCTAAAGGGGACCCAAGAACCTGAAATACCAACCAATATCTATCAATATCCCCCAAATCAATCATCTCAGGCACTACCATCTACTGGGGAGGTTCTGTTGGTGCTGCTCCTTTTACCAGTGGATGTTGCTCAGTTGGCAGTGACCCATCAAAGGGATTTAATTTATAGTAACACATTGTATAAATGCTTTGAACCTTTATCATGGGTGAAAGACCCTTTAGCCGGGGGGCGGGGTGTGTGCAAGTCAGGGTTGTTGCTAATTTTATGAGGTGCATTTGTAAGGCTGCAATCATGCATACACTTAAGTCCCATTGAACCCAGTGAGACATATTTCCAGATAAACAGGCATAAAATCATTCTGTAATTGTGTCACAAATTGCTAATAATGCTCCAGCTGTGAATATGCTCATTTTAGGAAACAATGCATCTGCTCGACAAATGATTTATTTATTTATTTATTTATTCAACTTTTAAACTACCCTTCATCAAAACTAGACCCCACAGCTATTTGCAAAGCATTGCATAAAGCAAAACACAATCCCACAACTGCTAACAGCTGTGAAACTATAAAACAAGCAGCAACAACATTAATTTCTCAAAAAATTAATTTCAGTAGATGTGGCAGCAGTTCACCTTCATGAACTGCAACTATGAACTGCAACTATGAACTGCATAGTTCATAGTTCATGCCACATAGATGTGGCAGCAGTTCACCTTCATGAACTGCAACTATGTGTTATTCTAAAGCAGCAATGCTGCAGCAAGCTAAGGCTCTAACAGCTCAGACAGCTGCTAGTGGCTGTAAAGCCAGACAGGATGTGTGTGACTGCTGCCATAGAAACAAAGGGGCAGTCCATCCTTATTGAGCACAGGATATGAGCTCAGTGTGTGTCATATGACCTGTACAGGATGTACATAGGTGGAGTTTGGAGTTTCTCTCTGTTTGTTGAAGAGAGCAGACATCTTTACTGTATGACTGCTATAGACAGGAATAAAAGCAATGTAGTTACATTTCTGTCTGTGTCTGATTCCCCTCCCTGGGGATATGCAGGGAGGAGAAGAAGGAGGAGAAGCAGTTGGTGTGTTTTTCTCACAGCCTGAGGAAAATCGCCGGAACGGACCTCGTGTGTTTTTTCCTGCCGGGAGTCGCCGGAGGGAGGTCAAAGGAATTCAGCCGGTGCCTGCTGATAGGCACATACCTCTAACCGAGCCTGAATTCCAATAGTGGTAGCAAGAGCCAGATGGTTTCTACGATCCATGGGAGTCTGCATGAAAGAGTGGCAGAGCTGCTGTTTTCATCCCTCTCCATGGAAGCCTGAAGTGAGAGGCTATTTCTCTGCAGCCAGAAGCTGACCAGAAGAAGCTGAAAGCCAAGCTACGGAGCCCAGGTATGAGATTTTCGGGCTTAAAAGTGTGAATGCAGATTGATTCATTCTCTGCTTCGAGGGAGCCGCGTTTGGGAAAAACAGCTCCGAGAGAGAAGGACTCTGCATTCCAAACATTCCTGTGGTTAATCCTGTCCAAGGAAAAGAATGCAGTTGCTTAGCAACACAGGCCAGTTTCAAGATAAGGGCTGGAAGTGTTTAGACTAGGCCCTTAGAAAGGAACTCTTGAAAACGACTCTGCAAGCGGCCAGTGTAATAGCTGCCAGGTGCACAGAGTGTAAACAAGCCAGCTATTGGATTTTAGAGGCTTGTGTTTGAGAGTCAGTGCAAGGACTCAAAATGGATGCTAAGAAGGGGGGAGCCCTGCCTTCTCCGCCTCTTTTGACCAGTGACAATTATGCATCTTGGTCTATTAAGATGAAGGCCCTGCTGCAGAATCAGAGACTGTTTGGGGTGATTGAGAACCCCATCCCTGCAGCACCAACGCTTGCTTGGGAGTCACAGGATGTGAAGGCCAGAACTGCTATAATTCTGTGCGTGTCAGACTCTGAGCTTATTCATATACAAGATTTACAGCACGCGAGAGATGTTTGGGACACGCTGAGAAGGACACATCAGAGAGATGCAGGTTCTTCAGCGTTGCTGTATTTTGAGAAGCTGACCAACCTGAGGCTTGCGCCTGATGGAGATGTTCAAGCGCACCTGACGGAAATGAAATTCCTGCGTCAACAGATGGTGGAACGCAATTTCCGTCTGCAGGAGGAAGTGTTTTGCTTCATGGTCATCAACAGTCTGAATCGGACTTACAAAACAGTTGCCAGTCAGCTGGGGTCCCTCCCAGCGCAAGATTTGACTTCGGAGAGGGTCTTTGCCGTGGTTCTTTGTGAACATGACAGACTTGCCGCCCTGGAGGTGAAGGACAGGGGGAGACAAGAACGGAGTTCTGACACCCCCACTGCTACAGCTACTGGAGAAAATGCCATAGCTTTGAACGTTGTCCGATGCTACAATTGTGGACAGACTGGGCATCTTCAGCGGTACTGCAAGAAGCCACGTCAGAACAAGGGAAGCTCCACGAAGTCTGCGGCGTCAGGCAGAAGTCATGCCAAGTCACAGACGAAGCCTGCAAAGGCTTTGATGTCGAAAGGAACCAAGCCAGATGTGGAGAACGTTTTTATCATAGACACTGGGTGTACATTTCACATGACCCATCGTAGGGATTTGTTTTCGTCGTTTAAGAAGCAAAGCTTCGTTGTACAACAAGCCAACGGTCAAGAGCTGGAAGCCACCGGAATTGGGACTGTGTATCTTAAAAGTCAGAACTTGACTATAAACAATGTTTATTTGGTTCCAGAGTTGAAGTACAATCTGCTCAGCGTTTCGCAGATTGCCAAGAAGGGACTAAAACTGTCCTATGATGATCAACACTGCGAGATCTACAAAGATGGAGAGTTGTATCTTTCTGCCGAAGAGAAAGATGGACTATATTTGTTGACTTTTGATCAAAGTGATTACATGGAATGTAATTCTTGTGATTCTAACATGATTTCTTTTGCAGGTGTAGCCAAGAAGAACGCCAAGCAGGTCACCTCGAGGGTCGACACGGCATTTCAGCGCGTGTATGCTGATGTAATTGGTCCTTTAGCACCATCTAGAGGCAATGCAAAGTATTACCTAATATGTGTTGATTCTTTCACAGGTTTTGTCTGGATTTATCTTTTGGAGAGACCGAAAGAAGCCTTAGAAAAGTTTAAAGAGTTTTGTGACAAGGTTAAAAATATGCATGATGCTGACATAAATTGTCTTTGCACAGATGAGAAGCCAATTTTTCTTTTACAGGATTTCCAGAGGTTCCTGAAGAAGAAAGGGATAAGACACAAAATTGCAGCTTCCGAAGAAGCTTGGAACAGATGTGTCTGTGTTAGGGTGAACAAAGAATTGCAAAAGGGAATGGAAGCACAATTGCTTAGTTCACATCTGCCACATGAGTACTGGGCTGAATCGCTAACGTCATATTGTTATACATGGTTGAGAAAGTTTTCAAAAGAGTTGGGAAGTTCTCCTTTTGAGAAACTGTTCCACAGAAAACCTTCTGTTGCCCATTTCAAGGTTTTTGGGTCTCATGTGAGAACAGAAGCTCCGGGTGGAGTAAAAAATGCCAGAGGCATTTTTGTGGGTTATGAAAAGGGTCTCTACAGAGTAATTTTGTCTGAATCTGGTAAGGTGATTCTCACAAAATTTCTAGAGAGTGCTCCTGAACAGGAGAGAGTGATTGTTCACACATTTCCCACAGGTAATGATGATCCTGATGATGATGATGATGATGTTGATTTTGTTGAGTTCAGTAGTACTAATGACAGCGATAGCTCAGACAGCTCAGTTGTCACAGTCATTGAGAGGAAATCTCACGTTATGACTAGACCCTCAGAAGAGGAGGATGAATCACTGTTTACAATTAATACTGGTTCTCCAAAGAGTCCAAAGGCTGAACCAGAAAGCAAATAAGAGCAGCACCTCTTACGTAGGTCTGAGAGAGCAGCGAAGGGTGTACCACCCAAGAGGTATTCAAAGGAGTTTGCTAACCTAGCTGTTGCTATTGTAAACGACCAAGGTCAAATTGAAGCTGTGTCTGAGTCAGAGACAAAGGCACAACAGGGAGTTGTTAACCAAGGTAATGCAGAAGCACTCATTCCTTGGAAGTCACACAATCAGAGAGGTACATTGGTAAAACCAGTGGCGGGTAGTTCCAAGGGTGGAACTGAAACAACAGGGGAGTGTTATAAGTATAACAACTGTTTGTTTTCTTCTCTGGATGACGCTTTGCTCGCAGCACGCATTGATACTTTAGGGGGAGTATGTTATTCTAAAGCAGCAATGCTGCAGCAAGCAAAGGCTCTAACAGCTCAGACAGCTGCTAGTGGCTGTAAAGCCAGACAGGATGTGTGTGACTGCTGCCATGGAAACAAAGGGGCAGTCCATCCTTATTGAGCACAGGATATGAGCTCAGTGTGTGTCATATGACCTGTACAGGATGTACATAGGTGGAGTTTGGAGTTTCTCTCTGTTTGTTGAAGAGAGCAGACATCTTTACTGTATGACTGCTATAGACAGGAATAAAAGCAATGTAGTTACATTTCTGTCTGTGTCTGATTCCCCTCCCTGGGGATATGCAGGGAGGAGAAGAAGGAGGAGAAGCAGTTGGTGTGTTTTTCTCACAGCCTGAGGAAAATCGCTGGAACGGACCTCGTGTGTTTTTTCCTGCCGGGAGTCGCCGGAGGGAGGTCAAAGGAATTCAGCCGGTGCCTGCTGATAGGCACATACCTCTGACCGAGCCTGAATTCCAACACTATGAACCTTCATGAACACAACTATGAAGAAAATCATCCCTTTTGATTGAAAACCTGAGTGGACAGATACATCTTCATCTGACACCAGAAGACCCAAAGTATTAGGGTCATTTGCACCTTCAAAGAGATGTCCACAATCAGGGAGCCACTACACAGAAGGCCCTATCATGTGTCATTGTGCAGCAATCTGTTCTTGCCAGTGGAACAGCGAGAAGGGTCCTCCTCCCTGCCAATCTCTGGGCCTGCATTCACTGATGGACACGTTCCAGTTTCTCAGTGTCCTTCTTCAACTGTGGTGCCCAGAACTGGACACAGTACTCCAGGTGAGGTCTGACCAGAGCAGAATACAGTGGCACTATTACTTCCCTTGATCTAGATGCTATACTCCTATTGATGCAGCCCAGAATTGCATTGGCTTTTTTAGCTGCCGCGTCACACTGTTGGCTCATGTCAAGTTTGTGCTCAACCAAGACTCCTAGATCCTTTTCACATGTACTGCTCTCAAGCCAGGTGTCACCCATCTTGTATTTGTGCCTCTCATTTTTTTTGCCCAAGTGCAATACTTTACATTTCTCCCTGTTAAAATTCATCTTCTTTGTTTTGGCCCAGTTCTCTAATCTGTCAAGGTCGTTTTGAAGTGTGATCCTGTCCTCTGGGGTGTTAGCCACCCCTCCCAGTTTGGTGTCATCTGCAAATTTGATCAGGATGCCCTTGAGTCCATCATCCAAGTCGTTGATAAAGATGTTGAATAAGACCGGGCCCAAGACAGAACCCTGTGGCACCCCACTAGTCACTCTTCTCCAGGATGCAGAGGAACCATTGATGAGCACCCTTTGGGTTCGGTCAGTCAGCCAGTTACAAATCCACTGAGTGGTAGCATAGTCAAGACCGCATTTTACCAGCTTCTTTACAAGACTGAGGCAAAGAAGGCATTGAGGAGTTCAGCCCTTTCTGTGTCCCCTGTTTGCATTTCACCAGCTTCTCCTCTGAGTGACCCCACTGTTTCTTTGTTCTTCCTTTTGCTATGAACATACCCATAAAAGCCTTTTTTTGTTGCTTTTAACCTCTCTAGCAAGCCTGAGTTCATTCTGTGCTTTAGCTTTTCTGACTTTGTGTCTACACGTGTTGGCTATTTGTTTGAATTCCTCTTTGGTGGTTTCCCCCCTTTTCCATTTTTTGTACACATCCTTTTTTAATCTTAACTCAGTTAAAAGTTCTTTAGTCAAAACAAAACAAATTCCTTCCAGTAGCACCTTAAAGACCAACTAAGTCAGTTCTTGGTATGAGCTTTCGTGTGCATGCACACTTCTTCAGTGTATCTGAAGAAGTGTGCATGCACATGAAAGCTCATACCAAGAACTGACTTAGTTGGTCTTTAAGGTGCTACTGGAAGGAATTTGTTTTGTTTTGACTATGGCAGACCAACACGGCTACCTATCTGTAAAAGTTCTTTAGATAGCCACCCTGGCTTCTTTAGGCACCTTCCATGTTTCCGTCTCATTGCTATTGCCTGAAGTTGTGCTTTTACTATCTCCCTCTTAACAAACTCCCAGCCATCATGAACTCCCTTTCCTTTTAGTATTACTGCCCATGGGATCTCACCCAGCACTTCCCTAAGTTTTATGAAGTCAGCTTTCTTAAAGTCAAGAAATTGAGTCCTAGTATGCTTGGCTGCTCCTTTCTGCTGTATAGTAAACTTCAGAAGAGCATGATCACTCGCGCCTAATGATCCTTCCACTTCTACCCCACTAACCAGGTCATCAACATTGGTTAGGACCAGATCCAAAATGGCTGTTCCTCTTGTTGCTTCTCCCACTTTCTGGACAATGAAGTTGTCTGCAAGGCCAGTGTGGAATCTGTTTGACCTTATGCTCTTGGCTGAGTTTGACATCCAGCAAATATCTGGGTAATTGAAGTCCCCCATTACTACTATCTCCCTTCCTTTTGCATGCTTGGCCATCTGTTCCAGGAAGGCATCATCTATGTCCTCCGTTTGGCTTGGGGATCTATAGTAAACTCCCACAGTGAGGTCACTGTTATTCTTCTCTCCCTTAATTTTGACCCAAATGCTCTCACTTTGGCTTTGAGGTTCTAAATCTTAGATCTCTTCGCAGGTATACACATCCCTGACATATAACGCCACTCCTCCTCCTTTCTTGTCTGGTCTGTTTCTCTGAAATAGATTGTATCCCTCCATTATTACATTCCAGTCGTGGGACTTATCCCACCAGGTTTCAGTGATGCCTATTATGTCATATTTAGTTTGCTGTACCAAGAGCTCAAGCTCATCTTGTTTATTTCCCATGCTTTGTGCATTAGTGTACAGACATTGAAGTCCATTAATCATTCCCCTGTGTCTCTTATTTAAGGATTTTTTCCTCCCACCACTAGGTCCACAAGTCATGGATGGCAGTGGTCTTATGAATCATTGACCTGGCATTGGACAGCAGCACCTTCACGTCATGTGGGTATCCCTTGCTGATTCTAGAATCCATCCGGTCAGGACCAGACCCGGAGGCGGGGATAGTCCTCAGACAACGACTAAACCTGCCTCCTCTGTAATGACATGGTCTGGTCTTAGCGTAACTCCTCCTCCTACCCGTGATCACTGAGATCGGTTGTCCCAGTGCATCCCCCCCTGTGGAACATGCCCCAGCCATTTTGTGGGCTGGGGCCCACTCCCCAGCAGCCCTGACCCCTCCCCTTAAGAACAAAATAACACCTTAAAAAAAAACCAATAAAACAATACAAACAACAGTAAAAATTACAAAAACGTAAAATCAAACAAATTCCCAGGCCCAATAAACATCCATCCCACCCCACCCCACCCCACATACAAAAAATTCAAAAGAAAAATTTAAAAACATTTTAAATGCACTCTGCACCCCTCCAGCAGTAACAGCAACTGTCCTAGTGCAGCCCGTCAGGCCCTGCCCTGGGCCAGGTGGTGAGTGGCAGGAAGGAGCAGGGCCCTCAGACACTCACTCGGGGGAGTCCTCCTGGGCAGCAGAGCACAGCAGTCCCTATGAGGCTTCAGGCCCCGCCCTGGGCCAGGTGGTGAGTGGCAGGAAGGAGCAGGGCCCTCAGACACTCACTCAGGGGAGTCCTCCTGGGCAGCAGAGCGCAGCAGTCCCTGTGAGGCTTCAGGCCCCGCCCTGGGCCAGGTGGTGAGTGGCAGGAAGGAGCAGGGCCCTCAGACACTCACTCAGGGGAGTCCTCCTGGGCAGCAGAGCGCAGCAGTCCCTGTGAGGCTTCAGGCCCTGCCCCAGGCCAGGTGGTGAGTGGCAGGAAGGAGCAGGGCCCTCAGACACTCACTCAGGGGAGTCCTCCTGGGCAGCAGAGCGCAGCAGTCCCTGTGAGGCTTCAGGCCCCGCCCTGGGCCAGGTGGTGAGTGGCAGGAAGGAGCAGGGCCCTCAGACACTCACTCAGGGGAGTCCTCCTGGGCAGCAGAGCGCAGCAGTCCCTGTGAGGCTTCAGGCCCCGCCCTGGGCCAGGTGGTGAGTGGCAGGATGGAGCAGGGCCCTCAGACACTCACTCAGGGGAGTCCTCCTGGGCAGCAGAGCGCAGCAGTCCCTGTGAGGCTTCAGGCCCCGCCCTGGGCCAGGTGGTGAGTGGCAGGAAGGAGCAGGGCCCCCAGACACTCACTCAGGGGAGTCCTCCTGGGCAGCAGAGCGCAGCAGTCCCTGTGAGGCTTCAGGCCCCGCCCCAGGCCAGGTAGGTGGTAAGCGGCAAGAGCAGGGCCCTCAGGCACTCACACAGGAGAGTCCCGTACTTAATTTCTGAGGACTCTTTCTAGCTTTAGCCCACGAATTCCAGTACTCCACATTCCATAGCCACTTAAACCAGCTGAGTAAGGTCAAGCATTCATTTTAGAAAGTGGAATCTCACCCTAACATGAGACATCTTGTCAATATTTCTGCTATGTGTCCTAATCAGTGTTATTCACCAAGTGAGATGTGCATTTCTAAAAAGCAAAATAAACACAGGAAAATTACAGAGATTTATCACTTGGTGGTGATATTCCCTTTTTTCTATATTTTTGTAAAAGCAATGGTTAAATTTTGGACTTAATTATTTAACCCCAAATCCGAGCTCAAAATAATTTCTAGTGTGGATCCTCTATCTAATGTGTGGAGAAAAGAAAACTTGTTTCTGACTTAACCAAGGATCTCAATTATATTAATGTGGTACAGGAAAGAATTTCCATTTTTCCATGTGTTCACAAACAAATCAGATTAGGAGACACCAAAACTAATCTGATCTAATCTTCTGATCATGGCTGAAGCCCAACTGCTACAGCAGGCTAGAATCACTGCATGACATCTCAAGAACAAAGGCCAGGTTGAAATACTGTAGTTCAGTGCTGTAGTATCTTTCTCTTCCTCACACTGTTACGTTTGCGTTCCTTCATGCTGTTTTCTTCTGCATTCTGAGACCCTTCTGTGATTGGCTCTGAAACTGGCTTGGCGCTGGAAACAGGGAGGTTAGCTCAGGTAATGGCAGAACAACTGCTCTGATTCTTGAACTGGCACAGAAAGCCACTGAGCAAAACAGCTTGGCCTGGCATGAGAACATCCTCTTTTAATGTCATCCAATAGATGCTTTGATACTCCAGCTTTTATACTCTCCAGTTTTGTACAGATCACAGTGTCATGAAAATTCTTTGAAAACTTTTCTCTTCCAAATCGCTTTTTGAAAATCATACTTTTTAGCTTTTTAATTTCCCTTCTGATTTAAATTCTTGTGAGTTCCAATTTAGAAGAACACTCTTTACCACCACCCCCTCCACAGACTCAAACCAGAAATGGAGCACTTCAAACTGGAAAACTCCAGGTTCTCCGCTCCCTAGTGAGAATCTCGGAGAAATATAAATTAAAATTAGTTTCAGCACATTGAATTAATTATTCCATTTATTGCTTATTATCTTGCTTTGTGGTTTTACGTGCCTCTGAACTGTAGATGGGATTAGAAAGAAAAGGGAGAGTATCAACTAATTAAACTCAGGCCGCCAAAAGAGACAAAAAAGCTTGAAAGCCATGGGGAAAAGGGGAGGATATTCATTAAACTTCATTACATTAAAAAAATTAAGTCATGGAACATATATCTATAGACAGCATGAATACGTTTTGGTTTATTTACTGTAGCTACTCAGCCAAAAAAGGAAAATAATCAGGATATTGGCAGGAAATCTCACATTTCAAAAAACCTCAAGAGATTACAAAAGAATGTTCATTTAGATGCGAGCTGTATCTTGTTAAATAATTCCCCCAAACTATTTCAGTAGCATTGAAAGAGCCCATAGGTTTATAGCATATGATGAAGTTGCATCACTTGTAAGCCACTTGAGGAGAAAATCATCAGCGAACGGTAGGAATTGTTCAGTTCCAGGGAGAGAGAAAATGATGGGCCCCTAAACCTATCCTGCACCCGCTGCTGAAAGGAAGGAGGCCACAGTGGAGGTACTGAGAGTCAGAATAATTTTATTCCAAGCTGATCAGTGGAGTCAGCACTGGTGACTCATCAATCATCAATCAAAATATAGCAAAGTTACTGAGCAGCTATGCAGGAAAAGGCAGAGATGAAGAAACACTCAATTATTCGTGTCTTTGTCAAGCTAGAATAAAAAAATGCAATCCTATGCTGCTATCAGACTTTTTACTGGAATTCTTGATGTCCAACTTTTTTTTATTTTTTGTTTGCTTTTTAAAATTTATTAAATAAAGACTATGTGAGGTTTAAAAGTATAAGGATTCAACAGTGCAAACAATGGGTGGCATTTGACACTCATCTGGGAATTTGAAATCTCAGTGACATTTGGGCTTTTGAAAATACGTGCTGTGTCCCCTGCAGTATTCCGTCTATGACAAAACCTTCAAACTTCATTTTTCTCTTAGAAAAACTTCTATACTCTCTTTGACTGCTCTGAGTAAGGACCAGGTCTTACGTTTCGAGAGCAGTTCTCTTGAGGTGCCATTCCATGCTCCTATTAGAATGTGGAAAGCAGCACAGAAAGCACCAATGAAGGGATGTTTTCCCACCCTGAATGCAGCCAGGGCATTGTGGCCTGTGAAGTCACCTTGCCCTCATTCAGTGATTGCCAGAGTGGCGCAGGGTAGAGCCCTGGAGAGCAACAGGCACCCTGCTCCGGCCCTGGAGGAAGCAGCCCCCAGTAATTGGAGCTGCGGCAGACCTAGCTCTCAGCTACAACTTAAGAGCTCCACACAAAAGCTTGGTCTCTGTGTTTTTCAGTGCATTTAACCTTGGCACTCCATCAAAACCACACCAATAAAAATCTTCCCCATGATATTCTGAATAAATGAAAAAAGCGAGATTAGGCTATTTGATTTTTATTACTAATCTGTATTCACATTAGGACAAATCTCAATGCACATTAATGGAATCATTGAAAAGTGATCATAGCAAGTGAACAATTTTAATTTAATTCTATTAGAAGGCCAGGGTGTGCAAAAAATATCTTCTTTTTGCTAACCTACCTCGAGTATTATAGTGATACAAAAGTCATTGCTTAGATGGATTCAAGAAATGGGGTGATGGACAAAACTGGTGGTATATTTGGAGAGGAAAATCAGGGTGTCATTTCCAAGGGCCCTTGTTCTCTGCTCCAAGAAGGAGCCACTCAAATATAATTCCATGAATTATGGCATTCTTATTTTCCTAACCTTATGCTTTAACTTAGTAGTTAATAAATGGGAATTTACTTTGTTTATTTCATAAAATTATATTATCACATTTCATAGAAATGTCAAATAACTTAATGAAATGTTGTCTCAGTAGTTTCAGTGGTGCTAGTCAAGAAGACACGTTATTGCTGGCATTTGAGAGTCAAACTTGGTCATATGACTGATCAAGTATTATCAGAGGAAGTAATTGTAGCATCAGCACTTGAAGGACTCAGGGCATAGGCCTGTGCCCAAATTAAAGAGTATTTGAGGTCTCACCAGCACTGCACTTGGTAATATATCTAGAGGTGCCCTCTAAGCAAAGTGTGGCAGGTTAAGGTTAAAGGGGGCGTAGCTCAGCTGGTAGAGCATGAGACTCTTAATCTTAGGGTTGTGAGTTAGAGCCCCACTTTGGGTGAAAGATTTCGGCATTGCAGGGGGTTGGACTAGATGATCCTTGTGGTCCCTTCTGACTCTACGATTCTGTGATTCTGCAAAGGTTCAAAAAGATCTGAGGTCTGGAACAAAAGACCAAACACTCAAGCTACCCCATTGCAACACACCTGTCTAGCATTAAAAATAATTAAATCAATAACAAACAAGGGGAGAGAATTGTGCTAGGTATCAAAACTCCTGCCTTCTAGAGGTCTCCTGAATTCAGTGCTTCTCAGTTAGCTTTATGCGGAACCATGCACTTAAGTGAAGGCCCCAGCCTTCAGAAGAGCAAGCACTGAACGTGCTTTAAACACAGCATGGGATCAGCAACTTACAGAAGGAGCATACAATACCCTGATAATAAATTGTTTGCAGGAAAGAAGGAACTTGGACTTCCAGAATGAATAATGTGACATTTTTATAAGGGAAAGGTAAGATCCACGGACTTAAGGAAGCAGAACTTTTAGTGCAGGTTGTAACTCTCTGTTGAACTCTTCTAAAGTGTAATAATATTCAATTAGCAGCACACAAATCTACCCTACTAGCAGGAATTTATTTTCGTAATGGACACTACTGTAGCATGAAATTGGAGTCGGATTTTCTTACAGCCCAAATGGATTACAATACGTTTTCAAATGAAAAATAGTTTCAAGCTGTTGGCTGGAACTTGGCTCCCATTGCTGCTGGTGAGCAAAATCAGCTTGTGTGGCATTTAGGAGCCTATGCACTGATTCACACATGCATGTACATCACTTGTTTAATTCTGCGCTTGATGACTCACAGCTGAATGTGAGCAGGCTCAGCTGAAAAGCATTGTGTGAGAGATGATGATAAGTGATACAGCAGTTCTCTGCTCCCAGCTCTTTATAGCTGGCTGCTGCTCTTCTTATGGATTCCAGTGAATCCAAGGTACCCACTGATGGGACAGAGCTCCTGTTGCATTTGGCAGAAAAAGTTCCTTCAGTATTTTTTTAAAAGTGAATTTGGAGTCGACAAATGATTGAGCAAAGACAAAAGGAAAATGATTCCCCACAAGCAAGATTATCTAAAATCAATAATCAACTCAGGAGAGAAAGCTTCAAGTAAAATTAAAACTCCATGGAACATTACTGAATGAGTTCCCCAAAGATCAAGACAAACAGAAGTTGGCTATTTTGCCTCCTGGGCCTAAGGATATTTAAAAACAAACAAAAACCTTAGACATTACCTTTATATCTCATAAATCATCACTAAAGGGCAAAAACATTTTGTCATCTTTCCCCCTTTCATTTTCACCTCTCCATTTCATTGCTGAGCTGCCTCTATTCCATACGACCATTAATTGACAGAAAAATGCTTTATATAGCTGCTATTAAAGCTGAAATAATGGCCTTAAAACAAACAAAAATGTCAAATTTTGAAACTAATCATCTGGGGAAAAGGGCCAACAGTGCAGCCAGAATGGAACAATTTGTCAGAGGACAGATACCATTGCTCACAGGAGTCAAGAACACCCTAGAGAAAGCAGATAGCTAGCAGTCTTAAATAATTAGAGACAAACATCAGCCCAAAATGGCACAGTGAAATTTCAACGTATTGTGACTAATGAGGCAGTGGGTGCAATCCAGCATGCGTGTAAGCATATCCTGATCTGAGGCAGAGGGCGCAAGTCCTACCCACAGGACAAGTAGCTCACACTCTAACACTACTCTCAAATTGTTTTTTCTCAGATAAGAAATCTAATATGTCGGGCATGTGTTTATGCTTGCTTCTTAACATGCTTTCCCTGCTCTGTGCCCACAATATATTTTTCAGGTGCCACCACTTCAGTTGAGGACATAATTCTTGTTAGGATGAGAATGCTTAATGGCAATGGTTGTGTCTAATGACAAAGGCCAAGGCCAAATTGTACTATATAAAGAAGTCTGCCTGTTTATGGCCGTGGTCACAGTAATGAAGTAAAACCCCTGCATATGATGCTGAAAGAAGATCACCCCATACAACAACGCAATGAACTGAGAAACAAACAAAAGCTCTCTAAACATACAAGTGCCTGGCGGATGCGACAATGCACAGAATCCAGAAATGCAAGCTTTGGGCATGTATATCAGGGAGCCCAAGTGGATGCGTGAGGGAGAAGGATTGCTGCACTTGTGCCGTGCAGTGTATTGCCTGCACAATTCCTGCACACTGCAACTGGTTGATTCATAGGCTCTGCTCAGGGAAAGCTTGCAAAAGGTGAACCGATTGTGCATTAGTCAGGGCCCTGGACGCCCATACACATTCAATGAACACAGGCAGAGGGTGGATGTTACAATTAAATCTCATTTGCTCCCAGTTAAAGTACATGCCCTGATAAACCTTTGAGCACCTTAGCATCATGCTTAACAATTGCTGTATTTGGATGATCAGTATGTTTTCTCTCAATGCGGGGCATACATGTGGCTTAAATATTCCTGGTATCATTGCTATTTGTTGTATCATATTTGTACTTATAATCCAAATATGATATAATAATATAATTTGTATAATATCATATTTGTATGTGTTAGGTTTCCAAGGGGTTGCTCGAGAGCAAACAGGCAAAGACCACCCTGCTCGGCTGTGAAGCCTTGCTTTTGATGTAAAATAAACTTTATCTGTCCAGAGCACCACTCTCCCGTGGCTGGCTCATTCACTGGCAGAATCCGTGAGTGGGCGGGGCTTAAACTTTCCCCAGCAAAGTAATTTCTTGACGCCCAGTCTGTGCCTCCCCTTACTGCACAAGGAGGGTGTGGGTAATGGTGGACCTCTCCCCTCCCCGCTTTGCCCAGGCAAGGTGTCCTGGCACTGCCTCGCCTCCTCCGAACCCTGCAGCTCCTCTCCACTGGAGGCGTGGTTACTCTCCCCACCAAGGAGGAGCTGCTTTCCACGATCTTTGGGGGTTCTCTGTAATCTATCCGGCTTTTCCTCTCTCCCTCCTGAACCGATGGCAGTTCCCTGACAGTATGTATTATATCATATTTGTATTTGTATCATATTTGTATTATTTATTGCTTTCATCTTTGTGTGTTCATATATTGTATTGTATATTTAGAGTGGTTTTTGTTTGGTTGGTTGGTTCTCAGCTGCTTCACTTTTTTTGCACAAGGTAGACCCCTGTCTATATTTGTTCTTGAAATGGTGTGCTCTTTCACCCTTGTTTGAGCTGCTGTACGTCAGGGATGGGGAATCTGTGGTCCTCTAGACATTGCTGGACTGCAACTTCCATCATCCTTGACTACTGGTCATGCTGGCTAGGGCTGATGGGAGTTGGAGTCCAGCAACATCTCAGCAGGTGCTGGGAGGCACAGGTTTCCCATACTTCCTGAACATGATTCTTCTAATGCTATGATGTAGCATTAGAGTTTGTAAGGCTATTTTGATTCTGTTTGTTATTCAGTTGAAGCTATGGATTGTTAAACCATTTGAATGGGCAAATCTCACATATACGGCTTGTTCCATGCTCCTTCCAATTCAAAACTCTGTCAGATGCTGGGATGGGAATTGCACACTTCTCCAAATCTTGTCCCACCTAGACTTTTGACTTGCTGAGTTTGAGTTGCTGCTGATACAATGCAGACTTGACTACATGTTTTGAGGAAAGAGAATGGATGAATAAGGTCCAATTAAGGGCTCAGGACCACAAGGACCACCTCTCCCCATATAAATTGACCCAGACTCTGCAATCATCATCTGAGGCCCTTCTTCATGTGCCTCCTCCATGAGAGGTCCGGAGGGTGGCAAAATGAGAATGGGCCTTTTCTGCAGTGACTCCCTGCTTGTGGAATGCTCTCCCTAGGGAGACTTGCCAGGCACCTTCATTATATATCTTTAGGCACCAGTCAAAAACATTCCTCTTTTCCTTGGCCTCCAGCCTTTTGAGGATGGTATTGTTTTTGTTTGTTATTATGGTATGTATTTTGTGCTCTGTGATCTTCAGAAATTTATAGAAATTTTAATAATGATAATAGTAATAATAATAATAATAATTTTCCAATTTCTTGTAATGAAGATGTGCACCAAATTTCAGCTTTTGTTCCACTGTGAAAGCGCAATTATTTTTACATTCCCTGTCAATAAATCATTATCTAAGAGAGGGAGATTCCATTCTTCCTTGATTTGGTTTCAATCAAGTTTTTTAAAAAGGAAAAGGACATGATAGCCACATGGCAGTACAGCGTGCCATTAGTCAGATCACGACCCATCTACTGAAGCCCAATGATCCTTGCTGATATCAAAAGTGCACACTGCTCTCTAGAGAGTTAAATAAATCAAACGGGAGAAAAGTAGAGGAAGACTGAGGTTAAGTCAAAGCAGTATCTTCTTCATACAGTATCAAATTGTTGTAACCCACCCTGGGACCTTAGGGTGAAGGACAGGTAATAAACAACAACAACAACAACAACAACAACAACAGAAGTATTGGTGGTTTTTTTGCTACCAGCTCCCTGCACCCTGGGCTGGAGACTAGAGAGAATCAGTTCGGAACCAAAATGCAGCCAACAAAGAAGTCTGAATATTGCAGCTAGATAGAAGCACAAGCACAAGTTCCAAAGGTATATAATGTTTGAGTGAAATTGCTTTAATGACCAGCACTATCTGTGTTTCTGCCCACTGCTCAAGCTCTGTATTTGAAACATATTACAAGCATACCATAAATCCCCAGTACTTCTCCTCTAGAGAACAGATACTTTATCAACTGCCCCAGGACTTCTTGCCACTTGGCTGGGACTCCACATGCACACATACCAGGGGTCTGGGTGAGCAACTGCAGTGTGGCTACAGAGTCTGTGTAGACACATATGGAAGCCCATGCAAACAAAGGCCATCCCACTCTCTTCAGTTGTTGTTTATTAAATTTGTATACCGCCCTCTACCCACAGGTCTCAGGGCAGTTCTGCAGGTCTCCCACGTTCTACAGATGTCCCATTCAGCAGGTGGACATGGGGGGGGGGTTCCAAGTCAGGAGCAGGGCAGGTGGGACAGGCCTTGCTTTCTCTCTATGCTTTGAGTGCATGTATGGTATGTGTGTGTGTGGAAGGGGGAGGAGAGCAGACAAAATGAGCTTTTTCTCTCCTCATTTTGAAAAGCTATAAGCCTTTTTGTTTCCGTTTGCATTTGGTTGATTTTGACAAAGCCAGGCTGACGGCTGTTTTCTTCAGTCAAGCTTTCTCTTGGTTTGATTCTGCTTCTGCTTTTAATTATATTTTCAGATTTGTGAACCACTGTGAGCATTTTGAAAAAAGAGCAGAGGAAAATTGTAAAGAAATAAATGAATACATCTGAAGGCAAAAGCAGCAGCAAAAAGCATCCTTTCTTTTAGTCTTTTTCTTTAATTTCTAGCTTCATGTTGTTTGGAAAACTAAGACATTTGAGTGTGTCGGGTCTCAGTGCATATTTTCTTCAGAGGTGTGCAGTTTATTTCCCGGCTGAAATCACTTATGCATTTTCAAGTGGAAAAAAGATGGTTAAAGCCCTGCTATTCCACAGACCTATCATTTATTTATGTGCCTCTCTCTTTATTTATTTATTTATGGGCATTTCAGTGGCACTCATCAGTGTAGTATTTGAACGCTAACAAACAAAAGGTCATTCCTCAGAGCAAATTCCAAAAAAGAGGAAAAACTCTCCACCTTGTATTTCTCCATAAGTCTTTTGGCATTGGAGGATCACACAGTGGAGGGAAACAGAACTCCGGGGCTCCAGAGCAACCCCTTTTGGCATCCAAGGAAGTCAATGACATGAAAACAGATTTTCTTCTTTTCAAGTCATCCAAAGCCTTTCCTCTTATTCTGTCATTAACACTGCTGAAGGGAATCATCTCCAGCCCTGCAGATCTTCATCCTCTTTTTCTTTCTTTCTTTCTTTTTAAAAAACACCCCCTTTTTTTGCATTCCCGCAGCAAACTGTAGGTCTAAAAAACAGGAGGGGCTGATGGAAATCAATGTTTTTTATTATTTTAAAGGACCTGGAGATTTTTTTGCATCAGTGGAAACTATTGTGTCCTTCAGACTCCAGCTGGGTGCTTTAAGCCTGAATCAATAGCTAGGCATCAAAAATATATCACTTAAAACAGCATTCAAGTTGCCCACAAACAGTGACCTCAGGCTTGCTCCCCTTCAATGAGCTTGAATTGTCTGTAGGCCTGAGGTAGATAACATAGTTTTTTAAAAAGATCAAAAACAAATGCTAAATCATAAAATCTGAATTGATATACCATAAATACAGTCTAGCCAATATGTAGTGGACTGAAGAAAATCACCAGTCTACCTCTTTTTCCAGCCTCACCCCATTCACTAAAATTCAGTGCCTTAAAGTTTTTTTTGGATATCCAAAAGACTCTTACAAAATACATTTAGTTCACCTTTCAAGATGCCATTCTCTATCCTCACAAGGCAACTCAGTGTTAAAATCAACAGCCAGCCACAGATAAAATAATAATGATAACAGCACCAAGGACAATGAAGTTTTGGGGACTCTCATAAAGGCCAACAAAGAGGGAGGCATATGTATTTCCCTCAGGAGGGTATTCAAAAAATGTGGAGCCACCATACAGAAGACCCTGCCCATGGTATTCACCAAGCTAACCACTTACCCTGGTAGCCCAGAGAGCATGTGCCCTGCCTTGGAGCTAACAGGCCTTCCCCAAAGTCCTGAGATTTCCCAGATCTGGTGGAGTCCTCTGTGGTTTCCAGATCCCAAACCCCTTGATGGCTCAACAAAATCTGATGCTTCCTTCAACATCCCAAGCCCACTTCAGGCATTCAAACCTCACATGACTAGGGAGAAAGGAGGGACAGCCCCACTGGGGCCCACTCTATCACATCCCTGTCACTGGCTTCATCACCTTCCACATGTCGAGAAGGCAACTTCTGCTTTAGTGAGCCTTTGCTACTTGGTCTAGGATCCCTGCATGATGTAGGATATGGAGAATCAGGGGAGGCAGCCTGCTAGATTAGTTCTTTTCTCACCATGGGGCAACCAATGCAGCCAATGGGAGCATTGTGATGCAAGGAACTTGACCAAGAGACTCACCTCTGCTCTCCTCTACCGCCCTACTCCACCCCAGGATGATAATCATGTGGAGAAAAGATTGACTGGTTTGGGAGTAGTTAAGGAAAACCCTTTTCCAACCAGTCTTTCCCCAGTACTTATCGGTAATTTGGTGCCAGAGCAATGCAAAAGGTTTAATAAGCTTGAGAACTAAGCGCCATCCACAGTCGATCAACACCTTCCCCCTCAAACTGATGCCTGGGGTTTTCAGAAGCACCTACAACATGTCAAAGGCCTACAGTTTCTTTCTAGGCAAAATAATTTATTATGCCAAATTGGTACTTTACAAGAGAAAGGAAGGAAGGAAGGAAGGAAGGAAGGAAGGAAGGAAGGAAGGAAGGAAGGAAAAGCCCCAATTTGTTAAAAACAAACAAACAACCCACTCATTGAGCAATTCCCGTATGAACGAAAGACAGCAGTTTTGAAGTTCAGTTAAGACTTAACTTTATAAAACTTGGAGCCAAAACAGAAGTAGTTAATAGCTTGTCTTCAGAGATTTTAATGAACATGCAATTAATTATTAAGCTGAGAGAAACATGGCTGGAGCTGGGTTTAAACTTCTCCGTTTTCAAAGCAATCCCTCTGTCAGGACAAAAGGGCATTTACATTTTACCTTCTAAACAAAACATCCTGCATGTCTGCACCCACACTTTGGAGCAATTAAAGCTACATAACAAAACAACCTGAGAGCTGACCCAGTTCAGGGACTTCATTAGTGCAGGGAAAGGCTGCCCCATTGTTTCTGAGCTGGGAAGGGCAACGTTTTTATGCTTAGTAAGTTTCAAAGGTGTCAGTTCCATGCAAGAGTTGCTGGAAAGGCAGACAGTCCTTAATTATTTTGCAAAAGATGTCTAGATGTCTGACCCTTTCATCTGAAAACCCACAACATAGAAAGATGCTTTATGCCAAGTCTGATTCATATAGTTCAGTCACATTGTGAGAAGGCCAGATGGGGCTTGTTGCAGGCAGGGAGGGAGGCACCCATGACACCACCTACATCCACGTACTTGAACAGTATTATGGCTGTCCAGAGAAGCAGCATGCAGGTATGAATGAGAGATTACATTCTCCCTTATTGCTCCTGTTTTGCACTATTTTGGGGTGCTTTTGCCTGGCAGGAATAGGTGCTTAAGCTCTGTCTGTGGCTGAAGCAAGAGAAACAAAGAACATGATGAGGCATTAACTGAGTTCCTTCCCACCCTTGGGAAGCAGAGAAAAAAGGAGGAATGGACAGTTGGAGTGGAGGGGAGGACAATGGCAAGTCGGTGGGACTCCTGTATGAGAAACAGTGAGAGGGACAGCAAACTCAGTGACCGCCCCAGGCAGCAAAAGCCCTAGCTACGCCACTGACCTGGACTCAGGTGTGTGTAAATGTGTGTAAATAAATTGTATAGCATAAAGACTCCACTGTCTCCGCTCTGCCTCATTCCAAGGAAACTGATCCCTGGGTTCCTGGAATCTTGTACGACTCTTGTGGTGATATGCAACAATGACCTTTGGTAAACTTGCAACATATTTGCAGATCACAACCCATCTGTTAAAGATCAGTGGCATGCATGTGCACACCACTGCTAAAACCCCATACCAAGTGCCTCACTCCACAGCCAGTGCTTCAGCTGGTACTTAGGAGGAGCAAGTGAAGTGCTGCATCAGATAATATTCATCTGCCACCTTTGACAGCAAAGGGCCGCCTGCCGCAGTTGCTAGGAGGTGTTTGGTGGTCAACAGCACAAAGGCCCTAGTTGTTGACTGACCAGCAGTGCCCTATGTGAGCATGGGCTGGCACTCAACATCCATGCTCCTGACTTGTATTGAAAACCTGCTTGCTTCCTCTGGCTCTCTTATGGCACCTCCAAGGGCACGAGGCTGTCCTCCTACCAGGATTTCCTTAGCTGCCTGTTCTACCCCAGTCACATTGCGCCACCTCTGTACGTTTCATCAATGTGCCACTGGGGAAATGGTAATGTTCGCTCAATAACTGATATGTTGCGCCAGCTTTGGGCAATTTCTTTCATATGTATTACTCCTGTTTTGTTTTCCTTTATTTAAAGATACTCCTTCACTGTGTTTAACCAGAAACCCAGGGTTTTTCAATAGTTTGTTAATGCAGAGAATTAATTAACACACAAAAATATTTCTTCTCCTTTTGCTTTATATTTGTGTTAATTGCTTCTCCATTGTGCTTCTCAATAGGAAAGCTGCCTCTTTGCAACGAGCAGCTGTTGAGAGAATAAGAAAAATTCTGACTTAACAGAATTGAGTTTGGACAGGAATATACTTTGGACTGATGAAGTGCTGTAATAGCGGAGAATATAACAAGCAGCATTGCTGATATAGGCTTTGTATCGATAGAGGAAACCTTATGACTGCCACTTAATGTGAACCACTGGTGTTTCTTATTAAAATAAAACAGCCTGTACTCTGTCTATACAAACATACAGACCCCCTTTATTTTTCTTATCTGCTGGAAATGGCTAAATATAACAGTCATGTTTATTTTCTAACCTTTCAAACCTGGTAAACTTTACACTCATTATAAACTTTATACTCATTATCTGTCAAAACATTCTGCTCAACTGTGCTTTCTGAAAAAGCTGAGGTGAAGATGCAGGTTTATATTTTAGTTTAATACAATAAAGAAATTAGGAAGAAAGGAGAAGGAGAGGAAAATTAAAGCTTGCCCTTAAATATAAATTTCTTTAACAATGCTTCACTGATGTATGCAACTTCTTAATACAGTGGTACCTCAGGTTACATACGCTTCAGGTTACATACGCTTCAGGTTACAGACTCCGCTAACCCAGAAATAGTGCTTCAGGTTAAGAACTTTGCTTCAGGATGAGAACAGAAATCGTGCTCCGGCGGCGTGGCAGCAGCAGGAGGCCCCATTAGCTAAAGTGGTGCTTCAGGTTAAGAACAGTTTCAGGTTAAGAACGGACCTGGTTTGATGTATATTCTATAATTCCTCATGGTAATCCCATCTGATCCCTACAAACTTTGCTTCAGGATGAGAACAGAAATCATGCTCCGGCGGCGCGGCAGCAGCGGGAGGCCCCATTAGCTAAAGTGGTGCTTCAGGTTAAGAACAGTTTCAGGTTAAGAACAGACCTCCGGAACAAATTATGTACTTATCCCGAGGTACCACTGTATGATCTATTCAATACACTGGTATTTGCAGTGCTTTTTCTGGGGGTACACAGGGGTATGCATACCCCTAAACATTTTGTAAATCTTTGTACTTTAGTCCATTTACTGTATTTATTTTTCCTGATTTGAACTATAAAATGGTGATTTTCATGAGTCAAAATGAGAATACCTCTAAACATTTTGGGGGTTTTTAGAAAAAAAAGCGCTTGGTATTTGTATGGGCATCTTGTGCCATTAATGTCTTTTATGTGACCTGTCCTGTTTTCCTACTGTCATCATCATGGGAACTTATGAAGAGCCTGCAGGATCAGGCCAATGGCCCATCTAGTCCAGCATTCTGTTCTCGCAGTGGCCAACCAGATGCCTGTGGGAAGCCAGTGAGCAGGACATGACCATATGGTCCAGTGTCCTTAACAGGTGTGAGATGGAAAACGGTAACCCTGGTAAACCTATCTAGGAAAAAGTGCCTGGCTGTAGGTTTACACAGTAACAAATTTCATATAGTTACTGGTTCTCTTAATTTTTTTTAAAAAGTAGTCCATATTAAGCTCTGAGCATCTTTTCCTCCCAGGACTTCTCCTCATGCTGGTAGAGCATGAGACTCTTAATCTTAGGGTTGTGGGTTTAAGCCCCATTGCAGGGGGTTGGACTAGATGACCCTTGTGGGTCATCGTGCAAAGTAAGTCAGGCAAATGGAATAAACTGCAGTTTACACAAGCCCTGCTTCCTGTCACTGCCTGCAGGGGCAGAGAGAGGCATTCCTGTTCTCCCCACCCCTTGCACCCTCCTGCCCTTTACATTCGCATGGGCTCCCCAGAGCATGCTGGGAGTGGGAGAAGGTGACCAAGACAAGCACTTCAGCCACTGCAACTTTGATTTGAAGCATCATAGGGTGCATAGGTGCCAATGCCCTGGGGCCCTTCGTGCCCAAGCACCCACAAAATTCCCAATGAAGGGGCTGGGCACCCACAAATTTAGGTGCCCGGGCACCCATGGTTGTGGGGCCAAGTTGGCACTTCTGATAGGGCATGTTGGGGGAGAGGAAGGAAAGTCTTGCACCACAGCTGCTGCACTCAGTCAGCAACATTAAGCAGATGGGGGGGGGGGTTGGAAAGAAATAGCTCCCACTGACAATGCTAAAGAAAGCATCCCATCCAAAACCGCTGAATTGCTTTGATTCACCCCTGCCCCACATCTCACCCCTGGGGGGTGGGGGACTAAGCATCTGTAGCAGGTCCCACTGCTACCACCAACTGACATGGAACCCTGCCCTACATAGACCCTATGTAAGCACCATTAGTGGTTTTTATAGGTAGGTATGTAGGTCATGGAAGAGCATTCAGTTGCCTGAACTCTGACCTGTAATCTGATATGGCACAGCTAAAGCACAGGCCCACTACCAAAGCCAGACTCTCCCGGCTCTCCCGGCTCTTATAACAGCACACTCCAAAAACACATTTGCCTTTGCATGTGTTTCATTCACATTCATAGCTTAAGTAGTGGGTATATTTTATGAGTCAATTGCAACAGCAAATCAAAATATTATTTTAAATGTCAGTATTGTACCTGGAAAGGTAGCACGGTTGCTTTTGTGGAACAATTAAAGTAAGTTAGCTTAATTCCAAGCAGCAGGAGCAGCAGATGTTACTGTCGGCATTTATTTTCTTTTGTTGACAGATGGGGGTTAGAGGGAATAAACAGTTAAAACCAGCAGGGAAGCAAGGGAAGAGGAAGAAAATGGGCAGAATTCCCTTTAGGTTTGCAGTTTAGCAGAGGCATGTGGGAAACCCACTGGTAGAGGGGGGACATATGTAAAACCTTTATATTTCATTTCCTCATTCTGGTAGGGTTGCCATATTTCAAACAGTGACAATCCGGACATAAAAGTTGTTAAGCTTTTTTTTTTTTTTTTTTTTTAGTTTTGCCCATAGTTGGTGAGCTTTCTTTGGCAAGCTCACAAAAAAATCCATTTTTAAACTGTTTTAAGGGGAAATTGGGCTGCCATACATCCAGATGTTCCTGTACCTTTGGCCAATTTCCGTCTGGACGCTACTGACAAATGAAGTATGGGAGATTCTGGAGGTATGGCAACCCTAATAATGGCATCTCACATTTGGAGCCAACACCTCCCCCCCACCACCACCATATGTGCACCAGACCCACTTCAGACCCCTCCACACTCAGCTGAATGCTCTTAGGACCCTCCATTCAGTCAAATCTCTGCCCTGCATTATCTGAGTTCCCAGTCATGCTCCCTAAATCCGCCTCTGTTTAGAATCCCACTTCAGACCTTTGTGCTGAATGTATGGCCTGACGTGACCTGAGACACGAGGGGATGATGCTGGGGTGAGGCTGAGACGTACAAATACCCCTCCCCACCTTCAGCTCACACATGTCCACCCCAAATATCTGAATAAGGCTGCAGAAACCAAGCAAGGCTCATCTGCACTATCAGTTTGAAGCAGTATCATACCACTTTAAACAGTCACTCATGCCTTCTCCCAAAGAACCCTGGGAACTGCAATTTGTTAAGGGTGCTGAGAGTATTTAGGGGACCCTTAATCCCCTCACAGAGCTGCAATTCTTTGAGTTCCCTGAGAAGAGGGATTGGTGGTTAAACCCCTCGGTTGATAGTGTGAAATCAAACAAGTAGCAATGCAAGAAAAAATAGTCCCCCCCTCTCCCAGGCTGCAAAAGTGCAGCTCTGAGTAGGAGAAGAAATGAAAAGTAGAACCATGCATATTAATGAAGCATTGCCAGCTAATCAAAACTCATTGTCTTGTGCCAGTTCAATCAACATATTGTTATGGAAGATAATGTTATCCTTATGAATTCTGAATGTTTATAAACAACTTCAATGGCAACAATGCAGCAACATGCCTTTGAAAGCATTCAGGTTTAATAGTTTATAAGAAGAAAAGGAGAACTTTGTAGATGATCAAATACTAATGCACAGAGAAAGATGTTAAGTCACTGCTTAAAATGATATTTATACTTGTGGCTTCTGCAAGCAATCTAAGGCTGCAATTAAGTATCAATTTACATGAGCTGAAGTCTGTTGGACTTACTGCTGAGTAGGCATGTGTAGGATGGCTGCAGAGAAACAATTCTCCTGTAGACAGGAATTCTCTTATTCATTTAGAGAGAGGTTTTGCTGGGATTTTATAAGCACAATATTTAATTTAGCCATTTTTATCCCACCCACCAGCATCCAAAGGTTTCCCCCCGCCCACTGATGCTTACGTCAGTAAGATAAGCGAGACTGAGAGACAGTAACCCAGTTTCACCCAGTGAGATCCTCATAGCTGAGGAGTTGACTCCTGGTCCCTCTGGACCTTGTTTGGCACTCTAATCACTACCCAGCACTGTCTCCATTGAAAAGCTATGACATGTGAGTGATCCCCTAACCAGAAGCATGTTTCTACCTATTTGCGAGTTCCGCTGGCATTTGCAGCCAGGAATGCATGGAAAGGTCTTGAGTACACGGGAGTTCATTGCCAGCAATATGATGATGCCACACAGCTCTGCTTTCCCTTTATATGTGCTGGAACCAGCACCCGGAGCGGGGGGGACGGGGGCGGGCCAAACTGCCCAGCGGTGCATGTGCGTGCAGGATACATACGGCACATGCGCAGCAGCACTACGTACAGTGCATGCGTGTATCCCATGCGTAGTGGCGGCGCTGGACAGTTTGCCGACGCTGCCGCTCAAGTGCCATATGGACGGCGGCAGGATCCTCATCTCGCAGCTGCAGCGGTGGCAGAAGGATCCTCCACACGCAGCTACGGCGGCACAACGGCGGCAGCTCCTGCTGTCATGCCCAGGGACGGCGGGGTGAGCCTCCCGCGGGGGGCCTTCTTGTCACCCCCTCAGAGACGGCACCCAGGGCCCCCTTCCTCCGCTACTGGCTAGAACAATGTCTTGCCTCATTTATGTACTGCATGAGAGCCAATAAACTTAATTCTGCAAGGCTGAGGCACTGTTAGCAGGTGGTTCCCTGAACCAGCTGAATGGGAAATGGCCTTCTCTGGATGGGGTTGCACTCCCTTAGAAGGAGCAGGGACATAGTTTGTGGGTCCTTCTGGATCCATTGCTGTCTTTTGAGGCCCAAGTGACCTCGGTGGCATGGAGTCATCAGCAGAGTCATCTGTTAGGATATTTCCGTTCCACCTTAAAAGGGAGCAGGCTTTTGTGCGTCACAGAGTCTGCGTATTTCCTGTTCACAGGATGTTTATGTTTTTGATAGAGCTGTTGTCTCTCTCTCTCTCTCGGTGCCTGAACACGCTAGCAGGCGGTCATGTTTTTCTTTGTTCTGACCAACGCTGAATAAACTTGTAAATATGCTCTCCTGCTGTGCAACTTTCGTTATGTGAACTCTGCTGATAGAGTGTGCATCAGCCCAGGAATGTGGCAATCTATTTCTGGAGCTTGTGTCACTAATCGCTGATACTGTATCTACAGGAGGTTGATGGACGTCCGGAGGCGTGGAGGCAGTGATGGCCGTTGTCTCCCTGGCAGTATCCCAACAACAGGTTATGGGCCCAGATTCACGGCACTTACAGGAGAGTAAGACTGTGACAGACTGCTGAGGTATGTGTTGGAAAAACGAAAGCAGAGGCTTTTCTGATGCCGCGGAAGAGTCTTTGAACTCCGGCTGGCTTAAGTTGGTCTGGGAGCTGAGCCAAGAAGGCTTCGTAATTAATGGGAGCCAAGATAAGGAGTCTTTGAGGTAAAGAAAGAGACTCGGGCTCAAGTAAAGACCTGAAATGGAGTTTTACCAAGCCTCTGAAGCTGCTGAGTGCCCAAAGTTAAATCGGCACAATTATGACACCTGGGTTGTGTACTGTGAGAGCTTGCTGCGACAATTCGGAGTGTGGCATACTGTGTGTGAAGCCCCTCCAGTTCCTCTGAGAGAGAGATGGAAGGCTCAGAATTCGACGGCTATAGACGTAATTGTCTTGTCCGTCTCTCTGGAGGAAATAGCTACGCTAGCTGGCAACACGACTGCAAGACAGATGTGGAATGCTTTGAAGAAAGCTCATCTGCCAGTCATCCCAGCTCAGAGTCTGAATGCCCAGAGTGTGAATGCATCGGAGGTCCTGGCTGTTTCCCAGAATGCGAGTGAATGCAGGGATGCTGAGGGCACCGGTTGCAAGCTGCAGGGGGAGCTGACTGTGATGTCATCCCAGGCAGCATTCCAGCCTCCAGGGGGAGCCAAGGAGTCGGCAGCTGAGAGCTCTGTTTCTCGTGGGAACCAAGGTCATCACCTTTACAGAGGCCGGAAGGCCAGAGTTAAACAGAGCAAGATGCCTGCAGATGGCCCAAAGCAGAGGGGGGGGGTGAAGAGCCTACGCCGGTGGAAAACAAGGTTTTGCTTGCCAGAAAAGCTGCTCCAAAGGCTAAAGCCAGGTTTATTGTGGACTCTGGCGCCAGCCGCCATTTATCAAAGGATAAGCACCTGTTTATCTCCTTCACACCTCAAGATGGTGAGATCCACCTGGCTGATGGAAAGACATTGCAAATTGCAGGAGAAGGGACTGTTAAACTTGCAAGTTTGCATACAACCATCAGTAATGTACTTTATGTTCCAGGTGCTGCGGACAATTTGCTTAGTGTCCCGCAGCTGACTGGGCGTGGTTTTGAGATTTCCTTCAAGAGGAACGTCTGTGTCATCAGGAAAGGCAAAGAGGACATTTTGCATGCAAAGTTTATAGATGGCTTATTCTGTATAACTTATGATGACAATGCTATTATGTCTAATGTTGATTCTTGTTGTGTTGCACAAACTAACAAGGTTCTTCATGCAGGATGTATTCATGATGCACATCGCAGATTTTGTCACCTATTTTGGCAGGCGCTGGCCAAGATGCCTGAGTTGGTTGAAGGTTTGAACATCAAACCCTGTAAGTTTCACATGAAATGTGTATCTTGTGCAGAGAACAAGGCGAAGGTTGCTCCAAAAGGCAAGGAGTCTAGCAGGCAGGCTTCCAAACCCTACCAGCTAGTGCACGCAGACCTGGTTGGTCCACTTGCGCCCTCTTTGGGAGGAGCAAGGTACTTCATGGTTCTAATTGATTCTTTTTCTAGGTACATTCATGTGTTTATGCTTGAACAGAAATCGCAAGCGTTTACTAAGTTCAAGGCATTCTGTGCATGGTTGGAGAATGTTCACGGTAAACGTATCGGCTGTCTCTTTACTGATCGAGGCGGGGAGTTCACTTCTCAGCAGTTTGAAGCTTTCCTGACTGAAAAGGGAATCCAGCATGACATGTCTACGCCTAGATCACCATGGATGAATGAACTTGCTGAGCGAGCAAACCAGACATTGCTTCAAGGCCTAAAAACCTTGTTGCATGATGCCAACCTCCCTGAGAAGTTTTGGGGGGAAGCTCTGTCAACGTTTGTTTATTCCTTTAATCGCAGACTGTCATCACCTATTAGTTGCACTCCTTACGAGAAGATGTTTGGTAAGAAACCGAACGTCAAGCACATGAGAATCTTTGGTTCTGACATGTGGGTACATACCCCACAGAGCAACAAGCTTGGGAAGCATGGGGCACATGGTTTGTTCATGGGGTACGAAAAAGGTGCATACAGAGTATGGATGACTGGGTCTAAATCCATTAAGTTCACAAGGAGTGTAGAGTACAATCCTAAGTGGGGGGAAAATGTGGGAATTTTCCAGAGTTACCCAGAGGAGGATGAAGGTGATGTGCAAAAACCAGATAATGTTGAGAAAGCTGAGAAAGCTGATGATGATGATGATGATGATCAGAGTTCGGATTCCAGTGCAGTTGGTGGCGCTGCTGCTGGTGTCAGTGACAGTGATGACACAGCAGACTACAAGAGCGCAAAGGCCTCAGTCAGACCATCTGATGCATCTGACAATGAACTGGAGGAACCACTGTTCACCATTGGTCACTTTTCTCCTAAGAAGGAGGAGATGAGTCCAGAAGACTTGCGTCTAATTCGCAGGTCTGAAAGGGCCACCAAAGGCAGACCTCCAAAGAGATTTGCTGATGAGTTTGCTAAGACAGCAACTGCTGTTCTTAGTAGCTCAGAGAAGGTATGGGAACCTTCAAGCTTCAAAGAGGTTCAGGAGTTAACCTCTAAGGATGCTGAACCTTGGCTAAATGCCATGAAGGCTGAAGTTGATTCCTTGAATAGGAACCAAACTTGGGAGCTGATACTGGTAGTCCCAGGAATGAGACTGGTTGGCAGCAAATGGGTCTTCAAGGCCAAGACAGACCAGAATGGCAAGGTTGTCAGACACAAAGCCAGATTGGTTGCCAGAGGTTTTTCACAGGTACCAGGACAGGATTACCACGAGACCTACTCACCCACCGTCAAATATGAGAGCATTCGGCTGATGCTCAAGATAGCTGCAGAGGAGAAACTGCATGTTTCCCATCATGACATTAATACAGCTTTTTTGTACGGGATTTTGGGGGGAAGAGCTGTACATGCTTCCACCTGATGGAATGCAGATACAGAAGGGAATGGTCTGTAAACTGCGGAAATCCTTATATGGTCTCAAGCAGAGTGCCAGGTGTTGGAACACAAAACTCACTGAGACACTGCTTTCTCTAGGTTTTCACCAAGGCAAAGCTGATCCGTGTGTGTTTGTCAAGGAGGAGGGGCAAAACAAACTGTATTGTTTATGTTTTGTTGATGATCTTCTGATGTTTTGGAAGAATCAGGCTTTTTACCAAAGCACCCTAGCTCAGCTGAAGGAGCACTTTGACATGAAGGATCTTGGTGAGGTATCCAACTATCTTTCTCTGCAGGTGGAGAAGGACCAAGCAGGTAATTTTCTGGTACACCAAACACAGAAAATTGCTGATGTATTAACCAGGTTGAATTTGGTTGATGCAAACCCAGCAGACACACCGATGGTGACAGGTTACCAGGTGGATAGTACTGCTGAAGCGTTTTCTGACACTACGCTGTACAGATGCATTCTAGGCAAGATGAATTTCATTGCTAGATGCTCAAGACCTGACATAGCTGTAAGCACTAACCTGCTTAGCAGACATGCTAACAATCCTACTGTTCAGGATTGGAAAGCTCTGAAGCGCATAGCCCGCTATTTGAAAGGGACTTTGCACTACAGGCTGAGGTTCACCAGTCAGAAGACTGGAGGTCTTGAAATCTTTGCAGATGCTAGTTTTGGAAGTGACACCACGGATGGTACAAGCACTTCTGGAGTATGCTACATGTACAACCACTGTCTGTTTGACTGGTTGTGCAAGAAGCAGACGACAGTGAGCCTAAGTTCCTGTGAAGCAGAACTCAATGCTCTGTCATTTTCACTCATGGATTGTGAATGATTGATGCAACTGTTTAAGGACATCGGGGTTTCTGTGAAATGTCCTATACAAGTGTATAAAGACAATAGATCCTGTTTGGCTTTGCTGAACTCAGAGAGTTGCAAGCAAAGAACCAAGTACTTGCAGATTAAGCTACATCGTGCAAGAGAGTGTATTCAGAAAGGACTCATTCGGGTGTCCTACATGGCAGGAAATGAAATTCCTGCTGATCTGTTGTCTAAGGTTGTTAACAGAGAACAACTTAAGGTTTATGTACAGAGGTTGCAATTGGGTTGAACCACAGGTACTACAGGTTACACGGAAAGGGGGAGGATGTTAGGATATTTCCGTTCCACCTTAAAAGGGAGCAGGCTTTTGTGCATCACAGAGTCTGTGTATTTCCTGTTCACAGGATGTTTATGTTTTTGATAGAGCTGTTGTCTCTCTCTCTCTCGGTGCCTGAACACGCTAGCAGGCGGTCATGTTTTTCTTTGTTCTGACCAACGCTGAATAAACTTGTAAATATGCTCTCCTGCTGTGCAACTTTCGCTATGTGAACTCTGCTGATAGAGTGTGCATCAGCCCAGGAATGTGGCAATCTACTTCTGGAGCTTGTGTCGCTAATCGCTGATACTGTATCTACGGGAAGTCGATGGACGTCCGGAGTCCGGAGTCGGCGTGGAGGCAGTGATGGCCTTTGTCTCCCTGGCAGTATCCCAACATCATCAGCACTGACTGGTAGCCCAAATACACTATGCAGTGCAAAATGCACAGATATGCGAGAAAACTGGAAGACTCACACAGCTTGCCCATCTTTCTCCTGCTTCCTCCACCTCTGCTGGCTTGCTGGCAGTGATGTCCTATCGGAAGATTGCACTTGTGGAAACTGGTGGGGCTTTCAAACCCTCATTTGTAGTAAAAATTGCCAGGGGTTCATATATTCTAAAATTGTTGAGAGAACAATTAACAAAGTAGATTGATTTAATCAATGTGATTTACCTAGTTTGCTTTAAATCATCACATGATCAAAATCCAGTTTAAGTCACAGGTATTAATCAAGTGTCCAGTACTGTAATTCATAAATTTCCTGAACAACCAAGTGCACATGAATTGATTGTTATACTGATTAAAGCGTGTTGATTTTTCAGCTAAATTCAGCATTTATATGACCTAGGAGCATAATCCCAAGCCTTTGATTATGTAGTCAATGTGCATTTGGCCTTAAGAGAGTCCATACTTGTTAAGAGACAAGGGGATGGAACCCCTGTCTCCTTTTGTAATAGCAGGTAGTGGTTTTTTTCTTACATCCCTTAGCTGTATAATGTAGGGCCCATTCATATGTTTATGAGCCAGCTGCTTAGTTTCTCCCCACAGCTCCTCTGGTGTATAGGAACACATTAAGAAATCTCCATGTAGGCCACATTCAAGATGAATTCCTCTCACGCCAATTGCAACCCATTCCCATGATTGTGGTAACTTTTGTTCCAGCTGGTGTGCTCAATTATAAATAGCATGAGATCCATTATAAATAGCACGGTTAACTTTGTACCCCCTGTGTACCATTAAACCAGCCTTCCCCTACCAGTTGCCTTCCAGTTGCCCCAGCCACCATGACAAATGGTCAGGGATGATGGGAATTGTACTCCAAAATATCTGAAGCATATTAAATTGGGAAAGACTGCCTTAAACTGTGGTACTCTACTGTAAATCATAATCAGGTTGGGCCGAGAGATCAGAATAGGGCACTCTCACATCCCAGAAATAGATGCTGGGGGGAGAGACAGCCCATTACACCAGGAATGTGGGACCTGTGGCCACCCAGATTTTGTTGGACCACAACTCCCATCATCCTTGACAACCCTGCTGGCTGGTGCTGAAGGGAGCGGGAGTCAAACAATTTCTCAAGAACACCACCCCAGCTATCCCTGGCCTAGAACTTTACAGAAAGGGCTTCTCATTTCTGGGCATCTCTTCATGAAACCAAATATAAAGAGTGTTCTTGTTTAGTTGGTAATAAATATTCAGAATCTGAGAAAGGAAAACATTGTGCATAGATCCAGTTGGCGTATGATCCTGGTGAGATACAGGATGGTGTGTCTTCAAGTGCCCAGGTGATCTCCTGTTTCCCAGGTTTAGTAGGAAACCCACACAGAACAATGCAATGTATGGTCTCTTAGGTTCTATTTCAATGAAGATTTTGCACAGGTTCAGGGCAACTCAAAGTATTATCTGGAAATCACACACACACACAAATTTTGCAGTACAGTTATCCAGGCAAGCAATGTGTAAAAAAAAAAAAAATGCACATAAGGGGAAAGGCATACATTGGTGAAAGTAACACAAAAAATGCATTACTCCTGGGGAAATTGCTTTGCAAAATGTGAATATTAGGAGAAATTGGCATTCATGCTGATGAATGTTCAGGAGGATAATTTTTTTTTAAGTTCACAAACTGATGTGGAGAACCAGACTTAAGGTGGGAAAAATTAGGAACTAAGTGAAACCAAAATTAACAGATTCACCCATCCCTAGCAGAATGGCTTAAAGTCACACACCTCATTAGTTCTTATCTTGAGGGGAAAGTCCTTTTCTCTAGTTTATTTTAAAACCACATGTGGCACAGGCAATCTACAGTCATCATATTTTCTACTTTAATATATAAACACAGCTCTTTAAAACAGAGCTTTGAATTTCATTGGAGCAGCTGCAGTTGTAGAATGTGTTTAACCCAGGGGTAGGCAATCTAAGGCCCGGGGGCCGGATGCGGCCCAATCGCCTTCTCAATCTGACCTGCTGACAGTCCGGGAATCAACATGTTTTTACATGAGTAGAATGTGTCCTTTTATTTAAAATGCATCTCTGGGATAGGAATTCGTTCATCCCCCCCCCCCAAAAAAATATAGTCTGGCCCACCACATGGTCTGAGGGATGGTGGACCGGCCCATGGCTGAAAAAAGTTGCTGACCCCTGATTTAACCCTTTTCCTACTATCCTAATTGCCTCCTAAACTTGCTATTAGTTCATAGGTTCTCCATATCTATCTGTCTGTCTGTCTGTCTGTCTGTCTGTCTGTCTGTCTATCTATCCATCTATCCATCCATAAGTGATACAGCAGAAGGGGCAAAGGTTAAATTGCCCCAGTTCTGCTGCTCCAGTCAAAGTCCCAGGCCTCATTAATTCATTAATTGTTTCCTTAAAAGAATGATCTGATCACATGACAATAATTTGGCTGTCTTGGTCACAGTTTTAAACTATGGCGTTCGGTTTCTAAATTGGTTTCATGGTGCTTTGGGTGCCACAATAAAAAAAAGAGTTCTATCCAGTATTGCACAAGTGGGCTTTCCCTTGCACCCAAAGATTGGTGTAGAATGGGGGGTGCCAGGGGGCGTTGTCCTGGGCATACAATTTGGGGGGGGACCAGGTGCCCCCCGAGATCCCCGTCATGCCCTGCCTGGCTCTGGCAGGGAGGGCTTCTTCCCCCTCTGTGCCCTGACCCCAGGAGCACCCACCTGGCATCAGCAAGGGCTGGGCAAACGCCTGCCTGGTGCCTGTGGGGGCACGCCCACCCCAGGCACTGGCGAACGGTGCTACACCCGAAACAGCAAGGACAGGAGGGGAGAAAGGACAGGGCAGAAGCAGCCATAATAAATATATTAATTAAATAATTAAAGGCTCCTGTGAACCCAATGTACTCATCATCACCTGAAGAAGTTGCCTGCTACTTCTCTGCATGGGTGGGTGGGTGCCTATCCCCATGTATTGGTCTACATTTTAGGAAGGAAGTGAATTCAAATTTGTTATCACATCATAGGTACCTTAATAAGCACACAACAAATAAATGAATTCCTGTGAACTGTGTTTGAAGTAATGGCTTTGGATTAGAGCTGTCAGTAAATCTGGCCTGAACTAAATTTGAGGCAATTTAGGAGGTTCTTGAACCAAATGGCTGAAGGATTATAAAATAGTGAATCCCCCCTCATCTCCAAGATTATTTTGAAGATTCCTGGCCAAGTGAAGCATCTGAGGGTATTTTAAGAAAAGCCGAGAGTTTTGTTTTTTGTTTTTAAATAATATTTATTAAGATTTTAAAGGTTACAGAAATAAAAAGTAAAAATACCACATTAAACAAAAACAAAACACATCACAATATGAAAAAACAGAAAAATAAAATCCATTCAACAGAAACAAAAACACAAAGAAAAATACATCAAATCTCCTCATTTTGGCAGTTTTGATTGACTAGCAAAACTCTACGGGGTAGGGGGCTTGATCACCACCTGTGTGTTGTGAGATTGTTTTACACTGCCTCCAGCAAAAGTCAAGGTGAATGCGAAGGTTCCTGCTCAGGGAAAACATCTGAGGAATTGTTTTAAAACAATGATGCCAGTATCTAATCCTCTGTGAAGCTGTGGGAGGAATCCCTGTGAGGTAGTCAGGTCATCTTGTGCCAAATGCCAGTTCTAGCCCACCTGAACAGCTTAATATATTTATATCTATATATGTATATATCCATCTATATCAGCTGCTTGGATTTAAATCTGCATGGCTGTCTCTGTGGTGCTTTTAAAATGGAGCGTGCCTAATGTAGATTGTGTTCAGACACCATTTTTGAAAGGATCCAACATCACCAAACTTCCATTGCAGCAGATACTTCTGCCCTTAATGAGGCATCTGGTGAAAAGCAGCATTGTAGCAGCTGCAGGTGCTGTGAGCTCAGCCTCCGCCTCCTCCTCCCCTGTCATGCTGCCTAGCACAGCACAGGACAGAGCTTTAAGTCTCATTCGTTTCAATCGTATTTAAGCATGCCTGACTTCCTCTCAATTGTTTCCAGGGCCTCCTGGGTAAATGTAGATCTTTTGATGGCTAGTGCCCTAAGCAAATGGCTTTTGGCAATAAATCACAAAAGCATGAGCTCTGTTTCCCCTCCAGGCTATGTTATGCTATGACTCGCAAGAAGAAATCATTAGCGGCTTTGGTGAGGCATATAGCTATAGTTTGTGATAGGAGAGGGCATTACTCTATGGAGAACACATTTATTATAGTCCTGATAGAGAAAGTACACAGAAGAAAAAACTGGAGGAGGACAGGCTAAAGATATACGTTAGACTGAAGATTTTGGGGGCCAAGTGGCCATGTGACTACTGGGGGGTGGGGATCATTAGGAAGATTCTTAATGATGAATGAATGAAAAGGAGTGGGAAAGTGCAGCTGCAACACCAGGGAGGCCACTTTGCTAACAGACAAGCTGATGTTGCGGGGGGGGAGAGAGAGAGACACTAAGGATGTTGCAAATCTTTGTTTATTTAGGGCATTTCTCTCCTGAGTTTTCAGCTTTAAAAGTTCTCAAGGATACTTATAAAACAAAGTTGCACACAGACACAAAATCCCCTTCAACCACCATCAGGGAGTGGAAGAGGCAAATGGCAACTGGTTCCACAGCATCCCCCGGAGGGGCCTGGACCTTCCCTCTGGTGCCACTGCAGGGAAGCTTGCTGACTTTCCTCTCCCTCCAATGCAGCCAGGTGGAGCAGCTGCAGCTGTTTGGGGCATGGAGGTGCTAAATGGCTCCAGTCAAGCCAATGCAGGAGGTCCTACCTCAGGGGAGCAAGTCTTGCCCCACTCTCTAACACAGTGAGACTAGCCATGATTTCCTGCTCCTAATATGAAAACTGCATATTTACTATCGTGGATGAGTAGCTTGAACAAAATGGTTGAAACCGCATTTCTAGAGCATTCAGCCATCAAGCCGAGCCTTGTTTTGGGTGGGAGGCAAGGTGAAATTAAGAAATGCAGCAAAGCTTCTTGCATCATAACTGGAGGTGGTTCTGAGATGCTGCCCAGGGCCACTGCATTCTGCCTTTGATTGGCTAGGTCCTTGGCCAACTTCAAGTCCAAATAAGGCCACCGGCTTTTGTTCAGTGGACCCCATAATAGGTTTGTTGTTGTTTAGTCATGTCCGACTCTTCGTGACCCCATGGACCAGAGCACACCAGGCACTTCTGTCTTCCACTGCCTCCCGTAGTTTGGTCAAACTCATGTTCGTAGCTTCGAGAACACTGTCCAACCATCTCGTCCTCTGTCGCCCCCTTCTCCTTGTGCCCTCCATCTTTCCCAACATCAGGGTCTTTTCCAGGGAGTCTTCTCTTCTCATGAGGTGGCCAAAGTCTTGGAGCCTCAGCTTCATGATCTGTCCTTCCAGTGAGCACTCAGGGCTGATTTCCTTAAGAATGGATACGTTTGATCTTCTTGCAGTCCATGGGACTCTCAAGAGTCTCCTCCAGCACCATAATTCAAAAGCATCAATTCCTCAGCGATCAGCCTTCTTTATGGTCCAGCTCTCACTTCCATACATCACTAATAATAGGTTTTGTTTCTGTCAGATGCTTAGCAGCCTCAAGCACCAAGCATGCTGAACAGGTAGCATTTTGTATTAAACTTTCATCAGAAGAAAAGTATCTAGAAAACATTTGCATATGAAAATGTTTATTTACTTTTAAGCATTTAAGCTTCACCATGTGGTCACAGCTTAAAATAATTGAATCATGTAAGCCCTTCCACCACTAAAGGCCTGTACAAAAAGGTCCATCTTGACTTACATTGAAATGTATACAGGGAGGAGGCCAGATGCACCTTTCATGGTGGCTTTTGACAATCTGGGGGCCAACTCAGAAAAGTCCTTCACATGGTGATAGAACTGCGAGCAGGGCTTCCCTGCAGATCTTAACATCCAACATGTCTATATAGCAGGAGATGCTCCTTCAGATAAATATTTGTGCCTTCAAATGGAGAACATGATGTTCAGTAAAGCTGATGGCAGATAATAATAAAAAGGTGATGATGCATATTATAATTCAGATTATTATTATTATTATTTTAAAAAAACTCACTTTTGCAGTAAGTGTCTTGAATTTGAAAGGCACATATGTTGATCCCAGTCTAGTTGTACTTGTAATCAAATCCTTCCCAATCAGAATCACTGCTGTGCATTTCATGTGCGATTGAAAAGTATTGGCTCCAGTACAATCAACTAAAAAGCGTCTTTAAATCAGATTTAAAAAGAGGATTTGGTAAAGAAGAATAAAAATTACATAAGGTATTGCTAAAAAAGAAAAGAAAAAACATTATCAAAGGAATACAATTTACTATTAAAGTGGGACCTACAAGAAGAGGTAAAAGAGGTGATGGTAAAATGGGGTCAAGACATCGGCCACACAATCTATTTGGAACAGTGGGAAAAACTCTGGAGTATAGACATTAGGTTCACCGCTTGCTATGCTATAAAAGAGAATTTAAAAAAAAAAAAAAAATCAGGTGGTACCTAACACCATCCAAGCTTGCTAAAATCTACAAACAGAAGTCCAACCTATGCTGGAAATGTGGAAAACTGGAAGGAACAATGTTTCACATCTGGTGGAACTGCGAAAAAACCAAGGCTTACACGAAGAACTTTAAAAAATGTTTAAAACATCTATACAAAAGAAACCAAAGGCATACTTACTTGGCCTATTGGGAAAAGACATACCTCAGAAAATGAAAGGAATTTTCTTATATGCTACAGCAGCCGCCAGGATAATATATGCTAGCAAATGGAAGAGTGAAGTAATACCCACGAAAGAAGAATGATTAAACAAACTAAGTGAATTCATATAAATGGCAAAGCTAACTGCATATACAAGAAGGCAGACAAACCAAAAACTTAGATCCGAATGGCAATGTTATATAAATAAACACTGTTCAAAACAGAACATGTTGATATGCTTAGACTAAAGGAGTAAAGTGGAAAGGATAGAACTAATTAGGATGCGATGAGGAGATTAAAATTCAACAACATGATTGCAATGAGAGTACTGAAATTAAAAATTAAGGAAGTCGAGGTGTGGTGGAAGGGAGTGACGGGTGGGTGGGACTGCACAAGGGGGAGGATACAGGTTTATATATGTTTATGTCCATGAGTGTGTTTTTTCCTGTTGTATTGGAAGGTACCCTTTCTATGTAGTTTGAAAATTTAATAAAATATTTAAAATTTTAAAAAGATTAAAAAAGAAAAGAAAAGTATGGCTACACGCACCACAGTGTGTAACTGGGGAGGCACATCCCATTGAAAGCAATGCAGTAGTAGGGATACACAGCACTGACATTCAGAACTGCATTCTGATCCACATCTCAACATGCTTTACATTGACACAGCACATACTGATACTGTAAGTGATATGCACATTGGTGTCCTTACTTAGATCTGAGTATCTCAGGTCTTCACTGGAGATCAGGTCAGTTTATAAAGTGGCTAAATACAAGCAAACAATGTGACAAAGATATCATCTGTGTGTGATCTACAGTCCCTTTAATACTGTCATCCACTTTTATTCCCAACTAGAACATTTACTGCAATGCTTTTAATTTATAGCATGAAATGTATACCGCTAGCAGTTTCATAGTTCCATATCAATATTTTAGAATTACTCGATGAGAAAGGAATAATTCTTAGAGAATAATAGTTTTGTCAGTGTTCCTGAAAACATTTTGATGTAATAGTCTTTCTTATATGAAGCTAAAATCTTTATGCTTTTGGAAATAATTGATATGTATCAAGGGAAGAACATCCATCAGTAATTCATGGGAAGATTCCAGGGCATATTAACACAATATTGAATAGATAATCCTTTGAGAAACTTTGCTACAAAAGCAACATGGAGATCTCAGTTACCAGGCCATGGATGAAATGAGATTTGCCTGATTTCCTTTTGCTGGAGGAAGAGGGACAATGTCCTAAACCTACCCTCCCACAAATGACCAACCAGTCTGATGGCAAAGCAATATTTGGAAAGGCTCTAGAACAGATCATGACGAAGTCAGCCTGAGCATTTAGAAAAAGGTGCTGTATCACAAAGGGGGTGTCCACATGCAAGTATTATTTATCTGTTAATTCATTCCCCACCCCTATAGTAGACTATATTTGAATTTGAATGAAGGGCGGTGTGGCGTTTGCCTCCTAGGATGGGTCAAGGAAAGGGTTAAAATGGGTGTGATGTGATTGGCCAGTGAGAATGCAAGGGGGGAGTAAAAGAGTGGGAGGTTTTGAAAAGTGAGTTGAGGTTTGGGAGTTGGGAGTTGAGGCTCGGGTGTCGGAGAAAGGAAGAGGGTGGGATAGGCAGTGGGTTGGTCGAGTTGTATTGTGAGAGAGTGAGAGGAATTGTTAGGGAGTTAGATAGATCGTTGGGAATAATTCAGTGGGAAGTTGTTAGGAGCTAAGATTTAAGAAACTGACAAGGGAAAAATAAACCGAAACCATACGCTTATTCCTGCACTTAAAAATAAACTTGATTATTTGTTTATGTTAACAACTGTCTGGACTCCGTGTGTCCCCGTGAGAAGCGGGGTGGTGGCAGCGAAGAAAGCAACCGCAGTGGTGGCACAAGGTCAATAGACCGTGAAACGTCCGGGGGCCCTGTGTGATCGCCACAGGTGGTATGCAAATCTAACAAATAATAATAATATAAGAGGAGCACACTTATTCGGTCACGTAAGCGTGCACGCTTTAGAACCCTAAACTTGTGGGGAATCTACATGACTAAAGGAAACTACTCACTGCAGAATTTGCACCCAATTCGTGGAGGATAACGGGGTGGAGCTAGCACCCTCATTTTCACCTCTCATTTTGGGTGCATACCCTCCAAGTGTCCCTATTTTCCAGGGACAGTGCTGGAATTACAAAAGTCATCCTGACTTCTGATTTGACCCCCCCCCCCCCCGCAGTGCTGCTGCCACTGAGCTCCGGGAGGAGGAGGAGGAGCCAGCCATTTTCCTGAGCAGCAGTGGTGGTAAGGAAGCACCCCATTGCCTCTCCATGGCCGCCACTCCCGGCCTCCTCCCTTGGGCAGCTCTGGGCAGGAGGAGGAGGAGAGGCTGCCACCGCCGAGGCCCCGCCCTGAGGGGCAGGCAGAGGGCGGGAAGAAAGGGAGCAGAGTGGAGCCCAAGGAGTCTGGATTATATATATGTATATATATGTTTTGTGCATCTGTGTCTATTCTTTTTGTAAATCTACCAAAAAATAAAATTAAATTGGGATTAAGGAGTTTTCTCAGTATATAAAGATAAAAAAAAGCAAAATATAACCAGGTAAGATTGAATAATCACTTTAACGGCGTTAATATCAGTAGGTTTGGAAAGTTTTTTTATACCAGAAGGTCTGTTGAAAAGCACAGAAGTGGCCTGGGAGATCCCCTTGGACAGTGAATGAATGAATGAATTTATTATTTCAGTCATAGACCAGTTCCAGCAATATCAAGGAAGTCATAAAACATGATAGGGATATATTTGAATTTGCAATTAGGTATAACAGGGACAATACAGATATAGCAACAGTTAAAAAATATATAAATTAAAACTTAGTCACTAACATATAACCTAAAATTATCATTTAAGGCCTTAATCATTATAATACCACAGCTTGTTCCCTACGTTTTATGGCAATTGCACAGAATTTGGCTACCCTTAACGTGATCTCAGGATCCTTGTCTTCTACCAGGGATTTTAGACATTGAAGTTCGGATTCATTTGGGGCTTTTTTTGCATAGCAGGGGTAATAAATACCGAGCGTCTATCCCCGTAGAAACGGCAGTGTAACAAGGCATGAAAGACAGTTTCCACCTCCATCAAGCCACAGGGCAGACTCATTCCGCGTATGGTTTACCCTCAAATCCACCCTGCAATAAGGCAGATGGCAGCACGTTGAATCTAGCAAGGCTAAATGACCGTCTGTATTTAGGTATTTGTAATTTTGACAAATAATTGGCTCGGGTAAATCCCCTCCCATTATCTTTTATTGCTGGGTGTTCCTTGGACAGTGAGTTCCTGTTCACACATCTCAAACAAGTTTGCTTCCAAGGAGAGAACAGCTGACGTCGCCTTCTTATTTGGTGTATGGATTAAAGCACACATGAATTAATGTTCTGCTTTATAACAGCTTTGTTATAAAAAGAGTCTATATTGTACAGCCTAGATTTTTCCACACCATTGTGGAAAGTTGCACAACTCATTTGTGCAGTTAAACAGATTTAGATCTATGTCATTCATTTGGAATACTGAATTATGGTCATTATTTTTATATCCATTCATTGGTTGTGAATATTAAATATTTTGGACTAACTACTAGATAGATGGGTTTTGTTTAGTACAATGCTTCCTTCTGATTCTTCATTTTAACCACTGTTATCAAATGAAACAATGTTGTCATATCCATTTACCTGAATGCGGCTCAAGCGGACTTGACTCGCAGAGCTGGAACCCATGATCTGCATTTGTTTCTTCTGTCTTCCATCCAGATGAACAGACAATTACACAATTTTATAATTTAGTGTATTTCACAAGCTTCCAATTATAGCCATGGTAGATCATTAATCTTATTCAGAATCATTTACCAGTGATAGCTGCCTCATCTCCCAAGCCTACTCTTAATTTGTGTACTGTAATTCATTTAAATATATGCACATTTTAAAAATGGCCAATTGTCTTTCCCTGAAGCTATATTAAATAAAAAAAGCTTAGGTGTAAGAATCAATTCAAGGGGAGTATAAGCTATTTCACAATTTGAGGGCATGGTGTCTGTGTGTGCGTGTGCACACACATGCACACTTGTAATAGTAAAAAAATGCATTTTCAAAAATTCATAATTTAAAGTCAGCTTGCAGACTTGTTTATTTCTGGAGAATAAATTCTGAGTGATGTGGTCTTGGAAATCAATAAAGGCATCCGCTTGAAGTTATATATCTGATTTATGTTGGTCTCCTCATATACTGTCCAGGGGAAAGAAATTGCCATTTAAGCATATTGCCATTAAGATATAGTGTCTGAAGCATGCATGATTAGGTAATTGCTATCAATCATCCACTCCATGCTTGTGGCAAGAAGAGAAAATTGAGCCATGTCCAAATACAATAAAAAGGGATAAATCTTGGTATTACATTTAAAGCTTGCATCGGTTCCTTTTGAGATGTCAGAACAAAATTCCTTTGTTCTGTCTCCTCCGCCACCAGTCATTTGCACACAGTGCTTATGGCAGCACCTCATAAGTTTTTAGGAGATGCTTAAAGAAATGGCTCCTTTATGTCACTCCCTTCTCAGTGTTTATACATAGAAAAGGGCATCTTTTCTAGAATTTCACAGTACTTTTTGAGGAGCCGGTCCTGTGTCTCACGGCTCAAGCATAGGAATTGTTTTGCAGCATCAGATCTCAACAAGGCCACAGGAAGCATGGGGGGGGGGGCTCAAAATACATCTTTGCTGGGGGTGGGAGGCCAGCTTCAGCAAGGACTGAAAGATCACTCTTGGATAAATACAAGGTTATTTAAAACAACAACACAGAATCAAAAGCACTTGTCATTTGTTCAAATCCTCTTTATAACTGTACATTAGCAACCTATGAGCTCCGTTTTTTAACTAGTCAGATGAAGATTGGTCCACTTCGTCAAGTACAATCTCTCCAGGGCCAGAAGCAGGGGGTCTTTCCCAGATGGGCCTCCACTCTCTTTCCTGGATAAAGAGGTAAGTTTAGTTGGCACTGAAATCCAGGCAATGTAGGTGCCAGCTGGATTTCAAGAGGGAGATTCCACAAAGGCCCTTTCACAAGACCCATTTGGTGATGGAAACATTCATTTTTTGTAATTTGGGTAAAGACTAAAAGAGAATTCCCTGGCTGCTTAGATCCATATTTGGGGGAAATACTCCTTGGTACTGGGTACTCCCAGCAGGGATTTAAAATCACAAAACATGCAGTAAAGTATGGAAATATAAGTTATTAGACCTTTAAAATCTCTCATTCTAAATTCTTTCCAAAATTTCCCACTTCCTTTAGCATAGAAAGAGACTACACATTTGGTAAGTTAAAAATGGTTTACTTACAAACTCCTCAAAGGTCAGATTCATGTGATTTTGCGTGCAGCAGGAAGAAAAGACAGGCAATACAACTTAGTTTCAAAACTGGTAAGTGTTTCTGCATTATTTGTTTAGAAACACAAAGATGGCTTGTTAAAGCCACATGATCTGGGCTTGGAGCAACCATCCCTGGCATCCTTACTGGTTGGTTCACATGGTGGAAAGGAAAAAAAGAAAGGAAAGTGGGGGAATAAAGAGTTTGATAGCTAGCTAAGCCTGGCATGACAGCTTACTCTATAGTCTTAACCCAGGCATAGGCAAACTCAGCCCTCCAGATGTTTTGGGACTACAACTCTGATCACCCCTAGTTAACAGGACCAGTGGTCAGGAATGATGGGAATTGTAGTCTCAAAACATCTGGAGGGCCGAGTTTGCCTATGCCTGTCTTAACCCCTTGAGGTTGATACATCCCAAAGAAAAACAAGTAGGACATTTCCAGAAGAACTTAGAGCCTGAGAAGGTTGATATAGGGAGAATAACTGAGCCTTGAGTAGTTCGGGATTTTAAGGGTCCATCTTAAAACCTTTGGTAGCATACAGGCAGGTCTAAGTGGACAGCTGTTGAAAACAGTACAGAACCAGAGGGACAGGACTACATGTACTCCTGTGGAATAATAATGTGTGCTCTGAAATACTGGGAAAGTGCAACTGCTCCTCCCCAAATGGTGCCTCTTACTAAGGCACATCTGGATTCTAATTCCTCTGCTTGTGAATTGTCCCCAACATGAGACACTTGTGTTAACCCAAGAAAGTAAAAAGTGACACAAAAATCTTAGCATCCCCCATTTCCAAACTCTTCCATCATTCTTCAGATACAAATGTGGTTTAGGGGACATGTGTGTCCTGACACCACCTCTATACTAATGCAAGCCAGAGAGATGCAAAACTGCAATATTAAACTTCACTCATCTTAATGGCATTCTTTTCATTACCTGCAGGATTCTGACAGAAGTAGCTGAAGTGGACCTTCTACATTCACCTCAGATTTCCTGCAAGATGGAATTTTGTGACAACTCTGTCACTAACCTGCTTGCTGTCACAATCTCTTGAATGGTTATCTATCACATCTACCAGCTGTTAAGATAGCAGGACACTCGAGCTGTGGTGCTGATGATCAGATTGCCTCAGATTAGATCTGAAGCAAACCTGACCCACATATTTCTGACTTTACAGAGACATCCTTAGAATTTTGCAATTTGTAGAAAACGATAGATAAAGGCTGAAAAATGATGGAAGAATAGTGGCAACGGAGAACTCGATGGGTATGGTATGTTTAGCTTGGATAAGAGGAGACTGAGAGGAGATATGATAGCCATCTTCAAAAATCTAGAGGGCTGTCACATGGAGGTTGGAGCAAGCTTGTTTTCCTCACTCCAGAGGGTAGGATCTGAACCAATGGCTTCAAGTTGCAAGAAAGAAGAGTCTTAACTCAGGAAGAACTTTCTGATATTGACAAGCTGGAAGATGTGCCAAAGAGGGCAACCAAGAAGATCAAGGGTCTGGAAAACCAGCCTTATGCAGGATGGTTGAGCGAGCAGGCTATGTTTAGTCTGGAGAAGAGGAGCCTGAGAGAAGATATGATAGCCATCTCCAAATATCTGAAGGGCTGTCACATGGAAGATACAGCAAGGTTGTTTTCGCCTGCTCTGGAGGGTAGGACACAAACCAATGGCTTCAAATTACAAGAATGGAGATTCAGACTCAACATCAGGAGGAACTTTTGGACAGTGAGAGCTGTTCAACAGTGGAAGGGACTTCCTTGGAAGGTGGTGGACTCTCCTTCCTTGGAGGTTTTGAAACAGAGGTTGGATGGCCATTACTCATGGATGCTTTAGTTGAGATACCTACATTGCAGGGAGTTGGACTAGATGACCCTTGGGGTCCCTTCCAACTCTACAGTTCTATTATTCTAAGTGTGGGTGCTGCCACACTGCAACTGTTGTTTTGTCTTGCCGCACACTGACTTTTTTGTCTCCAGCTCTCCACAATCACCAGCAGGGTCTTCTCTCAGTTCTTTTACCTGAGATTCCAGAGGTGCCAGGGAGTGAACCTCTCCAGAGGTGCTCGCATGTGCTGCTGAGACTCTCATTCCACTCTCTTATAACTAGTTTGAGAGAGAAAATGGAAGTGATTTCTTAAAAATATGGTCTTTCTATCATTCATTTTGAATTGGTTGATAGGCCACCCAGAAAATACAAGGCCATATTTCTTTAATAAATTGGGGGGACGAGAGTAGACTAGTCATTATTTATTCATGCAAGTATTTATATACTGCTTTTAATCACAAAACAGTTTACAAAAAAAAAAACCAGGTTGAATAATGCAATATATAAGATAACAAATAAAACATTAAAATCTATTAAATGAGACAGCATAATAATTCCATAAATCAGAGCAGGCCAGCCAGATTTTACCATAACTCTCATTGAATAAAAATGTCTTAAAGAAGTGTAACAAGGATGTGGGAAAGAAAGGCCCATGGCTGTGGTGCTGCTATGGAAAAGGTGCCCGCCCTTTCATCTCCCCATAGTGAGCAACGTTTGCTTGGGGGCATGCGGGTGATCAGCAAAAAGGCTGCCTCCCCCAATTTCAGAGTCCAGGCAAAGGTACTCTGTCAGATGCCCAGGTGTCTGTGTATTCAGGGTTTTATGCTTTACCACCAGCACCTTAACTTGTGCCCGATTATTACAATGAAGATCCTTTATGGCAATTTTATGACTGTGCACTGAAATGCCAGTCAGCACTTTTGTGGCAGCACTAGTGAAGCGGGGACGCTATTGGAGCTTGCAAAACTCTGGCCAGGAACGGGCACAACTGGCAAAATGTAACTGTAAAATAAAGTTCCATGCCACAGGAATACCCCCAACCTGTCCAGAGAAGGCTGAACACCAGTTTCCCAGACACAAGATCCGCTCACCAACAGTGCTTCTGTCCTGTTGGGATTCAGTTTACTGGCTCTCTTCCAATCCGTTACTGCCTTCAAGCACTGGTTCAGCAATGACACAGCTACATCTGACTCAGATGGTATGGAGAGGTTGAACGAGGTGTTCCTCTGCCTATTGAGGAAACTGAGCCCCAGACCTCTTGACGACTGTATCCAGTGGCCATGTCTTTATGGGGCAGGCAGGGAAGACTCACTAATAAATCAAAAATGTTCATGCTCTGTTGCCTGGTGGAAAAAAATGGTTGTAGGTTTTGATTCCTATATCCCTATTATTTTAAGCTGCATTTGCATCTGGTGTGCATGTTGCCCCCACAGATCCACCACAGAGAGGTCTGTACATAATGGAAGTTGCTCCTTCCTTGTTCTCTCCCACACCACAAAGAGTGAGTTCTAAGGTAAAGCAATTTTAGTGTTATCCATTCCTTTACACAGGAGGAATTGATGATCTGCTCTTTCACCTGTTTCTCTTCTTTGTGACAAATTGATCTGATAAACCAGAAAATTAAACTGTGTCTGGAGGAGCCAGACTAAATTCTGTACAAATACAAGGAGAGAGTGGATAAGTATTTCTAGGTAGCAGATGGGCTTTTTTGATGAAACTTTAAAAATTCACAGCAACTAATAGTACTGTACACACACCAGCCCCATGAGATAAAGGGGAATAAAGAAATAGATGAGATATTATTACTGGGCTGGAAACTTAGTTCTATTTCTTCTGGAAATAGAAAGGACTCTGATCTAGCAGAGATTATGAATGGAAGTGAGTTGTTTTTTGCCCATTCTTCAATCCACCGGCATTCTCCCACAACATGTTTCCCCTGTTTCAGAGTGTTCTCCAAACTGCAGAGCACATTTTCCGATGATGTGGGGCATGGGTGGGAAATATGTGGCCCTCCATATGTCATTGGACTCCATCTCCAGCATGGTCATTGGTCAAGAATGATGGGAGCTATAGTCCAGCACCATTTGGAAGGCCACAAGTCCCCCACCCCTGGTGGAGGGGTCTGTGTCTCCCCCAGCATCTATTTCTGGGATCTGAGAGTGCCTTGTTTTGTGAGTGGAATGTTGCTCACAGATCTCAGTGTCCAACTTGATGGTGATGATTTAAATAATCTGGCAGCATTTCTCCATTTGATACACGCCATAGATTTTGAACCATAACTCCCATCTTTCCTTCCCCATGCTGGCTGGGGCTGATGGGAGATCTAGTCCAAAACATCTAGAGGACGTCAGGATGGGGAAGCCTAGTTTAAGAGTACAAAAGGAGATACCAAGTTGACAATGGCAGCTGGAACAAAAGTTATCATAACCACAATAATGGATTCCAATTGGTGTGAGCTGAATTCCCATCAAATGCAGCTTACATGGAAATTTCTTAACTTATTTCTGTACACAGGAAGAGTGGTGGAAAGAAACTAAGCAGCTGGCTGATAAACATATGAATGGGCCCTGTATTGTACACCGAAACACTGGAATAAGGTACACTCCAAATGGCCCCAATGTAAAGCCTCTGCTGGGCGTAACAGACCCCTACTCCCTTCTTAGTAGAACTGAGATTATTAGCCATTCCCTTTCAAATAAAAGTAACATATTTTGGCATGATGACAACTGACAATACACTGCCCTGTGATCTTTGGCTAAAGGACAATATATAAATTTAATACAGAAGAAGAAGAAGAAGAAGAAGAAGAAGAAGAAGAAGAAGAAATTAATCCCACAGGTAAAAAAATATCCAGTGAAATAGGAAGTAGCATTATCTCTTAGCTTAATGCTAACAAACCTTGTTAGCTCATCATACCCAATTCCCAATACACCTTTATTATATGATTATATGCAACACCTTTTACCAGATCTCTCCATAGCTGTGATTTTTTAGGTAAGACAACAATAATTGGACACATTAGTCCAGAATGCAGTAGTATTCTGTGAAGTGCTGTTCTATATTTGTATCATTTCATTTTCCCTATTTTTTAATTCCAGAGTTTTGTCACAAATTGTTTTCACCATTTCTACATTTGAGAGAAATGAGGTTAATGAGTTATCCAGTATATCTTAATGATGGCCACAAATTCGGAAAGCACGGAGGCTGGAACTGGTCAAATAAGCACCCAGCAAATATGTATACATTTCCCAGAATTTGCTTGCAAAATGCTGAAAGAGGAGAATGCTCTCCCCAAACCACACAGTTTTTAGAAAATAAGTTTCATGAATATGCATAAATAAATGGACTTGTACTGTGTGCAGGAGAGCAAATGCTCTCAAACTTCATCTTGGAGGGGTCTGCAGTTGCCGTTGTGGTGAACAAGTCAGTATGGAAAACAATACATGGCTCATTTAGTTATCCTTCCCCTATTTAACTCCACTGGTGCTATTTTGTAGCACCCTGCTTGTGGTTAACGCTTAGCTGGAATGAAATATTCAACGCAGCAATAGAGAAATTAAAATAGTAATTTATTTGTCAGACAAATAAATAAGAGGCACAGTGGTACATGGTTACCAAGCTCTGGCCTGGCCTCCTGCCATTCTGGCCAGCACTTATATTCCCTTAATCCAGCCCCCTTTGCTCCTCCTGTGGCTGCCTCTGTCCAATCAGCCTGGTTGAAATTCCTATTGGCTGTTTGCTAGAACCAATCACAAAAAATACACCCACAAAAGATACACCCATTTCCTTGCCCTTATAAGGGAGACAAAGAGCTATATATATGACATATAAGTAATAATATATCTTACATGGAATCTTAATTACCAGCTCACCTCTTGCCCTTCTTGCCCTATTGCCTTCTAAAACAAATGTTTAATCTTACATTTTTTATGTTCAACAGATGTCAAGGATCTTGAGTTTCACATCAACATTGAAAGATTTCCTTCATTTAATGTTTCTAAACAAATGCCTGACAACTATATATCAAGACTGCTTGGATGGCGTCTTCTGTCTGGCAGGGGGGGGGGGCTGGTGGCTGACTTAATTTCAGGATAAATACAACTCTTACAACCATATGAAATAAGAATCTAGCATTCCTTAAATCCTTTGCATAATTACATTTAAGCCAATATATTTAAGCTAATATATTTCATACATTTATCATAGGTAGCCTCTTAAAAGAATAAAGCTTTTCAAAGTAAAAAGGAAGAAACTCAGTAAAACAGCTTTTAAAAGAAGCCTCTTCAATTTAAGAAAGAATGGCTTTAGAAAAAGACTTCCCCAAAAATGCTCTCTTTCTTCTAGCTAAATGTTTTTCTTTCCATTTGCTCCTGGCCTTTCAACCTTAGAAAGAAGATCTGGCTCATTTTACTGGGAGGCACATTAGTATTATCTTTCCCCATTCCTAATGGTGTTTTTTCAGCCTTGGGGCAGCATATGTAATTCTCCCTTTTTATGACTTTGAGAATTGTTTTTCTACTATAAATCAATGGGGCCCTCTTGTCTTAGGAGAATGGCCAAGGTTTCTTCTGCCTGGCATGAAACATTTGAAAATCCTTTTTTAAGCTCATTTTTAAATACAAGCCTTGATTGAAATATATAGAAGCTTTGATAAAAATGCAGGCTTATGGTTAGGTGCCTCATTCCCCCCTTTCAAGCTCAAGGACCTTCATCCCAAGTGTCCTTGATAGCTTGACCTTCATCATATTCCTGAGGTAAAGCTCTGTATAGGGCCATGATATGAGGTAGAGTTTCATTTGAAACCATCTTGCTAATTGTACTTCTAAAACATGAAATGATACATGGCATCATACATAAAACCAATACTACTACTGTCAAGAAAAACAAGCAAGACAATAGTATCCCTTTGAGTCCTGTGACATTAGGTAACCAATTGGTGAGCCATCCCATATCCCATCCTTCCCATGTTTGTACTGGGACATGTGCTATATTCTCCATCTTTGTGGCCAACACACGGATTGCCTCACCATTATCAGAAATGTTAAAGCAACAGGCATTCCCTGTCAAGTTCAAGACTCCACATAGGCCTCCTTGCCTGGCAAGTACATAATCCATTCCCATTTTCAGCTGCAAAATGGCGGCTCTACTTTCATCCAACTGTTGTGCAATAAGTCTCAAACTCTGGGCCGTTGCATTGGTTACAAGTTCCACTACTGCTTGCAATCGAATTATTCTGTTTAGATTATAAATAGGATCCCGTGCCCCTTGTATGAGCTCACCAGGATTCCAGGAGGCAGGATCATAATAGGCTATAATGCGCTCTGGTGGCCAATCATCAGTACCGCTCCAACTTTGGGTACTTCCTCCTGCTATATGAGAAATATCAGCATTCCTTCGTGTTCGCCTGGCCGAACTAGTGGGCATAATCCACATTGGTGGTAATACCCAACCCAAGAAACAAGTCCCACTCCATTTGGAAGGGAGTTTCTTGTATGCCCATTCTCCACATATCCACCACAACCATCGGGTCTGAGGTTTTTGGTACGGGGAATACAGAAGGCGAAATACCAAAAGGGGTAGAGAGTTTACAGTGCAGTATGTTAGATTGCCTTTTTCTGTCACAGTTATGTTCCACACCACTTTCCATGCGTGAATAAAAGGAGGTGCACAGGGCAAGGTATTCCGAGTTCGATAGGTAGTACCGTGTGCCCAGGTATGACTATTCTTCTTATAATCCCAAGTATAGTGACAATGAGAAGAGCCTATCATGGGAGAATCAGCTGCATCTGATGATTTATGTACACAGAATTCCCCTTGTACAGGTATAACTCGTAATGGTTTAGTTGAGTTCCATCCGGGGAAATTCTGTATTTCAGTTTGGTGTGGCATTTCGCTTACCATACCAATAGCATCTAATGGTATCGGTAATAAGGGCATACCTCCCTCTGAATCATCTGGCCCAAGAGAGCAAACAAGGCAATTGGTCCTATTTGCAACATTAGCTACCATTTCAGCTAAACCTACCCACATATTGTGGTCATGGCTGAATCCATATTTAGCCAATTTGGTCAGATTCAAGGACCCTTCCCCTTCCCAAGGGATCAGGATTAATAATAAAATCATGTTGATGTCTAGTATATGCATTCCTTCCACAAAAGATTACCTTATTGTGATAGCAAATAATTATTAGCCCCAATATAATTCCCCCAGTGACAGAAATGGGGAACCACCAAGACCAAAACATATATCCCGAGGATCCCCAATGAGTAATATCTCTGATAATTGTTCCACAAGGGGGGCAGTCAATCAATTGTATTAGAGAATCTTTCCGTTCACAGTCGCTGGTTCAGACGCTCCTCAAGCTTCAGGCGTGCGCAGGTCAGCCAGCTTCCAGGTTGTGGCTGCAGCAGGCCGGTCGTCAAATGTTGCCCGTGACCTAGCCCGTTCCCGGTAGGGCTAGATACAGGGGTTTTTGGAGAGAGTTAGTTTTAAAGGATTAGAGGGGTCACCTTTGCACGTCCAACTGCCTTCAGACTTCTTCAAACGAGAGTGATGAATCCAGGGGGTCACCTCAGCTACCTTCACCGCTGTTGGAGTAGAGAGCAAGACGGTGTAAGGTCCACGCCACTTAGGTGCAAGTGGATCACGTTTCCACTCTTTCACCCATACGCTATCGCCAGCCTGGAACTGATGAATCGGCTCGGCAATGCTGCACGGCGTGCGCTCGAGGGCCCACCTGTTAAGAGAAACAAAAACACGGGAGAGAGATTGCACTTGTCCCTGTGTCACATGATCTCCTATTTGTTTAAGGTCAGCTGGAATATCCTGAACAAAGGAGGGCGGTCTCCCATACAGGAGCTCAAAAGGTGACAACTTAAGTCTTTTTGTGGGTGCACACCGAACACGAAACAGTGTTATGGGTAACACATCTACCCATCCCAATCCCGTTTCCTGGGTTAATTTTGCCAATTGGGTTTTCAGAGTCCGATTCATTCTTTCAGTTTTCCCTGAACTCTGAGGCCTATATGCTGTATGCAGTCTCCATTTTACTTGTAGGACTCGACATACTTCTTGTACTACTTGATCAATGAATGCTGGCCCATTATCACTTCCAATGCATCTAGGTAATCCAAACCTTGGGATCAATTCAGTGAGGAGTCTTTTAGTTACCTCTCGTGCCTTTTCAGTTCGGGTGGGAAAAGCTTCAACCCATCCGGTAAGAGTATCTACAAACACAAGGAGATACTTGAATCCCTTAGAAGGGACCAGCTCTGTGAAGTCCACAATTAGGCTTTCCATGGGGACGTATCCCACATGCTGAATTCCAGGAGGTTGTACCGGTCCCTGCCTGGGATTGTTTTTAGCACAAAGAACACATTTCTGTGAAATGCAAGTTGCTAATTGTGATAGATTAATAATATACAACTTCCGACTGAGACTCTCTCTAGTTGCAGTACCGCCAAGGTGAGTAGATTCATGATAATTTCTTACAATTGTGCCTGCTAGATGATGAGGTACATAAATCCTATTGTCCGGCAGGATCATCCAACCGTCCTTCACAACTGCTCCTTCCTGTTCAGCCCACTTCCTCTCTTCTGGGGTATAGTGAGGTTTAACATCTTCTGGAACTACCTCTGGTATGAGGGCTGCTATAAATCCTCCCACAGGCTTTTGGGCTGCCTCTCGGGCTGCTTTGTCAGCAGCATGATTTCCTCTGGTTATTGGATCCCTTCCTTGTCCATGACCTTTGCAGTGCATTACAGCAATCTGTTCTGGAGCCCATACTGCTTCTAACAGGATTTCTACTTCAGGTCCATATTTCAAAGCCTTCCCGTGGGCTCCGATTAGACCTCTTTCTTTCCATAGAGCTCCATGTGCATGCAGGGTTAAGAAGGCATATTTTGAATCAGTATAGATGTTTGCCTTACATCCGGCTGCCAATTGCAGAGCTCTAGTTAAACCTATAAGTTCAGCCTTTTGTGCTGAGGTGCCAGCAGGCAAAGCCTCAGCTTCCACAACTTCCTCATTGGTGACCACAGCATATCCTGCTCGTCTGGCACCTTCATGCAGGTAACTGCTACCATCCGTATAATATACAACATCTGGATTTTTCAATGGCTCATCTTTCAGATCAGGTCTACTGGAATAAACTTCATCCATTACTTGGAGACAATCATGTGATTCCTCATCATCTACCTCTGGTAGGGGCAGCAAAGTCGCTGGATTGAGCATATTCACTACTCGTAGATGAATCCTGGGATTTTCACACAATAGGCCTTGGTATCTAGCCATCCTTGGGTTCGTTAGCCAATAACTACCCTTATATTCCATGAGTGTCAGAACAGCATGAGGTACATTCACATACATCGTCTGGCCAAAGGTAAATTTATCAGCTTCTTTGACAAGGCTCGCAGTGGCCGCTACTGCCCTTAGGCATGGAGGCCATCCTTTTGCTACTGAGTCCAATTGTTTAGACAAATAAGCTACTGGACGGTTCCAACTTCCTAATCTCTGGGTCAGGACTGCCGCTGCAATCCCATTCTGTTCATGTACATACAGCTGAAAGGGTTTTTCCGAATTAGGCAATCCAAGGGCTGGTGCCTCCATAAGTCGTTGTTTGATAACTAAAAAGGCTTGTTTCTGCTCAGGTCCCCATACGAATGGGTCCTTTTCTGCACCTCGAGTGCTTTCATGTAAGGGCTTGGCCAGACTACTGAAATCAGGTATCCATAGTCTACAAAACCCTGCTGTTCCCAGGAATCCCCTAAGTTGTTTTCTTGTGGTAGGTTCCTTGATAAGGCAAATAGCTTCTTTCCTCTCTGGTCTCAATGCTCGTTGTTGGTGTGAGATGTCAAAGCCCAAATATTTGACCTTTTCTAAACATAACTGTGCCTTTTTCTGGGAAACTCGGTAGCCAGCTTCCCAGAGCAAGTGGAGCAGTTCCTCTGTCCCTTCTTTACAGGTATCAAAATCCTTTGCAGCTAGTATAAGATCATCCACATATTGCAGAACCACCTTTTCTCCCGGTGTTGAGGGGTAACTTGTTAGATCCCTCGCCAAGGCAGTGCCAAATAAAGTTGGGGAATTTTTGAATCCTTGGGGCAATCTTGTCCAGGTTAGCTGGCCTTTTGTTCCTGTCAAAGGGTCTTCCCACTGGAAGGCAAATATAGGTTGGCTCTGTGGTGCCAGCCGGCAACAGAAGAATGCATCTTTCAAGTCCAATACAGTAAAAAATGTTGCTTCTGGTGGGATCAAACTCAGCAAGGTATATGGGTTTGGTACATTTGGGTGCAAGGTCTCGATAGCCTGGTTTACGAGCCTCAAGTCCTGCACTGGCCTGTATTCATCTGTCCCAGGTTTTCGAACAGGCAAAAGGGGTGTGTTCCATTCTGATTGGCAAGGCTTAAGCAGACCATATTTTAATAGGCAGTCCAAATGTTTCTGGATGCCCTCCGCTGCTCGCCGGGGTAAGGGATATTGCTTTACAGATACAGGGGTAGCCATAGGTTTTAGGGTTACTACAATTGGAGCTATATTCTTAGCCATTCCTGGTGGGCTATTTTCGGCCCATACTCCTGGTGGCACCTGTAGAGTTCGGAGGAGCTTGTTTAATTCTGTATTCAATGTGGGTTGGACTTGCAAGGCTGACATTAGGCGCCATGATTGTTCCTTAGGTACTGAGAGGGTAATTATTCCTGCTGCTTTTGATGGCAGTTTCATTTCTGGACCTCGAGGAGTGAAAGTGATTTGGGCCTGCAATTTGGACAGCATATCTCTGCCTAAGAGAGGTATTGGACACTCAGGTATATACAAAAACTGATGGGTTAAACGATGTCCCCCAATCTGGCATTCCAAAGGTTGGAGGAAAGACCTCTTAGCTGACTGTCCAGTGGCACTTTTAATGATTACACTTTTGGATGCCTTTTTCTGCAATAGTTCTGGGAGTACTGAGTATTCAGCCCCAGTATCAATCATAAAGTCTATTAAATGGCTCCCTAATTGAATCGTGACCGTGGGCTCCTGGAAGCCTAACTTTATGGAGTCCGGTCGTTCCTAGTCTTGAGTAAAATCCTCTTCTGCCAGTCCAATGAAATTGTCTCTACTCCGTCCCTGTCCTGGTCTCTGATATCTTCCATCTCGGATCATTCCCCGTCCCCGTCCCTGGTTTCTTGGGCCGGAGCCTGGGCCTGGGCCTGGGCGTACTTCTTCCAACCTCAGGGGTTCAGGACACTCCCGCTTCCAGTGACCCTCCTTCTTGCAATTTGCACATTGATTCCTTCCCAGTGGTGGATTCCTTCCTCGCCCTCGCCCTCCATTTAAGGGGCGGTAGTCTTGCTTCACTGCTGTGGCTAGCATCACCATCTTTTCCTTCTGCCACTTCTTCTTCTCTTGCTTCTCAGCCTCATCCCTATTCCGATAAACTCGGCGTGCAATGGCCATAATTTGGCTCATCAGCATCCCTTCCCATCCTTCTGATTTCTGAATTTTCTTACGAATGTCAGAAGCGCACTGGGCCACAAATGTAGCAGTAATCATTCTACTGTTTTCAGGGGCTTCAGGGTCAAAAGGAGTCCATATACGATAGGCTTCTTGCAGCCTCTCTAAAAAGTCTCCCGGACTCTCATTTGGTTTCTGTTCTACTTCTGAGACTTTAGACATATTAGTGGGCTTCTGGCATGCCCTGCGGATACCTTGCACAAGTGTCTGGCGGTAGGTGGTAAGTCTGGCCAGGTGAATTACATTGTTTGGATCCCAATTAGGATCTTCCAAGGGAAAGTTATCTTGGAGATGACGGTCAATATTATAAATATTTCCCCCTCTGGCCTGCTCACGCAAATATATCTGTGCCTTTTCAATTATGTCTCTCCTTTCCTCAGTGGTGAACAGAGTATTCAGGAGCTGGCGGCAATCTGTCCAAGTAGGACTATGAGTATTTACTATTGAAGTCACCAAGTCCATCATAGCCTGAGGTTTTTCTGCAAAAGATGGGGTGTGTGTTTTCCAATTCATCAGATCTGTAGTTGTGAATGGAATATATTGCAGGGTCGAAGTTCGAGGTGGCCGTGGTCCGGGTTGCCCATTAACCAGCGCAGGCTCCTCAAGTGCATCAAATACTCTTCTAAGAGGGGCTACTACGTGACCTTTCTCTTCACTTTGCTCTAGGGGCCTCAAATCATAGGGGATGGTATCTGTCGCAAGGCGTTCTTTTAGCAGCTTTATACGCCTGGCTGTATTGCTTGCTGACCGAGCAAGGTCTCCCTGTAACTTCTGTAACATTTCTCTGGGACTTGGATGTACAGGGGTTTGGGGTGGGCAATCAGTTGTTCCACTAAAGGAGACTGTAGATGGAGGTCTATTAGGAGTCACAGGTGGAATAACCACTTCTGCTTGGGCTTTATTATAGGACTCCAATGCCTCCTGAAGATATTTATCATAATCTATCAAGGAATCAAACTCTGTGACTCCACTCCCATTATTCATTCCAGTTTCTTGCCTTGGGGTTACAACTGGTGGAGTGTTTGGATTAAGCTCCCTTCGATGTGGAGCATAGGGTGGAGGTGGAAGCACCTCTTCCTCTGGCCCCTCAAAAATGGGTTTGAGTTTATTTGGCAAGATTCCTTTCCTAGCTTCGGCTTTTACAGCCAATAATTTGCATCGTTTGACTTTGCATTCCCTTATCCATGGAGGATTTTTATTTAATGTGCTCAGCCAGGAATCTATATATGGAAATTGTTCTGGGCACCCTCCAGTTTCTTTGGCGATATCAGTCCAAAGTTTGCTCACTAAATTTATATCAAAAGTTCCCTGAGATGGCCATCCAGTATTTTGTTTTGGCCATTCTAGTTCACATAACGTTCTCAAGCGCTCTGGCGTCATTTTGACTCCATATGCCCCTGAGAAGGCTTTCTTAAAATTATTTAACATACACTCAAGAGGTGTATTTTCCCCCTTTGAACCCCCAACTCCCATTGTATGGCCCTGTGAAGTATCCACTCAGTCACTCACAGACGCGCTTCGTGGGTTTCCTTGCCTAGTGAAGTCGCCTTACTAGGAACCGAAGTACTGCCCACTCCACACTCAGGTCAGCTACAGATTGCTCTGTACTTTCTCACACATACAATGCGCTGGATACTTCACCACACTCTACCTCCCAATTTTTCCCTTTCCCTACACCAGATCACCATCTGATGTACCCAACCACCTAGCGTACTCAGTTTCCCCTTACTGAGACGCAGAAGTTTGATCAAGACTTCTCTTCCTCCTAATTAATTGGAGGGCCAAAAATCCCTTTGTGCACTTACCCTTGGTTGGTTCCCTGTTTCCCCCGGTCCGCCGCCGCCAGTGAGCAGGGTATCAGACAGACGAGTCTTCTGCGTTCCCCCTGGAAAAATTTACCAGTGCGCGCTTTGGGTAAGCAGTTGTCCTCTCTCTTGTACCCTGCCCAGTAGGGCGAAGGGGCTGCGTTCCAGCAGACCACTTATCCGAGTCACAGGGCACCATAAAATGTAGCACCCTGCTTGTGGTTAACGCTTAGCTGGAATGAAATATTCAACGCAGCAATAGAGAAATTAAAATAGTAATTTATTTGTCAGACAAATAAATAAGAGGCACAGTGGTACATGGTTACCAAGCTCTGGCCTGCCCTCCTGCCATTCTGGCCAGCACTTATATTCCCTTAATCCAGCCCCCTTTGCTCCTCCTGTGGCTGCCTCTGTCCAATCAGCCTGGTTGAAATTCCTATTGGCTGTTTGCTAGAACCAATCACAAAAAATACACCCACAAAAGATACACCCATTTCCTTGCCCTTATAAGGGAGACAAAGAGCTATATATATGACATATAAGTAATAATATATCTTACATGGAATCTTAATTACCAGCTCACCTCTTGCCCTTCTTGCCCTATTGCCTTCTAAAACAAATGTTTAATCTTACATTTTTTATGTTCAACAGATGTCAAGGATCTTGAGTTTCACATCAACATTGAAAGATTTCCTTCATTTAATGTTTCTAAACAAATGCCTGACAACTATATATCAAGACTGCTTGGATGGCGTCTTCTGTCTGGCAGGGGGGGGGGCTGGTGGCTGACTTAATTTCAGGATAAATACAACTCTTACAACCATATGAAATAAGAATCTAGCATTCCTTAAATCCTTTGCATAATTACATTTAAGCCAATATATTTAAGCTAATATATTTCATACATTTATCATAGGTAGCCTCTTAAAAGAATAAAGCTTTTCAAAGTAAAAAGGAAGAAACTCAGTAAAACAGCTTTTAAAAGAAGCCTCTTCAATTTAAGAAAGAATGGCTTTAGAAAAAGACTTCCCCAAAAATGCTCTCTTTCTTCTAGCTAAATGTTTTTCTTTCCATTTGCTCCTGGCCTTTCAACCTTAGAAAGAAGATCTGGCTCATTTTACTGGGAGGCACATTAGTATTATCTTTCCCCATTCCTAATGGTGTTTTTTCAGCCTTGGGGCAGCATATGTAATTCTCCCTTTTTATGACTTTGAGAATTGTTTTTCTACTATAAATCAATGGGGCCCTCTTGTCTTAGGAGAATGGCCAAGGTTTCTTCTGCCTGGCATGAAACATTTGAAAATCCTTTTTTAAGCTCATTTTTAAATACAAGCCTTGATTGAAATATATAGAAGCTTTGATAAAAATGCAGGCTTATGGTTAGGTGCCTCAATTTCTAAATGACTATCACAATGTTCTATAACAATGAAATTTCTGCTTAATTATTGTGCATTTTATACATAATCAACTATCTTCTTACCTTGATCTTGCTAGCAAATAATTGATGTAAGTAAGACATATGTGACCATGGTCAGGTCCACCTTCTTGCTGCTCTTTATTTTATTTTATTATTTTGTGTTTTCATGTTTTTAAAATAAAATGTGCTCCATTTCATAGGAAGGGTGGGATATAAAGCTATCAAATAAAGAAATAAAGAAATAGATGCACTAGAGCACCAGTCTAAGCCACATAAAACCACTCTTGGTCACCGTAGCCATCTGCCCATGCAGGAGAAAAGCTGGGACCAGAAGCACTTCCCAACTGAGGGCAACTAGACGTTACTTGAATTGTTCGGTTAGCAACCATGCCAGGGGATTTTCCATGTGTGCAGGCACATGTACTGTCAGGAGCAGCTGTCAGAAGCAGGTCAGCAATAAATTACATGCCATCAGTGAAGTTAACCCTTTGGTCAAGGAAACAAGGTCAGCTCAGGAAACCAGGCCAAGCAAGCACAGCAACTCATCCTGGCAGATCTTGCCCGTGACCCAGTTGTGGGGAACTTCCCATAGTTGCCTGTCTCCTCCTCCGGGTCCTTCCCAAGCAATCTGAGGCTCCGTTTCTTGTCTGACTTTGCTCCACCCTCTTCATACCTCTTCTGGTTCTGTGAGACTGGGGGGGGGGGGAGAGAGAGAGATTTGGTTGCTGCAGGAGGGGGAGACATCCTGCCTTCTTCACCAACAATAAGGGAAAAACACACAAATGGGCAAATTGCTGGGGGTTTGTCAGGATCATGGTTGGGGAGGTAGAGTCAAACTTTACCTCTCCACACACTGCGGTCCCAATGAAAATCACCCTGCCACAGTTAGTTACTAGGCAATTAAACTAACGTTTAGTTTGGGTTGGCCAATTGGTGTTAAAGAGGGACAGGACTTTTTTTATGTATGCTACCACAGCAGCAAGAATTCTTCTGGCAAAGTATTGGAAGATGCAAGAACTACCTACTCTGGAAGAATGGCAAACAAAGGTGACGGACTTTATGGGACTGGCTGAGATGACTGGCAGAATCCGCGACCAGGGGAAGGAGACAGTGGAAGAGGACTGGAAGAAATTTAAAACATATCTTAAAAATTGTTGTAAAATTGAAGAGTGTTAAGATGTCAAGGGGTAAGAAGCAGAGAATAACAGCTGTAATTAACAAATTAAAGAAAACTCAATGAAAGGGAATTATAGATAAATTGACTAAAGGGTTGCTAAAGAATCGTAAAACAAGGATGCAGTGATGGGGAGGTATGGGGAAGTCGAAGGAAAGAAGGTGCATGAAAATAAGATTATGAAGTTATACATGTTTAAATGTTTTGTATGTTTTTGTTTTGTGTTTCGCTTGTCCTTATTATGTGTTTGGAAAATGAATAAAAATTATTATATATATATATAAAAAAACTAACGTTTAGTTTGCTCCTGGAAAACAACTGATTCTCTAGGTAGAGTGCAATGTTATCCAAAACAGATTAAAGCCCCCATTCCTGTGTGAACAGTTTAACTGATGAATCCTACTGATTAGGAGTACTCCTGCCAATATCCAGTCCAAGTTAAACATTCGTTATTTACCTCTTTCCATTGAGAATACTGACAGTGTCTACTCTTTTAGCCAGTTCTTAATTTTCATCAGAGGATCTATCCTCTCATCTTTAGTTGCTAAGCTTCATCTGGAGCCTTTCTGAGGAAATTCATCAAAAGCTTGTTGGAAATCCAAATGCAAGCATGTTCTCTGGATCATCACTCTGTACATACTTACTGAATACCTCAAACGAGTCTAATAGGTTTGAGACAGGACTTTTCTTTGCAGAGTGCCTTGTGAATAATTGGCTGTGCCGATCAGTTACCCTCTTCCAGTTTAAAATGAACAGCCATCTTCGAAAACACTTTGATCTAGAAAAGAGTCAAAATAATTTTACCACAAAGATAAAAGTGAACAAACACTCATCTGTGACATTAACATATGGAAATAAGAGAACATGGAAAACAAGACACACTGCTTAGTGCATGTTAATGATCTGGTGTATTCAAACTGCCAGGCTGTCTATCTTCTTCCTTTTAAAGAAACAACAACAAAAACTTGAGAATGCTTCGCTTTAGGTAGAACTCGATGATGAAACAAGATGGAAACAAGTCCTTGTAATGCCTTGTCACAGTTCAGGACCGAGATTGTCCTCTATCAATGGAGGATTGCATGGACTGGGTTCAGGAACCATCTCGAGAGAGATCTTGCCAGTAGGGGCTGCAACACAGAGGGCTGCCATGCTCCACAGCAGTGCCTCTCACTAAGCAATGCTATATCATGACAACATCCTTCCATTGTGTTATGGAGGGGAGAGATGGGGATTGTTATGTCTCTTAGTAACGCTTAGATACTTTGCAGCAACTGCTACCCATTCTTTGTTAGACAGACATGTTGCTGGCCAGCCTGCTTGCTTTGCTCTGGCCAGGACAAGACTAACCAGGGTCCAATTGTTGATTTTAAGGCTATTACTATCCAGTAATGCTTTTTCCTCCTTTCTGCACCTGTTTCACGGACAACCAGCCCTTCCAGCCTTCCCCCCCCCCGCCCCCCACTTCCCATTTCATTCTATGCTGTGTAGCAGACCGCAAACTGGTCCCAAACTGCATATTAATGCACCAGGGACATATTCACAAATGTGCAAAGCTGAAATTCTGGGATGAGAAAATGTATATAAATATGAAATCCATGAAGATTGGTACTAGCACAATTGGAGATGAATGTGAATTGAAATATAACTGTGTTAGTTTGTACATAATCTGAGGCAAGAGGCAAAGTGTGTGGGAGTACATAAAAGGGAATGGCAGGCACCAGGATCCTGGCAAATGCATGCCTGAATAACAGAGAGATTGAGAGGGAAGGGAATGAAATATACGAAGGTCTGAGAGAAGCCTGCCAGAACTGAGCAAGTTTAAGCACTGCCCTGATTAAAGAGTGAAAGATAATTGTGAAAAGATAATCCATGTGCTCTGCCTTCAAGTGACTCAGTGAGGCCCTGGTGTGGCAAGCCCTGCAGATGGGGACTCTGACTGGAAATGAGGGTGGCATATGAACATTTATGGATAAGAACAGAAATCTCCTGTTCTTAGCAAGATGGCATGCAACAGTCTCCTTCCCAATGACTAAATATAAATTAGTGTTTCTTTCTAGGTCACTAACACTGATGTCTCCTAATCAGAGATAGAAAAAGACAGAAACAAAGACCCAGTGCATAAAGAAGTTTTGATATGACAGGTTTAATTAACTAACACAAATATTATAATTTATTAGCACTTTTTAATAACTTGACCTTCAGTTGCTCCTTAGAGAAAATACACAGTAAAGACAAAGACATTCTTAAAACTGACAGTCATAGATAAAACAGCTCCCTTTTATTAGAAATAACAATGCTCTTTGTTCCAGGGCAAATAGTTAGTTAATTGTAATTTATTTTGTGAGGTTACTGCACTTTTCTTGCAGTCTTGCTAGCTGAAGCCTGAAACGTCACAATGAACCAGCATTGTCACTTGTATCGTATAATCAAAACATGGTTTGAAATATTCAAAGGATGGCAAAAAATATATATTTGGCATTCACATGGCACAGTCCATGCAGTTACACCAATTGGCATGAGTAACAAAAGTCCTGAGCAAGGGAGCATCAAATGCACAGCCAGTAGGAAATGTGGACAGCTGGTACATTGGAACTGGGAACATAGCCCTGATCCTCCTTCCTTCTTCATTCATTGAATGCTGTGGGGGGTGAGAGAGAGAGGGGGGGGGAGAGAAGTTCATAGTCTAAAGAATGACCCTGATCATATTTGTGAGGAGGTTCTGTCAGATGATGAAACTATAGGTAAAGTCCCTTGCAACAGATTACTTTGACTGCAGTCCTATGCACTTTCTTGACAGTAGGGATACAAATGCTGCAGGGTCCAAAACTGGAAAGGTTGAGATCAAAGGTCACTTCCCCATGGATCATGCACAGGGGCTGCCTTTGACCCTCACCTTCCCATTTCACCCTGCCACCCTGTGCAATTTAATGGCACAACCTAGCTCCATTACACTGGCTTCAGCCACAAACCCCCATAATCCTTAGGTCATGATATGCCAAGTCTTTGTCAGTCACCAATTCTTGTGCTGTATGGATTTCTGTCCAAGTGGGAGGAAAAAAGTGTAGACCAAAAACCCACCTGTCCTTTGAGATGCATTTTTATGATCCCCTGAAATTACTTTCTGAGTCTGGCTTTGGATAATTTTGCCACCATTCCTCCTTGAGAGTAAGACTTTGTGGGACTTAACATCTGAGCAGCAGCAGATGGCTTGATGGAGCTGTGCCACTCTTACCTCCCTCCGACTGAGTCACTGCTGCATACTGAGGAGAAGGGGGCAAGAGGACAGCTAGGTCAACTGTGCAAATGTGCTAATGGAGTCAACCTGATGCTTCTCTTGGTGCATTTGCATCATGCCAGCCTTGCAGCCATCTCAGCAGTGACTCAGCCGGAGGAAGGTCAGGTGAGTTATTGCATCTGAGAAAATAGTCATAACTGCACATGCACAGTTCTTAAATACACTTATTCAGAAGCAGTAGGAAGGAAAACGTCATCCATAGTCATAGTCATATTCATATTCATATTCATATTCATATCCATATCATATTGTGTTCTAATTTGTTGGAAGCCACCCAGAGTGCCTGAGGGAATCCAGTCAGATGGGTGGCATAAAAATAATAATAAGTAAACAAACAAACCCTTGTGTTGCAAAATATGAGACAGCAATATCAATAGCAACACGATGGCCAGAAACAATTACAATGTGAAAAACTTTATGGAATAATTCAAAACATCAAAACTAACAAACTGAAGTCTTTTAAAATTGGCCATGGAAAGAAATTAATGACCAATGTCATTGGTTAAAAACTGCCGTAATATTGTCTAGTTGACTGGTGTAATATGTTCTGATACTCTGCTAGTGTTCTGGAGTCTCGTTTTGTACTTAGGTTGTTTTGCAACCTCTCTTTAAAAGCAGCACCATATAGAAAGCATTCCTGGGGAGGAATTAGTGCATAGGTTTGCATATTGAGCTTTGCAGATCAATATGTTGTTTGTATGCCTTATTTCCCCCAAGTGCTTGAAAATTCCAGGGCAGGTTTTACTAGGTCAGTTTCTCTTGAGAGAGTGTGCTGGAAACTAATGACAATTCCATAAAATTAGTTTTTTTTCCTGCAAATATGTACATTGAGCAGGGAGGAGAAGGCAGGTACCTAGAGAAGTAGCAGCAATTCTTCCCTTTAAGTATCAGCAGACTTTTGCAGCTCCCAATGTGGCTTCTTGCCAGACAGGCATTACACAGTCTTCCTTTATTCTTTTTTCAGCCATAGACAAACTGCAAAATGGTTTTCTTCACCTTGATTCATGGGGCCGACAACCCTCAAGGACTATTAAGCAAGAGCATTCAGGCATCCAGCTTTGCACATGTGGAAAGAAAATGTCTCTTTTCTTCACACATGAACATAGCCTGTCCTATTATAATATGGAAATAACAGGTCAGCTAAGTTTTACTCAGAGCAGATCCATTGAAATTAATGGATCTAACAAAGTCATACTAATTAATTCCAATGGGTCTACTCTGCATAAAACATAGTTGAATGCCACCAATCTGATACAGTTGTCACAGGGGTAGAGAGCTTGTCATAGAACCATACAGCATCAGAAGAGGCAAATGAAGCCTCATGTGGTGTCCTTTGGGCGCTCCAAAAGTTCTGCAGGCAAAGTGTGAAATTCAGAGCAAACTGTGATGCTCCTCTTAGTCAATTCATCATAGAAATTTCAAGTCAAGCCAAAAAGAGTTTCGAAAGATTTGCAGCTACACTCTTGGGGGTGGGGTCGTGCACTGCTGTCTGTGTATCAGTCTCTAATGTATGTAATTTGGATCATTCCCCCACTCTGCCTAAGTTTAACCATTTTCTCTACTTCCACATGAATCAGCCCAAAGCAAAGCTGCTACAGTTCAGTGCATACAGCATAAAAGTTTGACATTTTGCAAAGAGGTAGCTCTGCAAGCTTCCTGTGTCTCCTTCTGTGATTATCAGGAAGAACTGCCTGCTTTACTTCTCTGTGCCTTTTCAGTTTAGATAAGCATCCAAAAAGTGCAGATGCTTATCTATTACTTATCCTAGCAACTTAGGTCAAGATATCAGTTGGAAAATCTCCTAAGAACAGGTGTTTTTGTGCGATTTGCAGCACTACAAGATTCATTGGGCTTAGAAATAACAATGCAACCTTGTAAAGCTATATTTTATAGATAGTTTCCATTGAGGAAAATGACAAGACTTTATAAGTCTTAATGAATCCTCACAGGTTGCCCACGAAGCAAGAAAGTCTTTTTATTAAGAGAGGGAAATGTGGTTCAGGAAAGTCAAGTTGCTTATACATAGGCTGCAGTTTTCTGTAGATTTACCTGGAAGTAAATTCTATTGACTTTTGTAGGGCTTACTTCTGAGAAAACATGCAAAGGACAAGCATACTCTGTCAGTGTACCAGGAGAATAATACATTTTGTAGCCATCAAATTAAGCAACATTTACAGAATTTACATGTCAACCTAGCTATACATCTGCAGCCAAAGACATAGCAGTTATTTCCAACCAGAATGTGAAATTCAGATACACTCCATCCTCTCCCCCAGTGCTTCATTTACCTCCTTTGCACGCAGCTTCCAGGTCCCCTTCAGTCCCTGAGCTCAGCATGATGGTTTCCCCCTACTGTTTCATCAGTAGAAACTGGTTTCATCAGCTCCAGTTTCCTCTCTCTCTCTTCACCATATTCTGGATCTCTGCTTCTTAATTCTTTGTCTGATCTTTCTTCCTTCAGTCACACTGATTCTCCCTCCTCCCACCCAGCTTCCTGCCTGTTTCCCCTTGGACATCTTCTTGCCAGCACTCCCCTCCTTTCCCAAGGCCCTGTGTAATTCCTCCACAAGCCACATTGACCTTTTCCTTCCATTACAGAAACTCTGCTATCTGCTGACACATACACATTGCAAGGTAGGAGAGAATCCTAACTTCACATATATACTGACAGGCTGTAAATTAGCCTATACTGTCCAAGAAAAGAAAGAGATCTTGGGGTTGTGATGGATAATAGCAGGCTGGGAACATCAATTCAGTAAGCTACATTGTGTGTATAGCTGAGGGGGAGCAAATTCAAGGTTAAGGTGTATAAGGAAAGGTACTATCCAATTTGTTGTTTTTTAGACATTTAGTCGTGTCCAACTCTTTGTGACCCCATGGAGCAGAGCACGCCAGGCACTCCTGTCTTCCACTGCCTCCCGCAGTTTGGTCAAACTCATGCTGGTAGCTTCGAGAACACTGTCCAACCATCTCGTCCTCTGTCGGCCCCTTCTCCTTGCGCCCTCCATCTTTCGCAACATCCGGGTCTTTTCTAGGGAGTCTTCTCTTCTCCTGAGGTGGCCAAAGTATTGGAGCCTCAGCTTCCGGATCTGTACTTCCAGTAGGCACTCAGGGCTGATTTCCTTCAGAATGGAGAGGTTTGATCTTCTTGCAGTCCATGGGACTCTCAAGAGTCTCCTCCAGCACCAGAATTCAAAAGCATCAATTCTTCAGCGATCAGCCTTCTTTATGGTCCAGCTCTCACTTCCATACATCACTCCTGGGAAAACCACAGCTTTAACAATACGGACCTTTGTCGGCAAGGTGATGTCCCTGCTTTTTAAGATGCTGTCTAGGTTTGTCATTGCTTTTCTCCCAAGAAACAGGCGTCTTTTAATTTCATGACTGCTATCACCATCTGCAGTGATCATGGAACCCAAGAATGTAAAATCTCTCGCTACCTCCATTTCTTCCCCTCCTATTTGCCAGGAGCTGATGAGTCCAGTGGCCATGATCTTTCTTTTTTTTTATGTTGAGCTTCAGACCATATTTTGTGCTCTTCTCTTTCACCCTCATTAAAAGGTTCTTTAATTCCTCCTCACTTTCTGCCATCAAGGTTGTGTCATCTGCATATCTGAGGTTGTTGATATTTCTTCCGGCAATCTTAATTCTGGTTTGGGATGCATCCAGTCCAGCCTTTCGCATGATGAATTCTGCATATAAGTTAAATCAGCAGGGAGACAATATACAGCCTTGTCGTACTCCTTTCCCAATTTTGAACCAATCAGTTGTTCCATATCCAGTTCTAACTGTAGCTTCTTGTCCCACATAGAGATTTCTCAGGAGACAGATGAGGTGATCAGGCACTCCCATTTCTTTAAGAACTTGCCATAGTTTGCTGTGGTTGACACAGTCAAAGGCTTTTGCATAGTCAATGCAGCAGAAGTAGATGTTTTTCTGGAACTCTCTAGCTTTCTCCATAATCCAGCGCATGTTTGCAATTTGGACTCTGGTTCCTCTGCCCCTTTGAAATCCAGCTTGCACTTCTGGGACTTTTTGGTCCACATACTGCTTAAGCCTGCCTTGTAGAATTATAAGCATAACCTTGCTAGTGTGTGAAATGAGCGCAATTGTGCAGTAGTTGGAGCATTCTTTGGCACTGCCCTGCTTTGGGATTGGGATGTAGACTGATCTTCTCCAATCCTCTGGCCACTGCTGAGTTTTCCAAACTCACTGGTATATTGAGTGTAGCACATTAACAGCATCATCTTTAGAAAATTTAAATAGTTCAGCCGGAATATCATCACTTCCACTGGTCTTGTTATTAGCAGTGTTTTCTAAGGCCCATGTGACTTCACTCTCCAGGATGTCTGGCTCAAGGTCAGCAACCACACTACCTGGGGTGTACGAGACATCCATATCTTTCTGGTATAATTCCTCTGTGTATTCTTGCCACCTCTTCTTGATGTCTTATGCATCTGTTAGGGCCTTAACACTTTTGTCCTTTATTATTCAAAAATTGTGGGGGGGAAATTGGTCAAAGGAGTATTTATGAAGGCAGTTTTGCTCCTGAAGCTAAGTAAGTCCTGTAAGTCCATAAACTGCCTGGAGACTACCTGGAAATCACATGTAACTGGCTTTCACCACTTTGGAGGAATAATAGGGAATACAAGCAGAACAACTACATTGACAGCTATAGTTCCAGTGTCTCTGCAGGTGTCCTATTTTAGTTGACAAAGCCTTCAGGACTGATTGTAGTCGCATGAAGGTAAACTGCAGGTAGTAGTCAGTGGTGACTGGAGACAAAAGATCTGGGCCAGATCTAGTGGAATTTTAACAACCAATGTAAGAAGCAAGGAAGAGAATCAGCTGGTTGTAGAAACTGTAGGTAGCGCCAGGCAGAAAACGTTGTTCCACCCACCTCCAGAGCAGAATGGAGATACTGTATAATGATGCAAGCAGTGAAAACGGCCTCATTCCCCATCCCCTTGCCGTAGATGCATTGAAGGATTCTGTATCAATCTGAAATGTGACACTCCACCAGCATTTTATAGTATCCTGAGAAGCTTTTGGCAACCCAAGCAAGGGAGAAGAAATGAATGCTGAGAGAGGGGGTGACCTGAATTGGGTGCAGTCTTCCAAGTGTGGGTTCAACATAGATCCCTTTATTACACAACTGCATTTTGATGCACACTATTGGATAGTACTCCTTCATGGATCACTGCCTTGTCATGGCAAAGGGGCTTGAATAACTCAGAGAAGCTATGGGCTACGCCATGCAGGGCCACCCAAGATGGACAGGTCATAGAAGAGAGTTTTGACTAAAGGTGATCCACCTGGAGGAGGAACCGACAAGCCACTCCAGTATCCCTGCCAAAAAAACTCCATGGACAAAGACAACAGGCATATAAAAGTTATAACACTGGAAGATGAGCCCCTCAGGTCAGAAGGCGTCCAACATGCTACTGAGGAAGAGCGGAGGACAAGTACAAGTAGATTCAGAGCTGATGAAGCGGCTGGGCCAAAGCCGAAAGGATGCTCAGTTGCGGATATGCCTGGAAGCGAAAGGAAAGTCCACTGCTGTAAAGAAAAATATTGCATAGGAACCTGGAATGTAAGAACCATGAACCTTGGTAAGTTGGATGTGGTCAAAAATGAGATGGCAAGAATAAATATTGACATCCTGGGCATCAGTGAACTAAAATGGATGGGAATGGGCGAATTCAGTTCGGATGACCATCATATCTACTACTGTGGGCAAGAATCCCGTAAAAGAAATGGAGTGGCCCTCATAGTCAACAAAAGAGTGGCGAAAGCTGTACTGGGATGCAATCTCAAAAATGATGGAATGATCTCGATACGAATCCAAGGCAGACCTTTTAACATCACTGTAATCCAAGTTTATGCACCAACTACCGGTGCTGAAGAAACTGAAATTGACCAATTCTATGAAGACTACAACACCTCCTATAAATGACACCAAATAAGGATGTTCTTCTCATTATAGGGGATTGGAATGCTAAAGTAGGGAGTCAAGAGATAAAAGGAACAACTGGCAAGTTTGGCCTTGGAGTTCAAAACGAAGCAGGACAAAGGCTAATAGAGTTCTGCCAAGAGAACAAGGTGGTCATCACAAACACTCTTTTCCAACAACACAAGAGACGACTCTACACATGGACATCACCAGATGGGCAGCATTGAAATCAGATTGATTATATTCTCTGCAGCCAAAGATGGAGAAGCTCTATACTATCAGGAAAAACGAGACCTGGAGCTGACTGTGGGTCAGATCATCAGCTTCTTATACCAAAATTCAAGGTTAAACTGAAGAAAGTAGGAAAAACCACAGGGCCAGTAAGATACAATCTATATCAAATCCCTTATGAATACACAGTGGAAGTGAGGAACAGGTTTAAGGATTTAGATTTGGTGGACAGAGTGCCTGAAAACTATGGATGCAGGCTCATAACATTATACAGGAGGCAGCAACTAAAACGACCCCAATGAAAAGGAAATGCAAGAAAGCAAAGTGGCTGTCCAACAAGGCCTTACGAATAGCGTGGGAGAGAAAGCAAGCAAAATGCGAGGTAGACAGTGAAAGATACGGGAAATTGAATGCAGATTTCCAAAGAATAGCAAGGAGAGACAAGAGGGCCTTCTTAAACAAGCATTGCAAAGAAATAAAGGAAAACAACATAAGGGGAAATACCAGAGATCTTTTCAAGAAAATTGGAGATATGAAAGGAACTTTTCGTACAAAGCTTACATCCCAATCCCGAAGAAGGGCAGTGCCAAAGAATGCTCCAACTACAGTGGTACCTCGGGTTAAGTACTTAATTTGTTCCGGAGGTCTGTTCTTAACCTGAAACTGTTCTTAACCTGAAGCACTTTAGCTAATGGGGCTTCCTGCTGCTGCCACGCCACTGGAGCCTGATTTCTGTTCTTATCCTGAAACAAAGTTCTTAACCTGAAGCACTATTTCTGGGTGAGCGGAGTGTGTAACCTGAAGCGTATGTAACCTGAAGTGTATGTAACCAGAGATAACACTGTACCGCAAAATTTCACTCATTTCACACGCTAGCAAGGTTATGCTTAAAATTCTACAATGAAGTTTAAGCAGTATGTGGACAGAGAACTCCCAAAAGTGCAAGCTGGATTTCAAAGGGGCAGAGGAACCAGAGTCCAAATTGCAAACATGCGCTGGATTATGGAATACGCTAGAGAGTTCCAGAAAAACATGTTCTTCTCCTTCATTGACTACGCAAATGCATTTGACTGTGTTGACCACAGCAAATTATGGCAAGTTCTTAAAGAAATGGGAGTGCCTGATCACCTCATCTGTCTCCTGAGAAATCTCTATGTGGGACAAGAAGCTACAGTTAGAACTGGATATGGAACAACTGATTGGTTCAAAATTGGGAAAGGAGTATGACAAGGCTGTATATTGTCTCCCTGCTGATTTAACTTATATGCAGAATTCATCATGCGAAAGGCTGGGCTGGATGCATCCCAAACCGGAATTAAGATTGCCGGAAGAAATGTCAACAACCTCAGATATGCAGATGACACAACCTTGATGGCAGAAAGTGAGGAGGAATTAAAGAACCTTTTAATGAAGGTGAAAGAAGAGAGCGCAAATTATGGCCTGATGCTCAACATGAAAAAAACGAAGATCATGGCCACTGGTCCCATCACCTCCTTGCAAATAGAAGGGGAAGAAATGGAGGCAGTGAGAGATTTTACTTTCTTGGGCTCCATGATCCCTGCAGATGGTGACAGCAGTCATGAAATTAAAAGATGCCTGCTTCTTGGGAGAAAAGCAATGACAAACCTAGACAGCATCTTAAAAAGCAGAGACATCATGAAGGAGGTTACCATTCTGCCTGGTCATTATAGAAGTTATTTATTTATTTGATTTCCAGTTTGCCTTCTGATCCAGAATGATCCGCAAGGCGGCTTATACAAAGGTATACTGTACAATTACATTTAGCCTGCTTCTGTCTCCTCTTACAAATGCCATTGCCCTGCAGTAACACACCCTTCATTGCCTCTGGGACTGAAGATCTTTCTGCTATCCAAGGGGGGTGAGGAAAGGGTACAGTTGCCTTTGCCTTGGATGAGCTGCCATAGTTGTATCTTCCATTAGCAAATAGTATGAAAGAACTGGTACTGAAGCAGAAGCAGCAGCTTTTCCTCCCTTTCCCTTTAAGCCATTATTAGGAAATATAAACTACCCTGAACACTTGATCCAACTTTGCGTGTCACACTAAGCCAAACCATGGTTTAGCCTTAAAGTGAAGCCATGAATGTGCCAGCCCCTCTTCATTCCTCCCTGGTCTGCTTTGCTGTCCCCTTGTGCCAAGTTAAACCAAGGCTTAGCATGCTGTCTGAACCTGGGTCCATGGTTTAGCTCTCCATAAACCCAGAACAAATCTTGATTCCTGCTCATATTTAATTTATGTCATGTTTTAAAGAATCACTGTTCTAATGTCTGTTGTTTTTGTTCACAGCTCCTGAAGAAGGTTTTTATCACTCCAAAATGTGTTGAAGTATAATGAAAATAGTTTAGCATCAGTGAGCACTGGAGCTTGATCTCCTTTTTGTCTTGTTCACTCAGGAGCTCCCCCCCACCGCCAGCCTTTACCATTATATAATTAAAACTAAACGGAATGACCTTCCCGTGCAAATTATATCTTTTTGTTACAACTCAGTATCAAATGTTTCCCTTTTTCTTTACAAATGAAGTACCAATATTGCTTACAATTTGCTGGAGACCCAATGGCATTGTGTTGGGACACTGGATCCAGTCCACGATTTGCCCATGGGTCGCCATCTCCCTTTGGATAGATATTTGTACCTGATCCCAAACTCCTCCATTAAATGACAGACTTGCTTTGGAGATTTATACATCTATGGTATTATCAGAAATCTGAAACTGTGCATGTAGAATCACCCTCGACAATATAAGACAGCAGAGTAAACAGTGCATTGTGCATTTCATCCAGGTTTGTATTTTACTAAGATGTGTACCAAAGCTATCAGCTTTCAGTTTGAATTTTGCAACCAGTGGGTGGGGGGAGAAAGTTTCAGAAATAGCACGCATTGCTTCAAAACTCTTTATGACTTTTTGAAACCAAATCTATCTTTCCTTCCTGCAAATTATATTCAAATCTGTATAGAATCTCATTTTTTTGGCCTTGCAAATATGGCAATTACATTAAGCGAAGGCTTATAAATTTCCATACGTTTTACACATTACAATGGGCCTTGACCATTAGCATAATAAAAAGAGGAGAAGGAATCCTGAGGATATTACTTAATATTTTATATCTGGGCTAGGCAAATTTGCATTCGTTTAGACTGAAGACATTGCTGATTATGCAGGAATTTGCCATGGGTTTCCTCTGGCCTTGATAATAATACCATATACATACCACTTTCCTAAGAGCTCTTATTAACTGGATTTACCTTGTAGCAAAAAATTTAAACACTCTGATTCCCAACTAGAGAACACCAGTACAACTGTCCTAAGAATGCTATGGTTTCTGGCCTGGTTGCTTGTAGTGGGATCCTGATTTCAGTGAGTTTTAGTAGGTAGGGGAGCCAGATAATTTTAAACAACTTGAAATAAAATTCCTTCCCTTTATAAGCAACAAAGGCCACCTGCCTCCTAGATTCCATACAAATATTGCATCAAGCCATTTCAGTCTGGCTTTGGGCCTGGTCAGGGCATCCAAACTGCCTTACTGGTCATCATTTATTATCTTTGTCAGGAGCAGGACCTTTCTGCAGTTTTTGACGCCGTTGATCATGGAATCCTCCTGAACTGACTTTGTGATGGGTGAGGGAGGCAGTGGCACAATTCTATGCTGGTTTGGCTCCTACCTCTGGGTTTGCACATTGAGAATAGCAATGTGGAATCTGTCATGCAAACACATAGGAATTGTGATAACCATTTTGTCCCTCATGATACTTAAATTTACAATGAAGTCCCCATTTCTTTGTTTCATTTCAATGGCTTTTTCTTTAGGATTTTGGGTGCAGTCTTCCTGAAGGAAAAAAGATTGCATTTAAAGGTTGCATTTAATTAGTCCAATTTACCACCTGTGTGGAGTGTCTGATGCAAGATTGTGTCACGGTCAGAGTAACTGTGCAGAAATCCACTTATTAGCTGCATGTACATTTTTGGTCCGGGGGGGGGGGGAGGCCCTAGGCCTTGATTGGCTAAAGGAGAAATCTACCCTCCTGTATCCAAGTCTTTTTGTATAAAAACTTCTCTTTGACTGAGAACCAGTAGTCTGCATTTGGATGAAGGACTGTGTAGAATAGAAAGCCCCTATTTTCATCTGAGGAATGATGGAGGGTATGCCAAGGAGAGAGTTGCCTGGCAACTATGCTGTGGTCCATTTCTTGCCACATGAAGACCTTTTTATTTCCACACAGTTTTAAATTAAAAAATGTGTTTTTTGTCATGGTTAGTAGAACTTTGGCATTATACACTCTCTGCTTCTGATTTCCTTTTAGTTTCATTCTGATGCTGCCTTAAACTTGCTGCTGGTTTTATGTCCATGTTGTAGTTTATGTCTTCCCTCCTGCACACTGCCCAGAGAACTATTTGTTAATGTGTGGAATAAAACTAATGTAAATAAAATAAATTTAAAAAGCGGTAGCAGCAAAGCCACTTTGCTGGCTTACTGCCCCCACTAAGCCTCAGGGCTAGTTGTTGTATGGCTTGTCAGCTTTCGTTCCAAACCTTAATTACTGAATGTTTAAAAGCAGCATGAACTCGTGTAACATGACCTTAATCTTGCATAACCAACACATCTCCACTTGCAGCCATACCTATGTTCCATCCCCTCGCACCCCATCCTCAAGCACACTGTTGAAAAAGTCAAGATTTAGGACACCATCATGTTGATGTGTCAAAAAGCACTGATGGAGGTCTACAGCTTCCTTATTCTAAATGCCCATGCAGCTGCACTCTTAATCTAATTATTTAAAACAGGAAGCTTACTTCTAATCCGTCAACATGGCACCCAGTCATAAAAATATCTTTTCAATCTCCACCCACAAATTATTCATATTCCCCCCAGGCAGTGTCCTCCATATCATGAAATAAATAACTGTTTGATTATGCCATTATCAGAGAAAGCAGTTTTCATGATGAGAGCAGAATGCCGTAGATATATTCATCCCAGTTCCTGGCTGTCCTTGTTCTAAGCATTACTGACAGTTTTGCACCCAGCTGTAGAGCAAGGCTGCTGCTGCTGGGGAGCTTCTGTCAGAACTGGAGGGTTGGGGTGGGCGTGGAGCAGAGGCAAGGCATCTCGTCATTCTTTGAGTCTTATAATTTTGCCCAAATGCAGCAAGAGAAAGTTTTTCCCAGCATGGTGACGGCTAATCAGCATTTCTATATTATTCCATTAAAATAGCAGCATTAAGATGAATGCTTAAATCCTTTTTAATCCTCTTTTAAAACCATAACTGTGATTTCCCATTAATTTTAATACATGGAAAATACAGGTTACATGAAAAATATACTTGGGCCAAAGCTCTGACAATGCAGAATCAAAGTAGCTTTTAAAAGTATGATTGAAGCAGGTCGGTGCTGGGGACATATCCAGAGAGCTGGTGGAAATTGCTAAATGGGTGGTTCTGAGGTTCTGAGGATTTCAACCCCCATGCCAAGGCCACATGGATGTGCCTCAATTCATATCTGGTTTTATGCACCTAACAGGGCATCCCATAGTTTTAGTGCTTTCTGCTAGTCAAGAAAAGAAAACTTTCTTTGTGAGTGGGAGAGTTTGATAGAATTCTTTTGTCATGGGCAAATTACTACCTGGTAGAGTTTAGGCAACCTTTGCAGATGGGATTCCTCATGTATCTGAGGCAGAATCATGGTATGCTTTATTCTGTCGCAATCCTTACAACAATCCTCTTAAATAGGGAATATTATCTTTTTCCATGTTGCAGACTGAGATCTTTGTGCTGAAACTGCAGTTTTTCAAAGTCTACCTAGTGAATTACTGTCAGAGGAAAGATTTGAACAATGGACTTCCTGATTCATTGCGCAATCTCTTAAATATTATGTTATGTCAGCTTCAACTTGAGCAGAATGTAGAGCCTAACATTTCTCCTCCATTTGCATGTTCAGACCCAGAGCCCTCCCCCCCCTAAATAAAGACACATTTGACTCAAATTTTGGTTTTGGGCAGAATTTAGGCCACAACTTTATTGATTACAGAAAGTGATTGGTTGCATAGGCTCTGGTTCGACTAGCTCCCTGCCATGCAGGTAGCACTGACCCAGGATTCACCATAGGTCAGCCAAGGGTGAACACCTGGATAAGCAGAAAGCCGGGAACAGGCTATCTCCGCCACCCAAATGTTCCCCTGGACTCAGGCACGGGCACAACCCCCTCTCAGGGGTTGACCAAACCATCGAGTCCCTGGATACTTTTAACGGAATACCCTTCACATAGGGATGGCGAGAGTGTTCTCCCATCCCTATCACCTGAACCTAGAGCCTATCCACCACACGAGCACCAGCGCTCGCCGCCAACCACTCACACCTGTAACCAATTCCTTAACCCCGCTGACACGGCGGTCAGCCACAAATCATTCCCAATCACAGACAGATGAACCCCATCAAGCCTGTAAAGGGCTTGATGGAAGGTAATGCCCACGGAAGGTAATGCCCAGGTGACGGATCACCGTCCCACCCAAGGCCAGAGCCTTCTTGGCCACTGTGCTCTGGACGCGCCTCCTGGCCCTCTCGGTGGCAGCTGGGCATTGGCTACCTTGCCCCATACGTCACTGCAACAGCTGTGACCAAAAAACTTTGAGTCCAAGAAGAGCTGCCTTCAACTCTTCCAAGTCCTCCTGCACACGGGTCTGCAAACTCAAGCTGGGAGCTTCCGGCAAATCATTCTCGCCCAGCTGCACCACCATCGCTGCAGGCATGCCTTCGCCCACACCGTCGGGAGAAGCTCCTCCCAACGCATGGAGAATCCTCTTTGTGTTGCCTCCAGCACTACTTTGCCCACACGCGGTGCACCAAAAAACGCAATAGAATAAGCCACTGAAAAGAGTCTTGCCTCTACGTATGTGGTAGGAGTGCAAAGAGATAGTGGGATTCAGGGAAAATATCTATAACGAACTGAAAAAAGATGTTTAGATTTTCATTTGAAGAAAAAAAACAGAATCCTTTCTCCTAGGCATCATGTCAGAGAAAATAAAAAGAACGGTCAGACCAATATTTATGTATGCAGTTATGGCGGCAAGGTTATTGATTGCCAAAAATTGGAAAAGCAGCAGCGTCCCAACTAAAACAGGCTGGTTATCTAAAATGATGGAATCCTTCCATATTGCTGAACTAACAGGGAGGATATGAGGAGATATGGTACAAAAAGTGAATAAAGAGTGAGCTATCGAATACATCAAAATTTATGTGGAAAAAGTAGAATTTCTAACAGATATTCAATGAATCCAGAAAATGATTAGAGTGAAAGGAGAGTAAAGTTAAGATAGAAGAAGAGATTTAAAAAGTAATGAAATGCGTTTAAGCTAGTTGGAAAAATAAAGTAGCATAATGAGAATGGCTGGAAGTCAAGTCACTTGATGGGTGTCCGTGTGGGGTAGGTGTGTAGGTATGTTGATATGTACAGTAAAGGTAGGTATTTATATAATTACTCTATTTATATAATTACCTATTACTCTATATTAGGCATGTTTATGTTATGAAATAAGGTAGTGTGTTATGTACGTGTATTGTGTAATTGTGTAATTGTGTAAATGTATACATATGTGTTTTATATGTTAATAAAATTTAAATTAAAAAAACAAAGAGTCTTGCCAGCAACCAAGTCTTAACGTGCTGCACATCTTAAATAAAAGGTCAAAGGTGACCAGCTTCTTACCTGGCGACTTAAGTCCACACACACACCCCACATAGCGCTTATATGTGCACAAGTGGAATGTGCATAGAATGGATTCCCTGCACACTCCTATGCCTTTCAAAAGGCATGTTACCAGATCACACATGCGCAGCGCCCCTTCTCTGCATGTTGAGTCTGCTCATGTGAGAATGCTTAAGAAGGGCTCGGAAACTGGAAGGTAAGAAGCCAAGGCAGAGAGAGTGACATAAAGATCACAACAGGAGAGAAGGGGATGATAGACACCAGGAGGGGAAGATTGCTAGAGTCACATTAATTTCCAGAGGCTGCAGGAACTGTATAAAAATGTCAGGTGTGAACTGGCCCATGGGGGGTTGAACTATCAGTTCTTTTTTTCTTTTCAGGGATGCCTATAAAAGAAGATGGGGATAGAGTTGTATCCATGTAGGGGGCGGGGGGGGGGGGATACACACAAACACTTTGTGTACCATTAACCCTTTGCTTTAAAGAAGAAGGGCAACTGCATAATCTGTGTTGGTAAAAGTGCTGCAATGATTATTATGAAGTACATAAACAAAGCATATACCCAGAACAAACTTAGTTGGTCTCTAAGGTGCTACTGGACTGTGTGTGTGTGTGTACACACACACACATATGTATACACACACAAAAAAAAAACAAGAAGAAAATAATAATATTGTTGTGAGTTTGGTGAGGGGTTAGATTATATGCCTGGGTCCCTTCTATTTCTTGGATTCTGCAAGGATTCAATTGTTGGAATAGTCAGGTCAGCTTGTTGGTAATGGCCCCCTAAGTATGGGTCATTAGTGTAACAAAGGAAGTGGCTTTGTGCCAGATGCCATATGGGTGGGGCCCCTTTCTCACCTGGCTAGTAGTGAAAAGGACAAGGGCCAGAGGTGTGAGAGAGAAAGCCAGGGTAGAAGCTAGAAGCAGGCAGAAGCCAGAGAGGGAGAGCCATGCTTGATTTCTGCTTGAATCCAAGGCTGTGGCGATGGGAGAAGCAAGACCTTCTGGGTTGTTAATGCTGTGAGCCCCTCCATCGTAGGCTCAGGTTAAATAGACCATATTTCCTAAAGACCTCACAGTCATGATATATCATCCCTCTAGAGGGAACATTAAGCATGAGTGTGCTAGAATTGCAGTGGCAGCCAGTGATTTCCCAGAAAATCTCTATTGCTGCCAACATCACCACTGTTGGCAACAAAATCACAATGTTAAAGGTTAAACAAAACAAACAAAAAAATGTCCCTGCTTGTCACCAAGAGCTCACCCACACTTCCACTTGCCCCACTGCTTTCCCTGGGGAAACCTGATCTTTACCACTGAATCAGAGCAAACATCAATTGGGTTTTCTGCAGGTTGGCATTTACTCCAATTTAGCACTGAATACCAGGTTTTCCAGGGGTAAGTGGTAGGGGGAAGACAAAACTGCCCAGCCCTGTGCTTTCTAGACATGGAGCAAGCAGAAGTGTGGACGAGCCCATAACTTCAGCAGGAAGTTATGGGATATGCACTGACTGGAAATAAAGCTGTGTGTTTGCCCAAAACCTATGAAGGTACAAATAGCATTAAAAGTAGTGATTGCATCTGACTGCCCCAATAGCATCATGAGCACAAATCATCATAAATGCAGAATAAATTGGATGTCTGGAGGGACCCTTGGGGGATATGCCTGGTCAGTGAAATTTTTTACTTTTCAGACCTCAGACAAACTTCATGGTTCCTGAAAACAGACCAAGGCAATTGCCTTCCCCTGAAACCTCAGAGCCAAGAATTTACAAAATAAAATTAATGCTTTCTCCTGAAGTTCCAGGTGAAGCAAAAGTCACACATGGGATCTACAAAAGCAGAGTCAGGCTACAATGAGTCCCAACAGCAGCAGCTCACAGATGGCCTGGGCATCATTCTTTGACACTGTCTCCCATAAAGATGTATCTGGATATCCAAATAGCTGTTTATCTTGGCAAGAGGGGGGGGGGAGGGAGAGGGAGAGAGAGAGAATAGGAGACACCAAGGATAACTTTAGTGCTTTGGCCAAGCACTTTCAGAATATTGCTGAGTGTTCCTTCTCCATGGGCCAACTATGTCTCTAGCTGGTGCAGAAGCTTCTGCCATGTGCACTTTGCGAATAAAAAATATACTATTATTTGGAAGATTGTGTTATTAATCATGCTTGTATCCTGCACACCTCACAGCACATCAGGGCTTGTATCTTACCCACCTCACAGCACATTAGTAAGTATCCCATCCCACAAATCCTCAGTGGCTTTGCCTGAGGCTATCCCTTGGCAGAAGTAAGAAAACCACTTTGGAACTTATGACTTGCCTTTCAGGAGCATACCTGTTACAGCTGTTAAGTCTGGGAAATGTAAGTGGTGACTGGCTTGTTCCCATTATAGAGGGCTGAGGGCTACGGGAAAGAAAGCAAGCTAGCTGATAAGCCTGTCCAGACAATATCTGTGTGCTTTTTCAACTCAATCACTGCATTCAACGTATCTCGCTTTTGAGTCACATTATAAAGTATGAAGGTGGCACTGGTGGCAAAGGAGGAGAAAAGGAATCATTATTGTTTTTCTGTATGTTCCTTAGAGCTAAGAGAAATAATGGAACAAATAATATGTTACTGTTTTGTAAGCTCATCTGTGAGTTCCAGCAAAATCTAGCTACCTGCTTGTCAGGCAGAGGTACCCTGGCTTGGTCCCTCCACTTGGTATCATGGCAATCTGGCCCTGAATGTAGTCAAGAGGAGATGCTATTCCAGATGTGGAGGCTGACACCACCCACCACCCCAGAAGACTGGTTTGTCACCTCCCACAGAGATCTGAAATGCCTTCATTTCCTTGTGTCATCTTGCCTCTGAAGCCATGCCTTCATTACTGCCCCTGACAAATACAGGCTCTTTGAATCGAGTAGAATCAGTGGTAGATGTAAGCTGTGCAGCTGCCACCATGAAGGGCAGACACCACTGACAAGTGATGAGGTTGTAATGGAACATCTGTCTTGGAAAATGACACAGACCACCAGGGGTGTGTCAACTCAAAATGTACATTAGCAAAGAATCCTGCCTGTGTGAGCAGTCTGCTGAGGCAATTACGTTACAGATATTGGCTCCATGGGACAAAAATCATCAGCATAGAAGGGACTCAAATAGAGCTCAAGAAGCATGGTGTGAAATAGCCCCAAGGAACAGGCAGTCAGCCAAGAGAACATAAAAGAGCATGGTCCAAAATGAGATTTGTGTGGCTTTACACAGGAGATTTTCCTTAAAAAAGGCAAAATATTTTATGGCAGATTCTGTGAAACACAATCAAAGTTAACAACTAGGCATATGCCTTTGCATTTAAAGCACTCACACATTTCAATGTTTTCCTTAAGGGGCAAAAGTGCCATCTAATTATTTTCCCTTCGGCATGGGGGGGGGGGATCAGTATAACGGGCCACAATTGTAACCTGCATTCCTGGCCCCAGCCACATCAGCTGACCATCAGTGTCCATTACACCTGTGCCACCAGCCATCCAGCTATGTAAAAAGCCCAGAGCAGTGTCAGCTTTCATACACACCTCTCTGTCTGTTTACTCCTGTCCAAGCAACATGCTTCCTGAGTCTTGTCTATTGAAAGAAAGAAAGAAAGAAAGAAAGAAAGAAAGAAAGAAAGAAAGAAACCACCAGAGATGCTTCCTTTCAACAACTTCTAATTAGTTGGCTGAGGTTAAGGCCTGAGCACAGCAATCTGAAGGGAAGCTTCCTTGAAGGGGCTCCACTATTTCCTGCTTCCCAAGGTTCACTGCTTGAAGAAGCTTATCAGTGAAGTTCCTGCTGGCAAGAGCCCTGCCAGTCAGTTGATGCCGTCCCTTCCATGTATCAGCGACTCAAGCTGATACTGTGAAAATAGTAAGAATATAAGTAAAATGTAGATTGACCGTGCAGAATGAAGTTTCCAGTTTTGATGCAAACATGTAATTGCTTTATGTAAATGAGAATAATTGTTTGTTGCTCCCCAGGAAAATATTCACTTTGGATCTTCCCTAGCTTATGATTTTTATATTCAGGCTTTTTATAGGAAGTTGAGAGTGGGGGCTTATCCATACTTCCTCTCACTGCTTTCCCCTGAGAAAAACCACTCTCCAGTGCTCAACTGGAGCAAACAGAAATTCAAGTTTTCTCCAGATTGACATTTGCTCCAATTCAGCACTAAAGAGTAGGTTTTCCCTGGGAAAGGAGTGGAGCTATGGGGAAACTGCTTGGACCATGCTTTCTAGGCACGGGACAAGCAGAAGTGCAGATTAGCCCAAACTAAGATCTGCCAGGATGACAGAGTTTGCGTTCAGTAGATTTTGGGGTTTGCCAGCTCAGCCAGGGCACAGCCTTGGCAAAGCTGACGTAAGTCCTGCGACTAATCTACACTGGTCAGTTAAAATGTTTAAAACATGTTATAAAAATGTGACACCAGAAGGCACTCACTGTAGAGCAGCAATCTGTCATCAATGGAAAATAGCACTGAGAGTTATATTACTTTTCTAAAAGTGTTTTTACAGATCAGTGTAGATTGAGCTCTGCACTCTGCCTCAGCCATGGCTCTGCCAGCTCAGCTGAGGCTCAGGCAGTGGAACTTAAGCCAGCAGAAGATAAAGCAACATAACTCCCCACATTTTGGCAGGGGGAGGGATGGGGAAAGCAGAGACTTACACCTATGTCAAACCCTGCTCAGCTGAATCGTGTGATCTAGGACACAATCTTCCAAAATCAGACCCATAGCCCTTACCAGCAACTCCTGAACAGAGTTTGGAAGGGGGGTAAGTTACACTGGCCAAAGCAATGCCAGCTACCAGGAGCTAGGATTCCCTTTTGACCTAAAGTGGTTACTTGGGGCCAAGAAATATAAGAACTGGGTGTAAATAAGGGGTGTAAATGCATGCTAGCATGAGGACTATCTGAGGAAGAGATAGTTCTTCAGCTAAAGGGCCTATAGGCTATATCTGTGAGTTCTCAGGGTCAAGATAAAGCAACTTTCACTTTTTCCCACTAAGTCATTTTAGGGGGTTGCCTTTTGGACTTCTGCAAGACAGCAGGAGGGTTAAAATCCACCAATACCCACCAAATCTGCCTCAGACTCAAGAAAATACATGCACCACACCAACGGACCTTGGTAATGGGAACACTTCCTATTTATGGAAACTGGATCTAAGCCAGAGAAAGGAAGGCTGAATAAATGAGCATCATATTTCGACACATGATATGCCAATAGAAAAAGACTTTCTCTTTCTTTTGTTGTGATCTAATCTTTTAGGCAGGCTCTCTCTTTCTTTACAGAGAAGACAAAGCATATGAAATTAAGTGTGTAAGAGCGATCCAGCGATAGGATGACAATGCAAAGCCACAGAGTGCTCCAAGATGCAAATTCACAATCAGCTTGAACTTATTAAAATAACGCTGTTCTCTTGAGCATTTCAGTGATTTCTTTATATAAATAAATTCTTCTTATGGACTGATTGAATCAGTGCTCTCATAAGATTAGGCTATCTTTAAAATGAGGAATGTCATTTGAAATTCCTTGCAACTTTTTCAGTGAGACTGTTAAAAAGAATAACATTTTAATAAAGGATTCATGAGAGAACAATGCTGCAAAGTTTTGCTTTTTTGCACCTCAGTGTTAAACCGTGGACAAAATAGATAGATTAGCTGGCCAATGTAACTCCCTTTCCCCTCCTATTCCCCACTTTATCTCCTCATTTCAGGAACTAGCAGCATTGACGATGGTTGGTCCATCTTTCAACTACATGCCCAATCACTTTACCAATGAGATCTTCAAAAACTGCTCCCAGTTACCCAAGTGGTGCAAGGCAATCTCTCTGAAGGTCAGCCAATTCCTTCAACCAATACCAAGGATACCTAATTCTTTAAGTTGCTATGAATAACAATGATTTCAGCTCTGTATGGGGGAAAACAGAACAGAACAGCAGAATAGCTATTTTGGATTCATTTCCTAATCAGATAGCAGATTTGCAATGATCACAAAAATTTATTCTACTGCCTGTGCCTTTAAATGTCTGACTAAGCCAAATGTGAGTGTACTAGACAACCATGATTTAGATCTGCATGGATTTAGATCTGCATGGATTTTGACAGAAGAACCTTGATATTACACATAATGGGGAGACCACAAGAGGAGTGTATGATGGGCACTCCCCGTGCTCCACCTGTCATCTTAGATGGAGCTTTGGTTCTAGCATGGGGGTAACCACACCATACAAACCCTTTGACGCACTTCTCTCCATTATATGTAGGGTAGAACAGGAAACCTTCATGACAAAGCAGTAATCTTGCTGTTGCAATAATCAAAGAAATCAATTCCGTAACCAAACTGACCTACCTCTCCAGCCCAGGTTGTCTTTTCCTAGAGGTGAGTTTCCAGAACTTTGTGGACAAAAATATTCTCCTTGCAGTGGTGTGCGGTCCATGGACTAGTGGGACTAACCTAGTCCCCTTAGTGTTCCTGGCATGACCTTTCTGTGTACCTGCTTAGCCACTGTCTCCAGGCTCCATGTATATGTGTGCATGCACATCTCTCTGTCTCTCTGTCTGATTACCTCTGTAAAGGCTGCAAAATGACCCTGCAGAGCAATACACAAGCATGAGCTGGAAGCACCTGCTTGAAGCGGAACCGCAGCTCCTTCTCCTTCATTTTTTAAGGAAGAGCAGTCAAAAAACCTGAAGTGCCCATGGTGTGGGGGTGCTTGCAGGCAGTTGGACTAAATGACTCTTTGGGTCCTCAACTCTACATACAGCCCTAAGTGTTCCCCTATGAAGAATTTCACCGCACGCCACTGCCACTGCTGGGTGGAGTGTTTGTTGCAAGGGGAAAACACTTGGAGGAGAATCTGAATGGCACCAGATTCTTTCATTTGCCAAACTAGATTGCTTGCTTGACCAATCAAAGGTGGAATTATTTTTATTATTTGCTTATCTCAGGTGTGAGGAATATTTGGCCCTCAGATGTTGCTGAACATCATCTCCCATCAGTCCCAGCAAGCTTGACCAATGGCCATGGATGGTTGGAGTTCAGCAACATCTCTAATCTTTACACCTGGTCTATCTGATGTCCCTTTACCTCTTCAACCATCACTGGATATGAGTGGGCTTGTTAGGTGCAAGTCTTTTCATTGTTTGCTTTGTGTGTTTTGTCCATTTGCTGCAGCTTTGGGCCTAAATACATAGAAGGGAATAAGGAGAAACAGAAAGGGAACTCAGGCTATAACAACAATCAGATATAATCGTGTTTTGAACCTGAGGGTTGAGGGAGGCTCCCAGGTGGCATTAAAATGGCTTGAGAGGAGGATAGGATAGGTTAGGATAGGATCGGATCCTTTCAGCCTGTTTGTGACTGAAAAAGGGAGGTGGTTACTAAAATGCGTATTTTAGGAGAAAACATACTTAGTGTCAGAGACTGGGCAGAGGAAGAATGGTGGAGACCGCCTCCCCAGCCTGACCCTTCCAGAGAAGAGGAAGACAGTTCAGAATTACAATAGGAGGAAAGTTGGGAAATAATGGGAGAGGAGGAGCAGTCAGAGCCCAAGCAGCTAGCTGACATGTTATCACTTGAAAGCATTCCAGACCCACCATCTCTCAGAACCTGGTGAGCCTTAAAAGGAGGAGAGCAAAGAGCTTGAAGACAGATCGCCCTAAGCGGCAACCGTAAGGGTGGTGGTACTGTTGATGAATGAGGAAGTGGGAGAAAAGGGGGGTGGGGATTTATTCAGGATAACACCATTATTCCAAGAGGCTGCATTCTCAAGCCTCTCTCTGTAAATATTGAGTAAAAAGCAGATGGTAAGGACTTTTCCTTGTCTTATCTGTTCCTGGCAACCTGCCGTGGGGGTTGTTCCTCTGCCACCTGACATTTACATTTTGAGAGAAAATACGTTTAAATATGAATTTCCATGTAGATTTTGTTTAATGCAGTAATGGGACAAAACAGACTTAGGAATAAACACATGCAAAATTGATATGGTCCAGAATCAGACTGATACGTCCATCCTTACAAATGATTCTATAAACTTGGGGCCACTGTTGCAAGGTCCCTGCTTCTAGAAGTACAGTAGATGTTCTGATCTCATATAGTGAGATCCTACAGAGAAACAGGGACAGATTTATGAGTTGTGATAGTACAATGCAGCATTGACTACACTGAGTAAGAGGACCTGTAAGGTTCGTCCCCAGCACTTGTGGCCTGGCCTGCTTAAGACAATTCTATCCAATTTCTTCCTTTACTCTAGTAGCCATACAGTTTTCTATGTTGGCTTTTTCCTCTGTGTGTTTAACAGTGGTTTAATTTTTTAACAGATGAGAAGAGGGAGGGAGGAATCTGGAGGATTATAATAGAATTGCAAGTGACACTCCTCTGCTATAATTTGTGGAGTGTGTGTCATTGACACAATGGGTTGTTAAAGCTCAGAGGCATTATGGTCTGTCATGTCATATCATACTTAGGAAGCTTTTAATATGTGGATTATGGACACATTAAACTGTACTCTCTCCTGCCTATTATGTCAATGGGATTTTGCATATTTAAATAATACTACAGTGTATAATCCGCGCACTGTGCCATGCATGCACAATAGGGCTCAGCAATAGACAAAATTACTGTTTGCAAAGTAGGCAGACTTTCCTAAACTTGTAAGTTTGCAGTAGCCATGTTTCTACATAATAGTACATCTATCTAGAGCAGGGTGGCCCAGCCAAGGGTGTGTTGACACAGCCAAGGGCCGCATGCAGTCCTTGAGGCCCTTTTTGGTGCCCCTTGGCAACATTTGACACACCCAGACCTCATGCCGCCTTCCCAAAGCTGGGAAAGGTCTAAGTAGGGTTTGGGAAGGAGGAGAGAGGACTCTAGGACCAAGCCAGAGCCCTCATGTCTGCTTCCCAAAGCCCAGCATCTTGCTTACCCTGAGCGCTGAGGTGGGGCATCAAATTTTGTGTCTCCCCTCCCCCCCAGTGCAGTGTGCAGCCTGGGGCTCCGTGTCAAAGTACTCTTGCGACCCACTTGATGTGAAAAGTTGGACCGCCCTGCACTATAGGATGCCCTCCTGCTTGCTGCACATACCAACCCTGCTGCGATTCCACCCACATTAGTCCCCTAGAGCTTCCCCTTCCCACCCCATGCAAGTACTAAGCCCCTTTCTGAAACCCCTTCTCTCTTCTATTCTGCAGCCCTGCTTTGCTCCTGTTTTGACCTTCACCCTCATGTGCTTGCCTCCAACCTCCTCTGTTTCTCCAACCTCTCCTTGCAAACACACCTCTTCCTGCAGAGCCATAGCTACAGGAAGGTTAGCCAAGTTTTTTGCCCTGGGTGAAGCCTCCAGAGGGGCACCATTGAGGCTTCCAGCCTCTCTCTCTCTCTCTCTCTCTCTCTGTGTGTGTGTGTGTGTGTGTACACAAATGTGCATGGGGTGTGTGGTGTGTGTGTGTGTGTGTGTTTGCGAGTCTGCATGCCAAACTGGGTATTTGACATGGCAACTACTAAGCACTCCTTTCATGTTCCACCCAGTTATGAATCCACCATCCCTTCCTATTCTGCAGATTTTCATACCACTGCTTTCACCTTCATCCCCATTCCCATGCCTCCTACTCCCTTTTTGGCAACCCTATTTGTACCTTTTCCCCTTCCCGCTCCTCCTTACTTTTCTGAACTCTCGCACACAGATGTTTCCATGCCCTTTCCTCTCTCCTATTCTGCAGCCTCCTTATCACACAGGCATTGCTATCACACATACAGAACAACCCCATTTTCTCTCCTGTTCTGCATTGATTGATTAGTTAATTTCTATATTGCTTATCATATTAAAAACATCTCCAAGCAGTGTACAAAAACCTGAAGCAGCAACACAACTTAAACAAAATATGACACAAATGCATAGTTTCATATAAAAATGTTACATTGATACAAAGCTACTAATATATAAATCAATATCAAATCATTTTCCTTCTGATGCCCCCTCTCAGCCTCCCCCTTTGTGCACACCCCCTGTGATGATGCATACCGTGTATTTAAGATGAATAGAATCTTAAGAGAAGGCTGGGTTCAGTTGATTGATGCTTTACATATATGGCTGTATGCTTCTTAATAAAGGATCTCTTCTACACTACTGCATTGAATCTAGAACTTTATGTTGAAGACAAAACATGGTAGAAGGGATGAAAAAATATGTGCAGTTACTATGGAATATTTGAGGGCTCCACAACCTTGATCTCATGAGGCAGCCAAGGAAGGGCTGGGGAGAGATGGTTTTAAACAACAGCAGAAGTTTGAGTAAAGCAGGGAGGGAGAAACCCTGAGGGGTTGTTGTTTTTAAAAAAAACACCTGGTTTTGACAAGGAGAAATGGGTACAACACAGAAGCTAATACCAAAAAGAAAACACAACCTTTCCCAACGCCTTTCTTGGTGTACTCAAACCTTTTTTTAACTGCCACCCCACTCCCATCAGTGTCATCCCCTGCTCATTCTACGCTAACATCTGCCGTTGTTTAAAATGCTCAGTTTTTTCCTCTCGTGTTTTTCACCATCCCTGCTTTATTCAAAGCTCTACTGTTGTTTAAAACTGCCATTTTCTTCTCAGTGACTCTCCACCCGATTTCTTCAGCTCCCGTTTTCCCTGATGTCCAAATGCTATGTCTAAACAATGATTTTCTTACATAAATACAATTTTACTTGTAAAATGGATTCTGTTTTTTAAGGCTTTCCCAAGGCCCACCTATGCAATGTGCGAATGAATTATCAACTAAGAAGTTTACTTCTTGGGTCATGCGGGGTATGTCTGGGGTTTCTTAATATGGGTATACACTGGCATCTTCAGCTGCCTGATTTAAACAGCTGCTATGGTGGTAGCTGATATTTTTATGGATTTTGGTGCCCCACTATAGGCCCCAAAAGATTGGTCAGTCAGTCAAAAGAACCAATTTGTGTTCCAGTTTGCCACACTGGCTCTCCCTCTCTCTCTCGTTATTATCTTTGCAGTCTTCCAACATACACGTGCATTTACATAGTTCTGCTAGCTATTTATTTATTTATTTACTTATTTGATTTCTTATTTTGGTCCATATGATTTTTGTTGAAAAATGTTTGCTGCATTTGGTGATCATGTGGCTCAAGAAAATATTTCTGTAAATGCATTAGTGGAAAAACTAGGCAACTAGCATCTACTGTGCACAGCTTATTTTTAAAAAAGGTTTATGTGTAAAAAGAGACATTTATGTGGCAGCTATTTAAAGCAACAAGAAGAGAGCCATAGTAACGGATTGGGTGGGTGAAGCTACACTACTGACAGCAGTGGCCAACTGCACCACCGCCCCCCCCCCTTCCGTTTGCTGCTGTGAGTGGCTGCTTACAGCTCTCTAATGGCAAGGCCAGAACTGTGGGCAGATCTAAAGTTCATTAGCTAGTCATGATGGAGGGCCCTTATAATTTTTCCTCACTCTCTTATTTGCTGTCATGGTGTCCTATCCAAGCGACTGACTTTTTGTTGTTGTTGTTGTTGTTGTTGTTATTTTGGTAAGCGTACTTCATTTTACAGTAGGAAATTACAGTAAGGAGTCAAATTGTTCAGGCTTCAAGAGAAAATTGCTCCTGGGAAGGAAAATAAAGAAACCATACCTTCTGCTCTGTTATAGGATTCCAGCAGTTAATGAGTATGTGAAGTATCAAATTAAAAAGTGCTAGCAGTTTATCATAGCTGAGCAGTCACTGAATGAGTAACAGGTTTCCCTTTCACTGAGCAGTAAGGACATGACCTGAGGCTGATAAACATTGGTCATCGGAGCCAACATCTGATTTAGGACTGGCATAGCCCATCAGCCAAAGCAATCTTCTCTGTTTGTTGCTTTAATCAATAATGTTTTAGAGAGCATGGCCAATTGGGAGGGTCTATAGTTCTGTAGTTGCAGAATACATGTTTTGCATGTATAAAAAGGCCCAGCTTCAATGTCCAATTGAGGGAAATCAGAGAGCAGGGCTGGGAAAGACCTTTGCCAGTCACTTTAGAGCAATGGACTGACAGTCAGAAGAGAAAGGACAAGCAAGACAAGCCAGTGCTCTGACTCAGAATAGGGCAACACTATATATCTGACAGAGAACAAAACTGTGGTAGTGCATTATACCACCAGGGCTGCCATTTGGACGGCAGAGAGAAGCATTCCCCCTCCCCCAAAAGGGCTATCTGTGAACATGAGCATCACTAGACCCTTGCAGGCTTTTGTACATCAGCACAAGTGAACATGGTGATGGTGCAATTTGTCTTTACACCTACTGCCACTTTGAATACCCTGAACCAAAAAGCAAACAATCTTCTCTGCTAATAGATGTTTAGCACACAAAGCATAAAAGTTAATGCTTTGCCATTTTTCTGTCTTGCTCATTTTATATTTATAATGAGTTTTCAATGCAGGGTAGTATTAAAAAATAGTACAGAATCACAGAATTATAGAGTTGGCAGGGTCATCTAGTCCATCTGCCTGCAATGGTATATCCCTCTTGCAGTCCAAAATGGTGCATGCAGTCCATTCTAGCACTTCATCATCTCATTCTGCTGCATGTAGGCCAGGACTGATACAATATACCAGACTGGCTTTACAATGCTCTGCGTCTTTCTCCCCTTCTCTCACAGATACAAATATTGATGTGAGGGGTCAGGCACAATCTAGAAGGAGAGTCCACTTAGGCGTTCCAAAGAAGCTAACACCACTTTGGCCAATGTGAATACATATTTAGTAGTAGTAGTAGTATATCAGTGTACAAAAATCACAGCACCCACACCAATTGATTAAAGTTACAAGAAAGGAAATTCCAACTAAACATCAGGAAGGACTTCCTGACAGCTGTCAGTACAGCTGTCAGTGAAACAGTCTCCCTTGGGAGGTGGTGGACTCTCCTTCCTTGGGGCTTTTTAAGCAGATGTTGGATGGCCATCTCTGCTGGATGCTTTAGGTGAGATTCCTGCATTGCAGGGGGTTGGACTAGTTGATCCTTAGGGTCCCTTCCAGCTCTACAATTCTATTATTCTATCCTTGGCACCTCCAGTTGCAAACAATTTCAGACAGAAGCACTAGAAAAGATCCTTCTGTGTCTTGTGACCATGGAGAACTGTTGCCAACCAGAGTAGTCAAAGCTGGAGTAGATGGACCCTGGTCTGCCTCAGTATATGACAGCTTCATATGTTCATATGTAAACAAACTGCAAAAATGAATACATTCCAGAGGCAGCTGGGTATTCCATTGAGCCTGGCTCCACCCAAGTGTCCAAGCATGAAACATGAAATGAATTGTTTAGCTCATGTCGCTGACTTGGCAACAATCCTGCTGGAGATCAATGAGGCTTCAATGAGACTTCTTCAGTGTAAGTACCTTGAGAACCATAGCCTTAGGCATGATGCAGCACCTAGCTACACCATCTCTGTATTCATAGTGTACAAGTTTAATTCTATCAAAGCACTTTGGTAGTTTGTGCCCTCTGTTAAAGCTGACAGCACTTAAGCTATGACCTCATGTTTTGTTGCATCTCGGCTGTTCCTGTAACATCCTGTAGAATTCTTAGCTCTCTTAGACCCACGAAGCCCTAAATAGTTGCAACCCTATGCTATCTTTTCTTACATTCTATCACAGCCTTCCATGTCAAAACATACGGTAAGCATCCTCTTGAACGGTAGCATTAGTTTTTTCCCCACGTGCTGCTCAGCATTTATGGAATTCTTGTCTACTGGAGATTGGGTAAGCAATATATTGTATCTTCACAAACAGGGCTACTTTGCATGTTGCTCCAATGTAATAGGTGGCCCGTGATCCTCTCTGATATGGTTCTTGGCCTTGAGACTTCCCTTAATTTATTTGTTTTTTAAAAGCCACCAACTTAGATTACTTTTTTCATTCTTTTATTTTTTTCATCTTCCTTTTTCTTCTTCCTACCTTTCTTTGGTTTGTTCTTGCTTTTGGAGTTGTGTTATTTTTTATTTTATTTTAAATGTCCTCTAATCTGGGTCAATGAGGGAATTGTATGCTCACGGCTGGCTGGCGAAGAACCCTGTTTGAGAGGCAGGGAAGGGAAGGTCTCCCAGGTGAGAGCTGGGAGGGTCGCCTTCTGTGTGAGACAAGGATTAAGATATGCCTTTAAGAAAAGACTTTGCATTTCTCTCTTTCTCTTGTTTTTGTTTTTGTTTAAATTAGTTTGTTTTTTATTGTATTGTACTATGAAAAAGCCTTAATAAAATTTTACAGTATTTTAAAAAGGAATAAAGCAATTATGCCTAGAAAGAGAAAATGTGCAAAAATTGTTGCATAGACAATCTAATTTGTAACTCTATACAAGTTGCAAGATCTGGCTTTCCTGGGCGCAGAATTTGTACTGAGTCTCCTGAATAAAGCAACAGGATTTGAAACAGTTATTGAGAATCCCTGGAAACAAGCAGTGTCTAGTTGTACAAGCTGGTCAGTACTTGAACAAAAAGCAATGCAGTCTCATGGAAGGAACAGTATGCAAACAGGCAAGTTAACCATTCAGAAAATCCTACCCTTGAAAAATACCGAGTATCTAATGTTGTGGATTAAGTCCTGCAAATTGGAAATAAGCAGTGTTGAAATACAAGGTTTCACTCATCTCTACCCTAAACCCTCTTCTTTTTCCTGTCCTTCCCCTCTCTTTTTCTACTTCTTTCTCTTTTGCAACACAAAATCTCAGTCATACATTCAACAGATGCAGCTTCTGTCAGCACAGACATGATAGTTGGCAGCTGGATGTAGACGCTATTCAGCAGCTGTTATAGGTGCATCATATAGAATATTTTTTGGGGGGGAGGGAGTTCATATATGTCCCTTTCTACTGTAATTTCAGCACAGCATTTTCCCTCTCTCATTTTTCTACCATTTTGTATCTTTTCCCATATTCAATATGAATGCCATTCACGTGGTAGATTGTTTTCATTCATCTTTAACAAGAACTCATTTATCATTTGGATGAGTTCTACCATAGAATATCCTGATTAATTACTTTTGGGCACTTCTGGCAGGGTAGAAATTCACAAATATAGTTATATTCTATGGGCTGCTCACAAAATCCACTGAATAAACAGAGTGGTATTCAATGTTTGTTATGCTCAGAGTAGACCCATTGAAATCAAGGGGCATAAGTAACTCAAGTCTCACTATTTCAGTGAGTCTACTCTGCCCTGAGACTTAAAGAGTGGAAGAATTAGTGTTTGGATGCTAATTGCTGATGTCACTGTATCCATAAAAGATGATCAGTTATGGGCACAATCCAGATACAGTTAAGCATCTGCTGGTTTTAATAGCAAGAATCAAGCTTATGTTTAAATATTTCTTATTGAAATAAATGAGATTTTAGATTGCTCAGCTTTGGCTGGATTTTGCTCTATATTTATATACATTAAAGCAACACTGCTGAGGCCTTTTTTTAGGTCTACAATAACAGAATGTGTGTTTAACAGTATTGTGACTTGTTAATTTAAAGTCGTTGCCCTACTTCACGCCAATGTACATCCACATCAGCTACAAGCACGGGTCTCACTTGGTAGACTGCGCACTAACTTTGCATACTCCAAAACACAGTGTACAAAGAAGCTCGGCTTTCAGTTCTTGGATTCACATTCCTACTGCCGCCTCTCTGGCATTTAATTCTTCATTTAGCAGACCACACAAACCACTAAGAAAAACACTGATAAAATCCAGTAATGGTATGCTTAACAAGGTATCTAGGTTGAGGTGAAACTACTAAGAAATTTAGAATCCCCCCCCCTCACAAGTCAGAAATGTCGTTTTAATGACTTAAGCTGTGGATTTATGACTATGTGGAGATAAATTTTCTAACCAAAGCATGTTTTAAGAAGATCGTGAAAAGTATAAGAGCTTTGGAATGACGCAGTTAAAAATACCGTCGCCATGTTGGTAAGCTCTGTCGGAGGACTTGAGTCTGGGAGGAGGAATAGAGCTGCTTTTATATTGTGTGGGAGACTCCTCAGAGGGACTTAAGAACGACAGATTGCAAGATAAATGATGGAAAGAGCGATGTTATTTATGAAGCGATGATATATGGAAACCATCTCGATATGAGGATTGGACGAACGGAAAAATTCACACAGGATTATAATTGGTGTTTATCTGCTTAAGGAGATTATCAGAAGAGATCATAAAGAAAAAAGGGAAAAAAATATACGAACAAGATGAGATGTGGAAAAAGCAAGGTAAGACTGGATAGAATTATGAACTTTATTTGGACTGATTTGGATATTAACGCAGTAGCAAGAAGATGATTCGGAACTTGAAATATGGGTCCCCTCAACAAAAATTTAAAATTCGGCTTTGTAATTCGGAATTTATGTGATGTGATTTGATTTGATTTGATTGGTCGGTTAATAAAAATTATTTTTTTTTTAAAAAAAGAAACTACTAAAAAATTTGATTGTTTATGTAGCATCCTACCCTCATGCCATTCCTTTTTTAAAAAATAATAATTTTATTAAATTTTCAACAAAAATAAAAAACAAACCACAACAACAACAACCACAAAGAAAATTATACACAACAACAATATCAAAGCCATAAATTGGGATTCTCCAAATCCCATGACTTCCCCCACCCCGTCCCTTAAATTCCCTTTTCAACTGCATGTCATTTCTACTCCAAATAATTTTTTCTACCTCAGATTTCCTATATTAATTCTAAAATTACAAGTATTCTTGTATTTTGCTGTTATTCCATCTGGTCCTGGTGAGGTCCCTATCTTTGCTTGGTTAATAACCTCAGAGAGACTTCTTAGTACATTTAATATAGCTAATTTTCCATCTGGGATTTTTGGCAATTTATTTTGTCTTATGTATTTTTCAGTTTTGACTTTCCCCCCCAAACCGGCTCAATATAGATCTGTAACATATTTTACAAAATGTTTTTTAATGTCTCTCAGAATGTCAATTATCTTCCCTTCTACATTAAGTTTATTTATTGAATTTTTTGTCTGTTTTTTATTTAGTTGCCATGCTAACAACTTTCCTGATTTATTAGCATATGCAAAATTCTTCTGTTTCATTATTTTTATTTTCCACTCCACTTCTGCATTTATTATCATCAAATATTGTGTTTCCAACAATTTTATTGCTTGCTTTGTTGTTTCTTTTCCTGGTTTGCTAACTAACTCTTTTTTCTTCTTAATCAATTCTTCCAGAAACTCCTTTTTCTTTCCTTCCCTAATCTTTTTCTGGTATGCATTTTGTTGTATGAAAACCCCTCTCATACTACTGGCATACTATACTATTCTGAGATATGTTTTTTTGGTTCAGATTTAATTCAAAGTAATCTTTCAATATTTTTTTCTGCTTTTTCCTGTATATTCTGATTATCCAACAATTCCTCATTCAATCTCCATCTAAATGTAGTGCTTCTTTTCCCTTTTAATTCCAGGATTATTGAATTATGATCCAAGAGCATTCTTGGTAATAGTTTTATTCTTTTAACCATGAATGTTAACTCTTTCAAGGCCCATATCAAGTTGATCTGTCCACTAGATTGATGGACTTCTGAATGAAATTTGTACTCCCTATCCAATGGGTGTTTGAACCTCCATAAATCTATTTACGTTTAGATTCTCCACCATACTGAAAAAAATTATGGGTAATTTCCCTTCCTTAGTTTCAGTTTTCCTTATTGTCATGTCCATTTCCAGGGAGACTACCCCATTCATATTTCCCATTAAAATAATCTTCTGATCCATATATTCTAAAAAGTTATTCTATATATTTTTTATAAAATTCTGACTTTTTTTTCATTTGGGGCATAAATTCAATCACTATAATCTTCTCACCTTGTATCATTATTTGTACCGCTATCACCCTTCCTTGTTCATCTTTGAATAACTGTTTCGGGTCTAACTTTGATTTGATGTTATCACTCCTCATTTCATAGAATCATAGAGTTGGAAGAGACCACAAGGGCCATCGAGTCCAAACCATTTCTTGGTTTATAATTTCCATTCCAAGAACACAGACATTTTGGACTTGGAAGGGTACAATAATAACTTTGGCTGGCATGCATACTTATGGTACGATAAGGCAAAGGTGTATAAAGGTTTCAAAAATCATATTGTTAGGAAAGCATTATATAATGTTTGGATCCGATATAAAGATCTGTTGGAAAGTAAAACTCCCAGGTGGCTGTCACCAATGGAAGCCAAGGAGGTGAAAAAACTCAATATGGATTCTAAATGGCCAAAATATTGTGAAATCTTAGAACATGATGGTGAAAGAGTTAAACTTCAGAGTTATGAGAAACTAAAGTCCAAAGTTCGAGATTGGTTGCACTATCATCAGATAGATGAGACATTTAAACAGGACAGGAAAATAGGATTTCAGAAAGAGAGGTCAAAATTAGAAACAGAACTGCTAGAACCCAATACTAAGAACTTCTCAAGAATGTATAATTTGCTGTTGAAATGGAATACACAGGATGAAACGGTGAAATCAGCTATGATTAAATGGGCACAAGACATCGGTCATGACATTATGTTTGCTGACTGGGAACAGTTATGGACCACTGGTGTTAGATTTACTGCATGTAATGCCTTGAAAGAAAATATAATGAAAATGATCTATAGGTGGTACATGACCCCAGTCAAGCTTGCAAAAATCTATCATTTGCCCAATAATAAATGTTGGAAATGTAATGAGACTGAAGGTACTTTTTACCACCTTTGGTGGACCTGCCCGAAGATTAAAGCTTTTTGGGAAATGATCTATAATGAAATTAAGAAAGTCCTTAAGTGGACCTTTCCTAAGAAACCTGAGGCTTTTCTCTTGGGCATGGTTGGCCAATTGGTGTCAAAGAGGGACAGGAATTTTTTTATGTATGCTACCACAGCAGCAAGAATTCTTCTGGCAAAGTATTGGAAGATGCAAGAACTACCTACTCTGGAAGAATGGCAAACAAAGGTGACGGACTTTATGGGACTGGCTGAGATGACTGGCAGAATCCGCGACCAGGGGAAGGAGACAGTGGAAGAGGACTGGAAGAAATTTAAAATATATCTTAAAAGCTGTTGTAAAATTGAGGAGTGTTAAGATGTCAAGGGGTAAGAAGCAGAGAATTACAGCTGTAATTAACAAATTAAAGAAAACTTAACGAAAGGGAATTATAGATAAATTGACTAAAGGGTTGCTAAAGAATCGTAAAACAAGGATGCAGTGATGGGGAGGTATGGGGAAGTCGAAGGAAAGAAGGTGCATGAAAATAAGATTATGAAGTTATACATGTTTAAATGTTTTGTATGTTTTTGTTTTGTTTTTCGTTTGTCTTTATTATGTGTTTGGAAAATGAATAAAAATTATTATTATATATATATATATATATATGCAGGTTTTGGTGTCCTCGGGTGTCTTCCCGTGTAAAAGTTGGGGTGTCTAGGCGACGTTTCGACGAGGTCTCACTCGTCATCTTCAGGCTGGTGCTTTCGGCTTCTTGTTACTGGAACAGAGCAGGATCTCAGTGTTTGAGTTCTTATAAATACTGTAGAGGGGGTGTGGTGTATAGCCTCCAATGTTCTGGGCAGAGAGGAAGTTCCCAGGCTAGTGTGCCTTTTCTTCTTTTGTTCCTTAATTACTTGAGAGATATCTTGAGTGATTTCTTGAGTGATATCCTGAGTACCACTTAGGTGGGTCATTAGGTGTGGATTAGTTGTTAAAGTCTTTGTGTCTTGACCTCTTGAACTTTGTGAAGAGTTTTCCTGAGAAGATGGCTGTACTGTATTTAGTTGTGCTCAGTACAGCCATCTTCTCAGGAAAACTCTTCACAAAGTTCAAGAGGTCAAGACACAAAGACTTTAACAACTAATCCACACCTAATGACCCACCTAAGTGGTACTCAGGATATCACTCAAGAAATCACTCAAGATATCTCTCAAGTAATTAAGGAACAAAAGAAGAAAAGGCACACTAGCCTGGGAACTTCCTCTCTGCCCAGAACATTGGAGGCTATACACCACACCCCCTCTACAGTATTTATAGGAACTCAAACACTGAGATCCTGCTCTGTTCCAGTAACAAGAAGCCGAAAGCACCAGCCTGAAGATGACGAGTGAGACCTCGTCGAAACGTCGCCTAGACACCCCAACTTTTACACGGGAAGACACCCGAGGACACCAAAACCTGCATATATATATATATATATATATATATATATATATATATATATATATATTGCTTTCGTAGATTTTCACGGGTACAGGAATGCAGGTTTTGGTGTCCTCGGGTGTCTTCCCGTGTAAAAGTTGGGGTGTCTAGGCGACGTTTCGACGAGGTCTCTTGAAGATGACGAGTGAGACCTCGTCGAAACGTCGCCTAGACACCCCAACTTTTACACGGGAAGACACCCGAGGACACCAAAACCTGCATATATATATATATATATATATATATATATATATATATATATATAATTTCCATTCCAATTCTTTTGCTTATTAAAATTCTTCTATGTCTCTTGGGCACATGAGTTTCTTGTAAACAAACTATGTCTAAATTTTGTTTGAATATTACCGTATTTTTTGCTCCACAAGATGCACTTTTTTCTTCCTAAAAAGTAAGGGGAAATGTCTTTGTGTCTTATGGAGCGAATGCGTGATCCCTGGAGCTGAATTGCCCAGGGGCGAAAAGCAGATCATGCTTTTTTGTGTGAAAGAGGGAAGTGGGTGTTGAAACAAAGCCGCTGATCACAAGGGATCAGAAGCGAGATAAGGGACGCTAGCAATAAAGGAGGCTGCCTGGGAGAGGGGAGGTAAAGACAGCAAAACTTGCAAGGAGAGGAGACAGGAAGACTAAATCAACAAGGATAGAAATTAGAAGAAAAGGAGGAGCAAAAAACTGCTCCTGCTAAGGAAAAGACACTTAGGTAAATAAGAGGGAAGGGAGTGCTGAAAGGAAGCAGCTGATTGGTGGGATCAGGAGAGAGATAAGGGATGCTAGCGATAAAGGAGGCTGCCTGGGAGGGGGATGGAAAAAGCCCATGGATCCTCAGGATTTTTACATTGGGTCACCCCAAATTTACCCCAAATTCACCATCAGATCACATAGCATGTCCATGGCTACAGCCTGCACCAAAAAAATCAGGCATCCACTGTTTCCTGGGGCTGCAATGGTGCATAAACGTGGTTACAAAGCACGGATCCACATGGATCCTCAGGATTTTTGCATTGGGTCACCCCAAATTCACCATCAGATGACATAGCATGTCCATGGCTACAGCCTGCACCAAAAAAATCACGCACCCACTGTTGCGTGGGGCCGCGATGGTGCAAAAACATGATTACAAAGCACAGATCCACATGGATTCTCAGGATTTTTGCATGGGGCTACCATCAAATCACATGTCTGTGGCCACAGCATGAACCACAAAAATCATACACCCACTGTTTCGTTGAGAATATTTTTTTTTCTTGTTTTCCTCCTCTAAAAACTAGGTGCGTCTTATGGTCAGGTGCGTCTTATGGAGCGAAAAATACAGTACATGGTCAATTTTATTCCTTTTTACTTTACTATTTAATTCATTTACATTCCAATTTAATATCTTCAAATCAGCCATTTTGATTGTCACTTATTAATGCCTTGTTTTCCCTTTTCTTTCTTTCTTCTTCTTGATTATCTATACTATTGTCAGGTATCTCATGCCATTCCTTATGTTATTGCTGATTGGTTATGATCACCCAGAAGACTAATCCAGGAAGGAAGAAAATATAGTAGCAACAGCAGAACTAGCTAGGAAAAACATTGCTACTGAAAAGGACTAATGAAAAGCAGAAATATTCACATTACACACACACACACACACACCTCTCAGCAAAATTACTACTTTTGAGACCTGACAATGCATTCATTCATTTAAACAAACTATTTCTTACCTGCTTTTCATTACCAAAGCAACACTGTAAAATCAGGAAAACTGTAAAATAGCATTATAAAAATGCCGCACACCGACAAAAAAACCCCCACTTATAAAAAGACTAAACAGGTCGCCCGATTCACCTGAATGGCCTGGGTGAGTAGGAAAGCCATCAGCTGACACCACATGACACTTAAGATTTGGCACCAGCTGTATTTGGGAGCGGAGCAGATGCCACAATTGACTGAACTAAATCAACTGAAAATGGAAATGGTTTGCTTGATGCTGACTTAATGCCTGCCCACCTTCACTTGAAAGAATACAAAACTTGAGCATAGAAAACAGACAATCTGCAATAGTCTGGTCAATTTGTCAGTGGATGGCAATCCTTTTCGCAGGCATTGTCATGGTTTATAGTTGTCTTCTTGCTTCAGCTAGTGCTTAGTTCTTTAGGTGGCCACTCATTGTGTTCCCCCCACACTGCACTTTTCCCCCATGCTCAACTCATTTGGACTATTCCTTTGAATAGACACCTTGTTTCCTGGCCCCCAGTATCTCAGAAGAGGAAAGGTAATTCCATCAGTGAATGACACATCTCCTCTTACTCCTTCACCTTTTTCTTTTTATAATCTCACAATAGAATCTGTTTCTCTCAAAAATTGCCTTATTCCAGCAGTGCTGTATTCCTGAAGTCCCTTTCAATCTCTTCCCTGTGGGCCTTTAAGGTTCAATATAGTTAACCATCACTTACATTTCAATAGATATTGTGCTAAGCTCACCAGCCTTTGGGCCGCCACTTCCTGTGAGAAATCAACCTCTGTGCATAGTATTGCTTTGCATCTGGCATTGAGACCGTAGGTCTGTCAAAGCTTAGGATCTATTCTTCAGTTCAATGCTAATTACTCTCTCGCCAAGCATTCCTAATTGAATTTGGGTGGTTTTCCTGGAGATTAGTTTTTCTTTCCTCACCTTCCATCTTCAGTGTTTGACATAGACCAGTTCGATAGGACAAACTTTGCAAAGAGACTGATGATGCAGAAATGAGTCAACTGTTTTCAGTATGGCAAAAGTTGAGGATATCTTTGGCTTAAGTATAGCCATTGGCAAAGAGTTATAGATGTGTGCTATCATTACTGCTTCTTCACTCAGCAAGGAATGCCCTATACAACTGTCAGGTACAAAGCACCAAAAATCTGCTGCACTCCAGTAGTCTGGGCAATGCATTTTCCTACTAGATCATCAGTCTGGCTGTTGCCATCCTTCCTGCTAGCATAGATGCATGTATCCAGCATTTCTCAGACCTGAGTGCCTGACATCCTCTATAGAGGAAAATAGTAATCAGGCCCCTGTATCTCAGTGTTGTCTGTATCAGCTGTGGCTAGCCTGTGGCTCTCCAGATGTTGTTGGGACTCCAACTCTCCTTGGTCCTGGCCACCATGGCCAATGGTCAGTGGAGAAGGGCAGTGGAGTTCCGCCACACCTGCAGAGCCAAAGGAGAACCCCTTTTGGTCCCTGCTGCCTGGCTACAGCTACCCAGGGCTTCAGTCTTGAGCCTTTCCAAGCCCTACCGAGAGATGCCAAGGATTGGGCCAGGCACCTTCTGCATGCAGGGCACCTGCTAAGTTGTGGTCACTCTCAGCATTTGCTGATTGTCTTTTTAATGGGCTGTTCTCTGGATTCCCTTGCATTGGGAACCAAATGTGACTAGACACCTGTGGCAATGACCAGAGCATTTTATCTGTGGCCAGCAGATTATGGAATGATGTCCCACAAGTGATATGCTTGTGAAATCTTCATCCTGGCCTTTAAATGGCCATGTCACATGGGCTGTCACATGGAAGATGGAGCAAGCTCATTTTCTCCTGCTCTGGAAGGTTGGACCTGAACCAATGGATTCAAGTTACAAGAAAGGAGATTCTGACTAAACACCAGGAAAAACTTTCTGACCATAAAAACTGGGAACTGACACCTGCATCTGTCCCCCCCCCCCAAGAAATAAAGCTCTGAATAAATATAATAATAAGTAAACTTTGAAAGTGTTAAGGTAGTCTAAAAGAGGAAGCAAAATTGCACACTGATAAAAGCAGAACGGGGCTGTTGTTACTGGCTGTGTTTCTGTGGTACATACGTATAACAATAAGAAATAGATAGCAATTATTAGCATTAAGTTTAGAATTAATAGCAAAGTACTTAATCCTGGTCTGAAAACCATATTAGCCACATTACCTTTGGCCAAAAAAAGCAAAAGAAAAAAAATCCACTATGCTTGTTTAAGTAGTTTGCTGAACTATAGTCTAACAGAAAACTTTTAATTACCATTTATGCTCATATAGAGCTCAGCAGAATCAACACCTAACCAATAAAATCCTCTATGAAGATTACCCACTGTGTATGTGCATTACTTACATTATATTCTCACTGTTCTCTAGTTGTGATTATATACGGTACTGAAATTGGTACAATTTATAGACCTCTCCTATAATTATCTAGAAAAGGTGATTGCTTCTGGCTAATGGACTTATTCACTGGGAACTTTTTAAAAGATTCCCGAGTTTCTTGTGCAAAGTGCCTTTTCCATCTAGCTGGTGTAAATGGGTGAGCTGAGGGGGACTGTAAGCACTGCAAGAGTAGGTGGAAAATTAGAAAAGAAGGTTATATATAGGAAAGAACAGGTGGGCTAATTAGTATTGATTTAAAGTTTGCTCTGTTATTCATAGGTTCTTATATACACACACTCACAAATTACCTCCAAGTGCCTCACAGGCCGGCGTCAACCCGCCCACTACCAAAAAATAGTTGCCTGCATGGTGGGAATATGCCAGCCATTCTGTAACATGGAGGCAGCCTAATAGAATAATTGGATGCAGCTGGTCCTGTTCCCATAAAATGCAAGATTATCACATTTTCTTGCAGATATCGTGACTAAAAGGATTAAGAGCAGAACCTTATATGGCAAACACGAAGGAAAGGGTGGCAAAAAGGAAACATAAAGTGGCACAGCAGTAGGTACATTGCAAGTGGGCTTAGCTGTACCACTATACCATTTTGAGCTTTCAGGGAGAGCTTGTCCACATTTTCGTTTGCCCCACCCCTTTCCCCTGGGAAAACCAGCAGTTTAGTGCTGACTCAGAGCAAATGGCAGAGCAATTGGGTTTTGGGGAGGATTGCTGTTCACTCTGATTTATCACTAAAGAGCAGGTTTTCCAGGGGAAAGCAGTGGGGCAAAGGCAAAACCGTTCAGACCTGTACCTAGAAAGCACAGGGAAACCACTAGGATTGGCACAGGGCGAGCAGAAGTGTGGACGAGCCCCGGCTTCTGAAGGACACTTGTCTCTGTCTGCCAATGGTGATATGAAGAAGGGTATATATCCTTTGCATCTGTAAGGCCACAGATACAGTCACTGATCACTCCAGTGGAAGGATATTCGGTAGCACGGCATTAACTGGGAACATTTGTGTTATGTCAAACAGCATCTGGGGAAGGGGCTTCCCTTGAAAATGCAAATACCACTTTTGGAAGATGCAAATTTTCTCAGGACTGTGGCAGGGGCATATCAAGCATTTATTGTAGCTGCAATCTTAAAAGTGCTTACCCTGGAGTAAGTCCCACTGAATTCAGTGGGACTTACTTCTAAGTAGAGATGTTTAGACTTGGAGCCCCAAACATCCCCTTCTAATAAATAATAATAACTTTATTATTTATACCCCGCCATTCTGGCAGGGTTGCCCCAGCCACTCTGGGCGGCTTCCAGCACATATTAAAAATTAATAAAACATAAAACATTAAAGCGTCAAACATTAAAATCTTCCAGATACAGGGCTGTCTTCAGAAAGTTGTGCAGTTCTTTATCTTCATCAGAGATTTCAGGGCAGCAGCTGAAGAAGGAACAAAAAGGGTTTTCTGGTGTGTGTGTTTCATTGTGGCTGATTAGCTGCTCTCCCTGTGCAAAGGTCAGAGGGGGCAGGGTTTCTGTTGAGGCAGGTGATTAGCTGGGGGAGGAGCTTATCAGAGCTTGCAGGGCAGTTTGATCCATCTTTTAGATTTAGGGGAGCTAGTCTCAAACGTTTGTTGGGGGAGACCTAGGATTTTTTGGGGGGGAGTTATTTGTCCTGTCTTCACGCTTTTTATGATGGAGGACCGCTGTAGCCACCCCCAACGACACGTTCTCAAGATGGAGGGTGAGGGAACAGCTGCAGTCGCCTGCAGTTCCTGCGCAATGTTTGCCATCTTGCCAAAGGTTGCAGGCAGCTTTACCTGCAGCAATTGCATGTTGATTGCCCTCTTAGAAGACAAAGTGCAGCAACTGGAGGAACGTGTAGCTACGCTCCAAAGAATTAGAGAGCTGGAGCTCTTCTTGGAAGCAACAGAGCACACCATCTCCACCAAGGAGGAGACAGGCGACTCCCCTGAGAAAGAGGCTAGTTCACCAACACAGGAGCCAGATATATGGAGAAACGTGACTCAAAGAAGTAGGAGGCCCAGGGTTCGCTCTGATTGTTTAGAAATACACAATCGCTTTGAGGTCCTCTCCCCTAGCATGGAAGACGACGAGCAGACTCCATTTGAGGATCTCTCCCTCATTACAGTCAATCAGGTATATGAAGACGAGCAGCAAAGTCAGTCCTCAGGGAATGTGCAGGCGACCTTGGAATGGACAGCTCACGGAAGAACCCTGACGAAACCTAAGGGGAGGCGTGTAGTGGTGATAGGGGATTCCCTACTGAGGGGAACAGAAGCAGTGATCTGTGGGCCTGACAAGATGTCTCGGGAAGTGTGCTGTCTCCCCGGGGCTAAGATCCAAGATGTAACTGAACGACTGCAAGGAATCATAAAACCCACTGACAAATACCCCTTACTCTTGGTTCATGTGGGAACCAATGACACTGCAAGCAATAGCCTCCAGAAGATCAAAAGAGACTACGAGGCTCTGGGCAGGAAATTGAAGCAATTAAATGCACAAATTGTCATCTCATCTGTCCTTCCAGTTGAACGACGTGGCCCAGGGAGAAAAATGGTGGAAGTGAACAGCTGGCTTCGCAAATGGTGTAAACAGGAACGGTTTGAATTTTTAGATCACAGGCTGCAGTTTCTTGAAGATGGACTTCTGGAAAGCGATGGGCTGCACCTCACAACGGTTGGGAGGAATGTTTTTGCCAAAAATCTCAGAAACCTCATCAGGAGGGCTTTAAACTGACTAATGTGGGGGAGGGAGACAGTGCTCCTGAAGGTAGGAGTCTATCAATTGATGAAGATGATCATCCAAATGTCATAGACCAAATGGAGCAAACAGCACGCAGACCTAGTGGTGGGAGGAAAAAATCCTTAAATAAGAGACCCGGGGGAATGATTAATGGACTTCAATGTCTGTACACTAACGCGCAAAGCATGGGAAATAAACAAGATGAGCTTGAGCTCTTGGTACAGCAAACTAAATATGACATAATAGGCATCACTGAAACCTGGTGGGATAAGTCCCACGATTGGAATGTAATAATGGAGGGATACAATCTATTTCAGAGAAACAGACCAGACAAGAAAGGAGGAGGAGTGGCGTTATATGTCAGGGATGTGTATACCTGTGAAGAGATCCAAGATTTAGAACCTCAAAGCCAAAGTGAGAGCATTTGGGTCAAAATTAAGGGAGAGAAGAATAACAGGGACCTCATTGTGGGAGTTTACTATAGATCCCCAAGCCAAACGGAGGACATAGATGATGCCTTCCTGGAACAGATGGCCAAGCATGCAAAAGGAAGGGAGAGAGTAGTAATGGGGGACTTCAATTACCCTGATATTTGTTGGATGTCAAACTCAGCCAAGAGCATAAGGTCAAACAGATTCCTCACTGGCCTTGCAGACAACTTCATTGTCCAAAAAGTGGGAGAAGCAACAAGAGGAACAGCCATTTTAGATCTGGTCCTAACCAATGTTGATGACCTGGTTAGTGGGGTAGAAGTGGAAGGATCATTAGGCGCGAGTGATCATGCTCTTCTGAATTTTACTATACAGCGGAAAGGAGCAGCCAAGCATACTAGGACTCAATTTCTTGACTTTAAGAAAGCCGACTTCATAAAATTTAGGGAAGTGCTGGGTGAGATCCCATGGACGGTAATACTAAAAGGAAAGGGAGTTCATGATGGCTGGGAGTTTGTTAAGAGGGAGACAGTAAAAGCACATCTTCAGGCAATACCAATGAGATGGAAACATGGAAGGTGCCTAAAGAAGCCAGGGTGGCTATCTAAAGAACTTTTAACTGAGTTAAGATTAAAAAAGGATGTGTACAAAAAATGGAAAAGGGGGGAAACCACCAAAGAGGAATTCAAACAAATAGCCAGCACGTGTAGACACAAAGTCAGAAAAGCTAAAGCACAGAATGAACTCAGGCTTGCTAGAGAGGTTAAAAGCAACAAAAAAGGCTTTTATGGGTATGTCCATAGCAAAAGGAAGAACAAAGAAACAGTGGGGTCACTCAGAGGAGAAGATGGTGAAATGCAAACAGGGGACACAAAAAGGGCTGAACTCCTCAATGCCTTCTTTGCCTCAGTCTTCTCCAATAAAGAAAACAATGCCCAACCTGAAGAATTTGGAGCAAATGATTCAGCAGAGGAAACACAGCCCAGAATAACTAAGGAGATAGTACAAGAATACTTGGCTAGTTTAGATGTATTCAAGTCTCCAGGGCCAGATGAACTGCATCCAAGAGTATTAAAAGAACTGGCAGATGTGATCTCAGAACCACTGGCAGTCATCTTTGAGAATTCCTGGAGAACAGGCAAAGTCCCGGCAGACTGGAGGAGGGCAAATGTTGTCCCTATTTTCAAAAAGGGGAAAAGAGAGGACCCAAATAATTACTGCCCAGTCAGTCTGACATCAATACCAGGAAAGATTCTGGAGCAGGTCATTAAGCAAACAGTCTGTGAGCACCTAGAAAGGAATGCTGTGATCACCAATAGTCAGCATGGATTTCTGAAAAATAAGTCATGTCTGACTAACCTGATCTCGTTTTTTGACAGAATTACAAGCCTGGTAGATGAAGGGAACGCAGTGGATGTAGCCTACCTTGATTTCAGCAAGGCATTTGACAAGGTGCCCCATGATATTCTTGTAAAGAAGCTGGTAAAATGCGGACTTGACTATGCTACCACTCAGTGGATTTGTAACTGGCTGACTGACCGAACCCAAAGGGTGCTCATCAATGGTTCCTCTTCATCCTGGAGAAGAGTGACTAGTGGGGTGCCACAGGGTTCTGTCTTGGGCCTGGTCTTATTCAACATCTTTATCAACGACTTGGATGATAGACTCAAGGGCATCCTGATCAAATTTGCAGATGACACCAAAGTGGGAGGGGTGGCTAACACCCCAGAGGACAGGATCACACTTCAAAATGACCTTGACAGGTTAGAGAAGTGGGCCAAAACAAGCAAGATGAATTTTAACAGGGAGAAATGTAAAGCATTGCACTTGGGCAAAAAAAAATGAGAGGCACAAATACAAGATGGGTGACACCTGGCTTGAGAGCAGTACATGTGAAAAGGATCTAGGAGTCTTGGTTGACCACAAACTTGACATGAGCCAACAGTGTGACGCGGCAGCTAAAAAAGCCAATGCAATTCTGTTTTTTGTTTTTTTTAAATAATTTTTATTAACTGGCCAATCTCATCAAATTAAATCACATCATATAAATTCCGAATTACAAAGCCAAATTTTTAAATTTTGTTGGGGGAACCCATACTTCAAGATCCAAAGGGGGATTCAGATCATCATCTTATTACTGCGTTAATGTCCAAATCAGTCCCAATCAGTCCAAACAAAGTTCATAATTCTATCCAGTCTTATCTTGGTGTTGCCACATCATATCTTGTTCGTATAATTTCTCTTTTTCCTTTACGATCTCTTCTGTTAGTCTCCTTAAGCCGATAGCAAGTGTAATAATCCTGTGTGGATTTCCCGTTCCTCCACTAAGTCCAGATGGTTTCCATATATCTCCTTCGTAGATAACATCACTTTTTCCATCGTAAATTTTGGCATTTGTCGCTCTTAAGTCCCACTGAGAAGTTGATTCACGATATGTAAACAACTCTATTTCTCTCTTACTCCTCCTCCCATACCCAAGAGCTCCCACAATGCCTCACAAAATGGCGACAGCATTTTTTTTTCTGAGTGCGACACTCCAACACTCTTAGCTTTCCAGCTTCATCTTGAAACATTGCTTTGGATCGAAAGTTTATCTCCACACTGCCTTAAATCCACAGCTTAAGTCCTTAATTTCTGACTCATTAGGGGAGGGGGATTCTTGTTAAATCACATGAAAAGGTAAAGGCAGGTTTTTCCCCCCCTCCCCCCTCAGTCATTTGTCATACCGTATCTTAACGTTCTTCTCGTATTTTATTGTTGTCTTGTTATCAGAGATCTCTTCTGTCAGCAGTATTTACTCCCCTTTTTCCTTGATGTATGTGCAATTAATCACGTCCAAATTGTTTCTTTTAAAGATCATTGCAACCAGCGGCGCGAATCGGGGACGGCGTTGAGGAGTGCCAAAAATCCCACAGGAGGGCTTTGTGCCTAGTGCCCCCACCCCCACAAATTCAGGGGTGGTATAGGGCACAGCAGGCAAGAGCCGTCCCCCCCATAATCCTGGGGGGGGGTTAAGGAGGCTAATTATCCCCATCATAGCCTCCAAATTACCTCGTGTGGGTCGGAGAGATGTTATTGTCAGCCATCTTCCGATGCACCACCTAGTGGCCCCCCAAGCCAATGCAATTCTGGGCTGCATCAATAGGAGTATAGCATCTAGATCAAGGGAAGTAATAGTGCCACTGTATTCTGCTCTGGTCAGACCTCACCTGGAGTAATGTGTCCAGTTCTGGGCACCACAGTTCAAGAAGGACACTGACAAACTGGAACGTGTCCAGAGGAGGGCAACCAAAATAGTCAAAGGCCTGGAAACGATGCCTTATGAGGAACGGCTAAGGGAGCTGGGCATGTTTAGCGTGGAGAAGAGGAGGTTAAGGGGTGATATGATAGCCATGTTCAAATATATAAAAGGATGTCACATAGAGGAGGGAGAAAGGTTGTTTTCTGCTGCTCCAGAGAAGCGGACACGGAGCAATGGATCCAAACTACAAGAAAGAAGATTCCACCTCAACATTAGGAAGAACTTCCTGACAGTAAGAGCTGTTCGACAGTGGAATTTGCTGCCAAGGAGTGTGGTGGAGTCTCCTTCTTTGGAGGTCTTTAAGCAGAGGCTTGACAAGCATATGTCAGGAGTGCTCTGATGGTGTTTCCTGCTTGGCAGGGGGTTGGACCCGATGGCCCTTGTGGTCTCTTCCAACTCTATGATTCTATGATTCTATGATCTCCTTGACATCTGATGGGAGGGCGTTCCACAGGGAGGGCGCCACCACCAAGAAGGCCCTCACCCATCTGGGGCTGCTCAGGCTTTCACTGACATAAGAAAAAAATGTCAGTTAATTGCATTCACACAATGAATTTCACACTAGTTGTCTGTTTACAAAGAACAATGGAGAAGCACAATAAGGTGATACTATTGCAATTATTTTGCTTTACTGTTTTGCTTATTTCAGAATGCAAACTTGAACCCTTGCAGGTATGGAAGGCATTTCTACTCACGAAAAGGGAAGTGTCTCATTTCCACTAAATCCTTCCTGCCCAGTTGCAACTTCCTTGCTGTCTCTCACATGGTCTCTGAGTCCACTCACCCTCATGAGGAAGCGGAGGGAAACGGCTCGAGGGGCTGCAGCCTCGCAATTTTCTTGAATCAAGCTGATGGGATTTCTCTGTAGATGGTATATGCACAATGGTTTAGGAATATTCCTCACCTACACAGACTGACAATCTACTGCTAATTTTTGACATGCAGATTTTGTAAATATCTATCCTGTGGTTCTAGAAATGCTGGGTGATTGCTTTCGGTGCTGCTTTTCCCCATCTCACACCAGTTTCCCTGAGAGAGCTGTAAATCTCTATTAAACTAGTTTCTCAGCACAGAACCTCATAAAACAATGAGTTCACTGCATCATTCATTGCTTTGAAAACATAAAATACACAGTATACTGAGGAAATGCCTCCCTTTCCTAATGCATATTTCACAATCCACAATACACACCATCTCTAGCCCCATCCTGACCCTACACTCAATATCTTGGTGCTCATTCATATAATAATAATACAACAACAACAACAACAACAACAACAACAACAACAACAACAACAACAACAACAACAACAACAACAACATTTTATTATTTGTACCCCACCCATCTGCCTGGGTCGCCCCAGTCGATCTGGGTGGCTTCCAACACATATAAAAACATAATAAAACATCAAACATTAAAAACCTCCTCATACAGGTTCTATGAGACAGTTTCAAACATAAATCACCTTCTTGGGCAATCCAGTACAATTCAGTGCAAAGCACAGGTGCTTGTGGGAATGGGAACTGAGAACTGCTGTTCAGATGCCAGTCTCTTGATGTGCCACCCTGGGCTCCTTTGCCAATGCTCTTGGTTCCTTAGGGAGGAAGGGTGGCAAAGAAAATTAATGAATAAATAAATAAAACTTCAGGGCTGGAATGCTGCTCTGATCCTTTTTGAAAGAAGGACAGGGTCCACCTGCCATCAACAGGTATCTGTACCTCATTAGCCTACCTTTTACAGACATGGATCATTCTACTTTTGCTGAAGGGATGGATAATGCCATATGTTTGTTGGGCCTCAGAATATATACTACTGTTCACCCAAAAAGGTGGAGGCTGACTGGCTGAATAAAAATAACAACTCTTATTGGGCCTATAATTTATTTATTTATACATATATTGCTTGATTGTAGAAAAAAATTCAAAGCAGTTTGCAAGAAGATAAAAGTCAGAATTTCACTAAAAACTTTACAACCATAATTTAAAACAAAGAAAATTAAAAGCACAATAGAGTAGACTAAAGCCCATTAAATCTTTTATAAGCTCTGGCTAGGCTTGTCTAAATAGGAATGTCTTCAGCAGGGACCCAAAAGAGTGCTGTGAAGGCGCCTGCCTGAAATCAAAAGGCAGGGAGTTGCACAGGGTCACACGAAATGATCAGATATTTACAAATGCAGAATGGGGATTGTGTGGCACCAGAAGTAGTTCCAATTCCCCTGATCAAAGTGGTTGAGTGGGCCCATGTGCAGTAAGACAATCTCATAGTGGTTAAGGGCTTTATATACTAATAGTATCACCTTGAACCTTGCCCAACAGGACCAGCCAGGGCCATGGGAAGCACACCTAAACCTAGGTGGTGGCTGTTGTTGTTTGCTTTTGGGGGGGGGGGGGTCCAGAGTCCTTGACTTCATAGAATACACAAGCCTTGATGAAACCACCAGTTTTATTTCAGAGTTCCATGTGCAGCATTCCCTCCCCCCCCCCCCGGTCATGATCCACGGAAGGGAACTGCCACAATACCTGGTGCAGTCTTTACCATTTTTCCTGTAGCAGCTTCCTTTGCTAAAGAGACAGACAGTTTTAAAAGGTTGTCACCCAGCTGACTCTTCTGTGCAATGTGACCCCCTCCCTCCTCAAAATAAAGCAGAAATATTGAAGTAATTTTCAAGCTCCGTACTATATGCAGGGAACACAAAAGTACTGAGATGACATCCTAAATCTCTTGGGCATACCAGAAAAGAGACCCAATTGTCTTGTTACAAGCCAAGCAGCAGAAATGTCTCTTTTACCGCTGGCTATAGCAAGTGACACGAACAGAAAATTAAATGCAATATGTCTCCACATTGCTTTGTTATGAACTGGAAAGCCAAGAGAGTAGTAAGAACATCTTGACATTCAGATACAGTTTGAAACCAATGGCAGTAACCAGATATGTATAGGCAGAGCTGTGAGTATACATATTCAGTACTAGCAGAGAAAATGTCAACTTTCATTTTTAAAAAATAAAAAAGGAAAACTATTATCTTTTTTGATGCAACTCTTAAGATTGAAGGTGCCTTGTAATATTGCAGTGGACTGAATAAACTTCTCAATGAACAGAAATCTTATTTAACTTATTGCTCCACCTTCATGAGGAATGTGATTAAGTTAATTATGCATAGTAAGCAGAAACATGAAAATTTACTTGAATGTTATCATTTATGGGGAATCACACTTAGGACATTTAGACGCCTGCAATAATTCCATATTTGCACCTCTAAGAACCAAGAGAGGGACTCCATCAGCAATAACAGAGATATCAGACTACAGTAACCTGGTTGGCATTTGTTTGCTTTGGGGGACAATGGATGTGCCTCCTGGGTGAAGTCAAACCACTGAGTTAGCAGCACTGAAATGATCTCCCTGGGGCACAAGCCTGGCAGTGTGTATGGAGGTCCTGAGCTGCACAGATAACAAGACCCCCCTCTTGGCCTTGCTGTTGTGTCCAAAGAAAAGCAGAACAATGTGTTTGGCACCAGCTTGGCTGCAGGAGTTGCCAGAAGGAGGTGTACAAGGCACCATGCAACTGTCTTAGGGACTCCACTCTGGATTTGTGTAGGGTTTACTCCTTAACCTTTCCTTCTTCCCAAAGATATCACAAAGGCAGCGGAGGTTGGGGATCAGAGTTTTCCTCCTCCTAGGTGGGCTACCTTCCCAGGTGAATGAGCCCCATCTGCCCCTCACTTCCCTCTACAGCATGTGCAGAAACCACCTTCTTGACCACTGGACCCACTATTGGTCTTGTTTGCTCATTCTGCTAGAGCAGGCATAGGCAAACTCAGCCCTCCAGATGTTTTGGGACTACAACTCCCATCATCCCTGACCACTGGTCCTGTTACTAGGGATGATGGGAGTTGTAGTCCCAAAACATCTGGAGGGCCGAGTTTGCCTGTGCCTTTGCTAGAGCCTGTCTTTGCATGCAGGAGAAGTCCCTAACTCACTGAGGGTTTGAGACCCATCGGCTATCCCCACTTGGTTTAGCTGGCTAGTTGAGTGGCCACTGTGGCAGGCTGACAGCTTCTAGAAGCCACAGCTGAGAGCTGAGTGCAGGGCCAAAGGTGGACAAACTACCCCAGAAGGAGCATGACAAGTCCCCCTCCAGAGGTCCTACTTCTCCCCTAACACCTCACACACCCAATAGATGGATAAATGTATGTCATTCCAAACTGCAATTTCTTATTTGTGATGTCTGGCATTCAACTACTGTGCAAGGATTTTCACTTGTGCAACAGGACTTTCTCCCGTCTCCCTGCCCTGGGTTTGGGGAACCCCTAGAACAGATAAAAGTGACATGTGAAAGGAGAAGGGGTGAATCCTTGTGCAGATGGAACATTCCCATAGCGCTAGGCTGGATGCAACAGATGGATGATGCCTATTATATCTCCCCTCAGTCTTATTAGGCACTTAAAAGTCTTCTATGAAATTTCACCCCCTAGCATCACAATTTTAATTAGATTTCTGCATCTTTCACATTTGTAGGTTGCTAACAGGCTACAGTGATTGATACTGAAACATCAAGGTTTCTCCACCTCCCCTTTTGTTAGCTTTTTTTCACCTCAAGAGAGATGCTGGAGCGATTTATGAAAAGCAAATATAACAAAGATGAGAAGTCATAATAAGTATCCAAAGGAGTTCAACATATGGGAGAAAACATAGTCTATTTGTCAAATTGTAGTCATGCTTTTCCTTGTTTTTGACTTGAGGAAGTTAGTTTTTACATTATGAATGCAATTAGGCCTTATACTGAACACAAAGCAAGGAAGCTTATGACATGTCCTACATTGACTTCCCGCTCCTCCCCGGCTCGGGTGGCGAGCCTATTTGGGCTCGTCCGCGAAAACTGATGGATCCTGATAGATTCCGACAAGCCTTGCGGAACCCTGCTCCTCCTGGCGACTCATTAGATGACCTTGTTGAGGACTGGAATAACCGGCTCTTGGCAGCCATTGATGAGATCGCGCCTAAGCGCCCTCTGCGACCCCGTCGAAACCGGGCCCCTTGGTTTACTGAGGAGCTCCGGAAAATGAAGCGGGATCTCAGACGGCTAGAGCGAGTATGGCGACGGACTCGTGACGGAGCCTCAAGAACATCTTATAGGACGCTTATGAAAGCCTATGAGACGGCTATGAAACCTGCTAAGAAATCTTACTTTGCAGCTTCCATTGCATCCGCTAGCTCTCGCCCGGCACAACTTTTTAGAACAATTAGGTCAATAACGTCCTTAGGAGGACAACCAAATTTAAGCACAAATTCGACCCACAGCTGTGAGGCATTCGCGAGTTTTTTTGCGGAGAAAGTCCTGTTGCTCCGCCGTGACCTCCCTGCCAATTTAGATACAGTGACTGAACTGGAGGCCCCTCGACTGACTTCAGGTCCAGTGTTGGACCATTTCGATCAGATACTCCCTACTGATGTGGATAGATTCCTCCAAGTTGGTAGGCCCACCACCTGCCTCGATCCGTGCCCATCTTGGCTGATTAGGGAGTGTCCAGATGTTGTGCGGACCCCCCTGGTTGAAATTATCAATTTGTCCCTTGTCACAGGGACATTCCCAGGGGAACTGAAGGAAGCAGTGGTGTGTCCACTCTTAAAAAAAACTTCATTCGATCCCTTAGACCTATCCAATTACCGCCCAGTTTCAAATCTTCCATACCTGGGTAAGGTAATTGAGAGAGCGGTTGCTGAACAACTTGGTAGGTTTCTGGAGGAAACATCGGCATTAGATCTATTTCAGTCCGGTTTCCGTCCTGGTTTTGGGACGGAGACGGCTCTGGTTGCCCTAACAGATGATCTCCGTAGACAACTGGATCGAGGCGGGTCAGGACTGCTGATCCTTTTAGATTTGTCCGCAGCCTTTGACATGGTCGATCATGATCTTCTGGACCACCGCCTCGCAGACGTGGGGATACAGGGCATAGCCCGTAACTGGTTGTGCTCTTTTATCTCTGGTCGGGGACAGAGGGTGGCACTAGGGAGGGAAATGTCGTCGCGCCACTCCTTGGTGTGTAGAGTGCCGCAGGGCGCAATTCTCTCCCCGATGCTTTTTAACATCTTTATGCGCCCCCTTGCCCAGATTATCCGGAGCTTTGGGCTGGGCTGTCACCAATATGCTGATGACACTCAGCTCTATCTGCTGATGGATGGCCACACCGACTCGACCCCGAACACACTGACCAGATGCTTGGAAGCTGCGGCTGGATGGTTTCATGGGAGCCGATTGAAACTAAATCCTTCAAAGACAGAGGTCCTATGGCTAGGTCGGGATGGCATGGGGATGAGGGACCAACTCCCTTGGCTGGGGAGGGCAGGGGCCCAATTAGTGCCATTGCCTTCCGTTAAGAGTTTGGGTGTAATCCTTGACGCCTCCCTTTCCAGGGAGGCGCAGGTTACAGCAACAGCCAAGGCGACATTTTTCCACCTTCGCCGCATCAAGCAGTTGGTCCCTTACCTTTCCCGCCCCGACTTGGCCACAGTGATCCATGCGACGGTCATCTCCAGGCTTGACTACTGTAATTTGCTCTACGCGGGGCTGCCCTTGAAGCTGTCCCAGAAACTCCAGCGGGTGCAGAATGCTGTAGCGAGGCTCCTCACGGGGTCTCTGCCATGGGAGCATATTCACCCAGTGCTTTTCAAGCTGCACTGGCTCCCGGTGGAGTACAGGGTCAGATTTAAGGTGCTGCTTTTGACCTTTAAAGCCCTTCACAGCCTAGGACCCTCGTACCTACGGGACCGCCTCTCCCGGTCTGCCCCACAGAGAGCCTCAAGGTCCATAAATAGCAACACCCTAGTGGTCCCGGGCCCTAAGGAAGTTAGATTGGCTTCAACCAGAGCCAGGGCCTTTTCAACTCTGGCTCCGGCCTGGTGGAACGCTCTGCCTCATGAGACCAGGGCCCTGCAGGATCTGATTTCTTTCCGCAGGGCCTGTAAGACAGAGTGGTTCCGCCTGGCCTTTGGCTTGGAGCCAATTTGATTCCCTCCCTCCCTCCCTCCCTCTCTCTCTCTCTCTCTCTCTTTTTTTCTTTTCCTTCTTCTCCTGCGATGAGGCTACATTTTAATATTTTAATGTTCCATTATTTTAATGCTGTATTTTATTTTTGTTTTTAAGTTGTAATCATTCTTCTTGTTTTTATTATTGTTTGTAAGCCGCTCTGAGCCCGGCCTTGGCTGGGGAGGGCGGGGTATAAATAAAATATTATTATTATTATTATTATTATTATTATTATTATTATTATTATTAACATTTTTAGTAGCACATGGCCTTCAGTATCCAAAGTGCTGAAAACAGTGTTACGTTACGTTACGTTACGTTACGTTACGTTACGTTACGTTACGTTACGTTACGTTACGTTACGTTACGTTATGTTATGTTATGAAAACAGAGAGGAAAAGGCAGGTCCTTGTCCCAAGGGGCCCCCAACCTAACATTTATACTTCACTAACCTCCAGATTTGACTACTGCAACACTCTCTGTTGACCTTGAGAATCATTCAGAAACTTCAGATGGTCAAAAATGCTATAAGCAGAGGCTTCCTATTTCCAGCGGTGAGAAATGGCTGACTCTCGGTCGGAGCCAAACAGTACAAATTGAGAGCATTTGCAGATGACTTAGTATTGACATTACAGGAGCCAGAATCTAGTACTAAAAGGGTTTTAGAATTAATTCAAGAATGTATTGCCTAGAATGTTGTTTTTGTTTCAAACATTGCAAATTGTGGACAAGATGGACTGTTTCAAGAAGTGGCAGAAAGATATTTCTAGATTTGTCTGGCAGGGCAAGAAACCCAGAATAAAATTTAAGATATTAACTGATGCAAAGGAAAGGGGTGGATTTACACTACACTACACTTGATCTTAGCCAAAAGGCCGAGAAGCGAGGTCTTTGCCCTGCCAGACCTTAAACTCTACTATGAATCAGCAGCATTCTGCTGGTTGAAAGATTGGCTGCTCCTTGAGAACACAGACATTTTGGATTTAGAAGGTTTTAACAATGTTTTTTGGGTGGCATGCATATTTATGGTACGACAAGGTTAAAGTACATAAAGCATTTAAAAACCATATTGTCAGGAAAGCATTGTTCAATGTCTGGATAAGATATAAAGATTTATTGGAAAATAAAACCCCAAGGTGGTTGTCACCAATGGAGGCAAAAGCCTTGAAAAAGCTCAATATGGAGACCAAATGGCTGAAATATTGGGAAATTTTGGAACAAGAGGGAAATAAACTGAAATTGCAGAGTTTTGAGAAACTAAAAAACAAAGTGCGAGATTGGCTTCATTACTATCAGATAATGGAGGTATACAAATTGGACAAGAAAATTGGATTCCAGGTGGAAAAATCAAAATTAGAAACAGAATTGTTAGAACCCAAAACTAATATTTTGTCAAAGATGTATAACTTGCTGTTGAAATGGAACACTCAGGATGAAACGGTGAAGACTGTTATGATTAAATGGGCACAAGATGTTGGACATAATATTATGTTTGCTGACTGGGAACAGTTGTGGACCACAGGTATGAAATTTATGGCATGTAATGCCCTAAGAGAGAATATTATGAAAATGATATACAGGTGGTACATGACCCCAGTCAAGCTTGCAAAAATTTATCATTTGCCCGATAACAGATGTTGGAAATGTAAAGAGACTGAAGGAACATTCTTTCACCTTTGGTGGACGTGCCCAAGAATCAAGGCTTTCTGGGAAATGATCTATAATGAAATGAAAAAGGTATTTAAATATACCTTTCTGAAGAAACCAGAGGCCTTTCTCCTGGGCATGGTCGGCCAACTGGTGCCAAAGAAGGACAGAATTTTTTTTATGTATGCTACAACAGCAGCAAGAATACCTATTGCAAAATACTGGAAGACACAAGATTTACCCACTCTGGAAGAATGGCAGATGAAGGTGATGGAATATATGGGACTAGCAGAAATGACCGGCAGAATCCGAGACCAGGGAAAAGAGTCGGCGGAAGAAGACTGGAAGAAATTTAAAGACCATTTACAGAAATATTGTAAAATTAAAGAATGTTAGAATGATGTTGGACAGAAATTAAGTGGTTTCCAGCTGTAATGCTTAAGAGATATGAAAAAAAGGTTTAGAAATAAGTAAAAACTAATGGTGAGGATTTGCTGAACTAACAATTTGAACTGGAATACAAGAAAGGGAGGTATGAGGAGGTCTGGAAAATAAGTTAAAAGAAAATAAGTACATAATGGAAATTCTATGTGTTTTTAATTATTTTTGTATTTTTGTATTTTTGTTATTTTTTCTTTTTATTTTACATTGTATTATTTTTTGAAAACTTTAATAAATATTTATTTTTATTTTTTTAAAGAGAAATGGCTGACTCTCACATATGATCGGGCCCCAGCCGTGCCAGTAATTCAGGGCTGATATGGGTGTAATTAGCCCTGGCAGACTCCCTGGGGTGGGGGAGGATTGTCTTGTAGACCCACAGATCGTCTGAGATTGACATCTTTCATCAAGGTGCAAGCGGCAGGGTGCTGCTTCCCAGAGCATGACACGGCTGGCACTCTCCAAAGTCACTCTCATAAGCTGGAAATATCTGTTTGATAAAATAATTAGATTTAGACAATAAACAGACATAGTCTGGACCAAAGAAGACTGAGAAAAAACCTGTAGAACTGCACAGTCTCTGGTGTTTAAGCTCAGCCTCCAAAAGATTCTCATCATGGTGTTTGGATTACGGAGGTGATTTGTATGTCCTTTTTGCTCTTCTTATTATCTACAATTGTTTTTCTATGCCAAGCCTCATCAACAAACTTAATTTTTTTGAAAAGTACAGATGGACTTCTACTTATAATTAAGTACTCAATTGCGCAGCTTTATCAAGACTTGAAAGACTTGATAAAGATAAAAGAAGAAATATGACACAGCACGGAAAAATGAGAATCCCTCCCTTTTTCGAGGGAAGTGGGAAATACCTGCTAGCTGACTTTATAATGACTTTATAAAGACAATTTGGGATAACATACAGTGCATCTGTTTGCAGAATTTCATCATTATGAGCGAGAGAGAAAGCTAAACAGATGTCTAGCAACCCCCCTTCTGGGGGGGGGGGATTGTGTGGTGTTCGGGAAGGCTGATCGATCGCCAAATGACTTATATCTGTGGAATGCAGTTTATTTACATTGCAATATTGCAAACAGTATGCTTAACAATTTAATCATGAGAAATCATTGTGTACAGCAACAATTTAACAGCGTGGAAATTTCAAACAACAGGCTTGGACAACAGACCGGACTGGAATGATTTAACAACTTGGGAGCTGCTGCGTCATTCAACTTCAAATGATAGACTTGGACAACAGCCCAGATTGGAGGATTGAATGAAGTCAGGAAAAGCTGTGCTGGCAAATAGACAGTTGAATACACACACACACACACACACACACACACACACACACACACACACAAAGAAAGCTGTATTCGATGGATACATGATTTCTGACATGATTGAGAATCACACAGCCAGGGACGGAGAACTTTTAAGTGTTAAGATGTGGAATGTGGAAAATATTAGAACAACAAGAACGAAGATATTGGAGATATACTTCAGAGGTCCAGGCTATGGGAAGCCCAGAAAAATTAATAATTAATAATTTGGACTGTAATTCGGTTTGTCTTTATTTTAATTTATTGTTTTTAATTGGATTATGATTATGGATATGTTGTTGTTGTTCAGTCATTTAGTCATGTCTGACTCTTCATGACCCCCTGGACCAGAGCACGCCAGGCACTCCTGTCTTTCACTGCCTCCCACAGTTTGGTCAAACTCATGTTAGTAGCTTCGAGAACATTGACCAACCAGTGGATATGTTAATTGGCTGTTTTTATTGGAAAACTAATAAAAATGATTTTTTTAAAAAATGCTATAAGCAGTTTGTTGATGACTATTGGTAAATTATCCGCATTGCTGGCCAGTTATCTTCTGGGCCAAATTCAGGATGCTGGTTCTTACACGGTTTGGGGTGCAAAATGACTTGGGGCCCAAGTATTTTCAGTAGTCATACCTTGGTTCTGGAACGCCTTGAGACGCCAACATTTTGGATCCCAAACACCGCAAACTCGGAGCGAAGTGTTCCACTTTATGAATGCTTTTCAGAAGCCGAACGTCCGGTGTGGCTTCTGCGGCTTCTGATTTTGATTGGTTTTTGAACATATTCGGAAGTCAAACAGACTTCTGGAATGGATTCCGTTCGAGAACCAAGGTACAACTGTACTACCTTAGCTAGGCAAGAGAATTTGCCAGGTTTTAAGGCTATTTGAGGATAATTTGTTTGCTCGGTTGTTTGTTTGTTTGTTTGTTTGTTTGTTTGTTTGTTTGTTTGTTGTTTACCTGCGGGATCCAAATCTGTTTGTACCTAAGTGAGACAGTTTAGCTTTGTCCAAGGGCAGTAGCCGAGATGAGTGATGCCAACCCCTTGTCAGGATATACTTTGCCCTTGCAGCCAAACTTCTTAACCAGTTCTGAAGGAAAGCTAGCATTATCCCAAAGCCTTTTAGAGACCTAAGTTGAACAATTACAAAATGGCAGTCAATTAAAATTTATTTTGAGCAACATTGCAGCACATAATCTGTACAAAATACATTGTGAAACCAATTGTGAATGTTTAATGTCTCACATAGAACATTAAATGGCACAGTCATTTGCAGACTGCCCTCCCTGCAGGAGTATGGCTGGCTCCATTGCTACAATCATTACAGGGCCAGGTCTTATTTGTTCAGGCATTTGCATGCTTTGTGTCTGATCTGTTCTGCCTGCTTGTAACTGCCTCGTGTATGTGCTTGTGTTTAGTTGTTGTTGTTTTAATGATTACACTGGTCAACAACAAATTTGTTGTCTGCGTTTTTCAGCTGATTTAGGATGAATCTGATGCGCTGAATCCAAAAATCACATTGGTTTTGCTCAATCAGGTCAAGTTTTTGAGCTATGGCCACACGTCTTTTTTTACGTTTTTGTTCACATGTACGCTTGTGTGGAGCATTTTAGAAGAAGTTGGTGGGAGTAAAATGCCTTGTCAAATAATTGTTTTGATTGGAAATGATTATTTTAATGACAAGAAGTATTCAGGTCCGATAGTTCTGGGTGATTATGTTGAAAAGGGATCAGTTTGAAGTCATAAAACCTCGAAATCTTCCATAAATTGGTCCAGCAAAGCATAAAGTTGGGGGATCAAAACTAAGTTAATGGGGCAGCCGCCCCACGAAGTATCCTGATCTTCAGTCAGCACGTCATCCTGTAGCTCATTGTGATGAAATTCCAGTGCCTATCTTCGGAGAACTTCCTGACATTAGTGATGAAGATGCCTCCAGTGCTGAAGGACATGAAGAAGAAGAAGTGGTTCTTGAAGATGATGCTCCACATCCATTTTCCCAAAAGGAGTTGAATGATCTAGTTCATGACCTCAGCTTGTCAAAGGACTCTGCCGAACTGTTGGCATCCAGATTGAAGAAAAAAAACCTCCTCTCTGACAGTGCTCGCATCAGCTTCTTCCGCAACAGGCATCAAGAGTACCTCCATTTTTTCTCAGAAGAGAAGGACTTGGTGTACTGTGCAGATATTGCGCAGCTTCTGCTCAAGCTTGGAGTGCCACAGTACGAACCCAAAGATTGGAGACTGTTCATTGACAGCAGCAAGCGATCACTGAAATGTGTTCTGCTACACAACGGCAACCAGTTTGCCTCTATACCCCTGGCTCACTCGAGTACACTGAAGGAGAACTATGAAACGGTGAAGTATGTGCTGGAGAAAATTGGTTATGATCAGCATAAGTGGTTTATTTGTGTTGACCTGAAGATGGTGAACTTTTTGTTGGGACAACAGTCTGGCTTCACCAAGTACCCATGTTTTCTGTGCATGTGGGATAATAGGGACCATGCTCAGCATTACACAAAGAAGGACTGGCATGTGCGGGAGGAACTGGTGCCCTGCAACGACCCTCTGGTGGACAGAGACAGAATACTCTTCCCACCGCTGCACATCAAGCTTGGCTTAATCAAGCAGTTCACCAAGGCTCTGGACAAGGATGGTGACTGCTTCACTTACTTGTGCCAGGCTTTTCCAGGATTGACCATGGAGAAGTTGAAAGCTGGCATCTTTGATGGTCCTCAGATCCGTCAGCTCATCAGAGATCCAGAGTTCAGAAACTCAATGAACAAAGTGGAACTGGAAGCGTGGAAGGCATTTGTTCTGGTAGTGAAGAAGTTTCTTGGCAACAATAAGGCCAGAAACTATGCAGAACTTGTCAACAACATGCTGACTGCTTTCAGAAACCTGGGCTGCAACATGAGCGTCAAGATGCACTACCTATTTTCACATATGGACCGGTTTCCTGAGAACCTGGGTTCAATGAGTGACGAGCAGGGGGAGAGATTCCATCAGGACATGAAAGAGATGGAGACCAGGTATCAGGGTCGCTGGGACACAGTCGTGATGGCTGACTACTGTTGGACTCTGAAGAGAGACCTCCGTGCTGCTGAGCATTCCAGGAGTTCCAAGAAACAGAAGTTCAAGCCCTGAAGTTTGAAAAATGGTGAAGCAACATGCAATTTATGTGTACTTACCTTTATCAATGCCCACCATTCAGTTTACAGAAAACCTGACCTGATGGAGAGAAACGGATGCCATTTCCTGATTCAGCAGTGCAAAAATACCCTAAATCAGTTGTAGAAATCTAGACAACATTCAAAAAGTAAAAAATTGTTGCCCAGTGTTATGTTGTTTTATCTTTGTTACTGGATTTGTTTTGGTTTTCTTTGCCTTTGTATACCACCTTGGTTTCTTTATAGACAAAGGATGGTCTATAGGCATTTTAAATAAGTAAATAATAACTAAATAGCTTGTTGGATAAGCTTCCAAGCAGTCCCAGGATTCCCCAGAACATGGGTTGAAAACCACGGCACTAAACCACCACTTGAATTGGTTTCTGAATGTCAAACCTTCCTATTGTTCCAGAGATTCCATTACTTTATCCAAATGGGATTTGAAATTAGCTTCTTTGTTCATCTTCCCTCTCCTTCTCCTCAAAGTCAAAACAACTGATGCCTTTCAATCTTTCTTAGAGAACTAAATCAAAAGAGCTACAGATGTTCCTGACAGTTACCATGGTTATAAAATATGTGTGCCTTCATCAAGTTCAATGCACATTGTGGAACAACAATAGAGATAATGTTACTGTATCTATGAAATGCAGTTTGATAAGGGAGAGGAAAGATATTGCATAATTAATAGTTTGCATTACAGTAAGGGCAGTAAAAAAAAAAAGCCATTACATTCAGTGGAGTTATGACTCAGTCCAAATATTCAGCATGATACCCTGCTATAGCTCAGAGCAATATAAAAAGAAGTCATATTGCACAGAAAATTTATATTGGGGTAACACTTGAAATAATTGTTCTTTTTTATTTAACTATTTAAACATCATTATCTTTTTACGTTAAACATATTGACAAAACCAGCTAATTAAAAAATACAACCCAATGCTAAACATGTTTACTGAGAAGTAAACCTAACCAAGTTTGGTGGAATTTGCTTCCTAGAAAGCATGCCCAGGATTTTCAGGTTTATTTACAAAAGTGGTGGTCCCTATTTTAGCTTTCTTTCTTTTTAAGAATAGGGGGGGAAATCATGGAGGATAGATTTATCAAGAATTGTGAAAGCTATATGGCACACCTATGTTCAGAGAAGATCAGAAAATAGAAACATATGACAAGAGAAATAGGTCAACGGCAAGTTTTATTTTTTAGTTTCCCAGGGGCATCTGGATCACTGCCATTGGAGACGGAGGACTAGATGAGATGACTCTTGGTCTGATCTGGCAAATCAGTTATAATATCCATTATGTTCTAGGCCCTTAGTTCCATTTGATTTTACAGGACTTGCTTATAGAATAAAAGAATTATAGAGTTGGAAGGGACCCAAATAATCATCTAGTCCAGCCCCCTGCAATGCAGGAATCTCCACTAAAGCATCCAGGACAGATGACCATCCAATCTATGCTTAAAAACCTTCAAGGAAGGAGAGCCCACAACCACTCAAGGCAGACAGTTCCACTGAAACAGCTCTTACTGCCAGAAAGTTTTTCCGAACGTTTAGTCGGAATCTCCTGTTTGTAACTTGAAGCCATTGGTTTGAGTCCTCCCCTCCAGAGCAGGAGAAAACGAGCTTGTTCCCTCTACTATGTGACAGCCCTTGAGATATTTAAGGTGGCTGTCATATCTCCTCTCACTCTCCTCTTTCCCAGGCTAAACATACCCAGCTCCTTCAACCAATCCTCATAAAGCTTGGTTTCCAGAACCTTGAGCATCTTGGTTGCCCCCCTCTGCAAAAATTCCAGCTTGCCAACATCTATCTTAAATTGTGCAGTTATGTGAACACTCAGTTTGGTTCGTGGCTCTTATAGTGTTTACAATCCAGTAATGTGGCTATTTTCTCATAAGCAAGTCCTACTCCCAAGTTAATGCAAACAAAGCAATGTCAGGGCACTTCATATAATGAATGAAGATAAAAATGGAGACAGTCCAACTTTCCATGTATGCACGTCATGTGACTCAGGGTCAAATCATATGGTTCTGTTGGCTTGTAGAAGCCATGGTTTATAGTCAGTTCATGCTAAATTTAAGGTGTGTTGTTGTAGGCTGAGCTGCTGTCATGCATGCCAATATCCATGCATTGATGTCAGCATGAAATGGCTTTTCCCATTCATTGCAAATTGTGATGGTGCTTACAGTTGGAAGTAGTGAATGAACTGTTCTGGAAAACAATAAGTGATTGCAAGCCAGGTCCACACCTTCTTGAAGCTCAGACCTAAATGGCTCTTCTTGGTGCCAGAAATCCCCACTATCAGCTAATTCTTTTGCCATTTCCCTGTGGAAATGTAACGTACCCTGTGGTGGAGCGCAGCTGAAGGTGCCTCTCACTGAATTCCCACTTAGTTCCCAGGGTACGGGAAAGGGAAAACTAGTGGAAAGAATTGGTGTAAAGGTCCCCTGGGCTTGGTCTATCTGAGTTTTCTCAGAAAGAACTGAAGTACCCCCCCCCCAAAAAAAAACTTTATTAGAAAATTTAGAAAAAATAAGACACTTACAAAGCACCACTTTTCAAGTCCCTGGTGCTTAATTGGGTCACAGCATTTTTCTTTCCTTTACAAATACAGATAGCAGTATTCTAAAGTTAGAGTCAAAAATAATGTTCTGGGGGGGAAGGGGCAATCATTTAAGTATCTTTTCCATCTGATATGCTGTCAGCATCCATTTCTGAACCAATAGATTGAGAAGCACTGTTAGTACTGTCACCAAATTTTGTCTAAAGTAAAATTAAATGCAAATTTGGAAGATGCTGCTTAGGTAAGACACCAGAATAGCTTCCTAGTTAAGCCAAAAGAATGTTGATTATTCTAACAACATTGCTCAGGCATGGAGCCCACACAGCATTAGTTGCCACCAGATTTCTGCTAACATGAAATTTGGGGTGAATGAGTCATCCTGGGCTACATACTCAAAAGGGGCCTTGTTTGCTTTAGAGGAGATATTCACCAAAACGTGAAGAGGAACTGGTTAAAGGGATAGGTCTTTAAATAGAAGGCTAACAGAAGCAAAAACAGGAGGGACCAAGGCCAGAAGGGGGAGTGTATTTTAAAGATACATCACAAGTAGAGTATGGCTTCCAATAGGTATGGGAGACAAATTTGATTCAATTTGCATTGAAAGGTGTACCTAGCTAATTCATACTTTCCAAAAGAATACACAAACTGAGCCACAACTATCCTTCAAAATTCATACTTCTCTGAATTTTGCAATACAGTTCTCCAGAGAAGTAATGTGCACAAGAAAGATATATATTAGGATAATGTGTGCATAAACATGCATTATATTCAGGCACAGTGTTTTGCAAAAATGTATATATTAGGCAAAATTGAATAGTAAGATGTGTATATTAGGAGAAATATGCACTAAAATGTTTATTAATGTTCATGAGGGTTCATTAAAAATAATCTGCAAACTGATGCTGAATTGTGGGGAACTTAAGATTTGAAAAACAAGAAACTGGAAGAATCTGAAACTGACAGATTCATCCCGAGAGTCCAAGGAGAGAAGAAGAGACCAGTTGTTGTGCTCATTTAATGGCAAATAAGCTCCATGAGCATGTAGGCTGTAACTAACATTTCACAGATGTAAGCAGATGCATAAGCAGGTGAAGCTCAAGGGTGATTCAAGTAGCAGGGCAGGGTAGACAACAGTGGTGCCAACACAATCCAGATGTGAATGTGTTAGAAGCAGAAAGCAACAACTAAAAGTTCATGAGAGCAAATGAGTCCAGGTGACAAAGCAATGAAGCAAACCACAGCTCACATTGCAAGTGAACTATATGTGAGTACCATCTTGCATTAGTTTATTACATGTGTAGCCTGCTGTTGCTGCCATCGTGAGTGTTGGGGAAGGCCGCTCCCTCCTGCAGGCCAATTCCACTGGGCCTAGGGGGCGGGGCCCACACTCACCACCACAGCTCTAAGAGGCTCCAGCAAGGCCTCTGGACACTGATGTTGCTTCTACTGCTACTGCTGCAGCAAATGTCAAAAATGGTTTTACATATTTTTAAATGTTTTTAAAGCGTTTTTGCTTTGTTGCACAGTGAACGGAGGGTTTATTTATATATTTTTATTTTTATTTAATTTTGTTTGGGGTGGGATAAATGTTGAGTTGGGGTGGGGATTAGTTTTATTTTAGTATGTTTTTTGCTTTATTCTTACGTTTACTATTTTGTTAGGCTATTGTATAGTTTGTTTTATGCTTTTTAATGGGAAAGGGTCAGAGCTGCCTGGGAGTGGGTCCCAGCCAACAGATGGCTGGAGCAGGTTCCACAGGGGCAGAAGCACAGGGACACCCGATCTCAGTGATCACAGGCAGGAGGAGGAGCTACGCTAAGACTAGACCATGTCATTACTGAGGAGGCAGGTTTAGTCGTTGTCTCAGGACTATCCCTGCCTCCGGGTCTGGTCCTGACCGGAAGGATACTGGAATCAGCAAGGAAAACCCACATGGCCTGAAAGTGTTGCTGTGCAATGCCAGGTCAATGATGAATAAGAACACTGCCATCCACGACCTGATTGTGGATGGAGGATTTGACCTGGCATGTGTGACAGAGACTTGGTTGGATGAAGCAGATGGGCCTGTCCTTGCCGCTGCTTGCCCACCAGGTTTCTCTTACACACAGCAACCCAGGTCATGTGGGTGGGGAGGGAGGGGTTTCAGTGATTTTTAGGAAGTCACTAGTTTGCAACAGGCATCCTACTGGGAAGACCCAGTTCTCTGAGTGCATGTTCTGGAAGGTGGGCAATAGGGGCAGTACAGGATTCCTTTTGGTGTACCGGCCTCTGCGCTGCACCAAGGATTCCCTGCCTGATCTGCTTCAGGTTGTGGCAGATGTTCTCCTGGAGACACCTAGTTTAGTTGTCCTGGGGAATTTTAACATCCATGTCGACACGACCTTAGAAGGGGCCGCTCGGGACTTCGTGGAAAGCATGGCCTCCATGGGGCTGTCCCTGAATAAGTTTGGCCCAACTCATAGCCACGGACATGCCTTAGACCTGGTGTTCACCTCTATGGATGTTGGTGATCTGACATTGAGTAAAAGTAAAACAGGCTGCTTGGACAAGTGAAACCAACCACCTGTCTTCTTGATCCTTGTCCATCCTGGCTGATAAAAGCAAGCTGGGAAGGGCTGGGCGATAGGCTCTGTTGGGTGGTGAATGCTTCCCTCTGTGAGGGAACATTCCGAGATCCGCTGAAAGAGGCAGTCATTAAACCGCTTCTTTAAAAAACATCTTTAGACCTGGCCAGTATGGCCAACTATCGCCCAGTCTCAAATCTTCCATTCTTGGGCAAGGTGATTGAGCGGGTGGTTGCTGAACAACTCCAGGCACGCCTGGAAGAAGCGGACCATTTGGATCCCTTCCAATCGGAATTCAGGCCTCGTCATGGGACTGAAACTGCCTTGGTCGCGCTGGTTGATGATCTCCAGCGGGCTAGGGACAAAGGTGAGAGCTGTTTCCTAGTTCTGCTGGATCTCTCAGCGGCCTTTGATACAATCGACCATAACATCCTTCTGGACTGTCTAGAGGGGCTGGGAGCTGGGCACACTGTTATAAAGTGGTTCCGCTCCTTCCTCCTGGGCCGTGTTCAGATAGTGGTGTTGGGAGATGAGTGTTCAGCCCCCTGGGCTCTCACTTGTGGGGTGCCTCAGGGTTCTGTCCTCTCCCCCATGCTTTTTAATATTTATATGAAGCTGCTGGGAGAGATCATCAGGGGGTTTGGGCTGGGTGTTCATCAGTATGCAGATGACACCTAGATCTACCTCTCTTTTAAATCAGAACCAGTGAAGGTAGTGAAGGTCCTGTGTGCCTGGAGGCAGTTGGAGGATGGATGGCGGCCAACAGATTGAGGTTGAATCCTGACAAAACAGAAGTACTGTTTTGGGGGGACAGGGGGCGGGCAGGTGTGGAGGACTTCCTGGTCCTGAATGAGGTAACTGTACCCCTGAAGGACCAGGTGTGCAGACTGGGAGTCATTTTGGACTCACAGATGTCCATGGAGGCACAGGTTAATTCTGTGTCCAGGGCGGCTGTCTACCAGCTCCACCTGGTACGCAGGCTGAGACCCTACCTGCCTGCGGACTGTCTTGCCAGAGTGGTGCATGCTCTAGTTATCTCCCACTTGGACTACTGCAATGCTCTCTACGTGGGGCTACCTTTGAAGGTGACCCGGAAACTGCAATTAATCCAGAAGCTAGACTGGTGACTGGGAGTGGCCGCCGGGACCACATAACACCGGTCCTGAGAGATCTGCATTGGCTCCCAGTACATTTCCGAGCACAATTCAAAGTGTTGGTGCTGACCTTTAAAGCCCTAAATAGCCTCAGTCCTGTATACCTGAAGGAGCGTCTCCACCCCCATCGTTCAGCCCAGACACTGAGATCCAGCACCGAGGGCCTTCTGGCGGTTCCCTCATTGAGAGAAGTGAGGTTACAGGGAACCAGACAGAGGGCCTTCTCGGTAGTAGCACCCGCCCTGTGAAGGATGTGAAGGAAATAAGTAGCTATCTTATCTTTAAAAGACATCTGAAGGCAGCCCTGTATTGGGACGTTTTTAATATTTAATGCTCTATTGTTTTTAACATGAGATTGGAAGCCGCCCAGAGTGGCTGGGGAAACTCAGCCAGATGGGCGGGATATAAATAAATTATTATTATTATTATTATTATTATTATTATTATTATTATTATTATTATTATTCCAAAGAACTCAGGCTTGGCACACATGGTTCTTCCCTCATTTTATCCTTCTGACAACTCAATGGGATAGATTAGACTGAGAGACAAGCTCTGTTCAGGCGTTCCCAACCCTCACATGATTAGAATAATGCAGGGAAGACCGGGGTGGAAGCATGCTAGCTCTGCCCTCATCACAATTCTTTGTCCTCCACAGCTTGGAGGCTTCCTGTAGGACCTTGGGTGATCAGGGTTATGAGATTCTCTCTAATGTGAGCTGTCCATTTAATCCTACGCTCCATTCCCTACTCCTTCAATAGTTACTGATCTGTAAGAGGACCTTTTTTCTTATCCAATCATTCCTAAGCTTACTCAGGAGACTTTGGGTTTTGGACTATCAAAAGTCGTTTGAAAGTCAATGTACACAATGCCAACTGGATTTATATGGTTTGGCATTCTCATCATGGGACATAATTAGGAAAATAGAGGTTCATGCAACTTTGCCTGGCAGCTTCTTTGCTACTTCTGCATTTGGCTTCTATTCCAGCTTTCTTTGTGAGGGTAAGCATGTAGAGTGGGGAGTGGCTATTCCCTTAAATCTGGGAGGATGGAAAGGAGGGATTTTCCCTTGAAAAAAGGTAAATCAGGAGAGTCGGAGAGAATGCAGACAGATAAAGGCATTTAGTTTATTGTGAGCAGCAGGTTACTATTTTGTTTGTCCTAGGGGAAAAGAAGTCCTGGATATCCATTCAAGTTTTGTAGCCTTCAGCAAGCTTTCTTTTGTCACAACCAGAGAGGAAAAAAGGCTCTTAGAGAGAAGACAGTATTTGAAGGCTCTAGTTTCTCCTTACAAAAGCCTACTTGAGTGGTTAGGTAGGTACAGCCAACGTGGCCCAGCCATGAGGACAGGGGTATGTGTGCTGAAGACTAATACTACAAAAAGTATATATATATATATATATAATATAAAAAATTGTCCAGTAGCACCTTAGAGACCACAAAAAGTGTTTCCTCCACATTGTTGCACCTAAACAAGCCTTACAACTTGCCAGTGCTGTTGCATGACTATGGGCAATGAGCGCTCCCATTTGAAGGTATCAGACTGTTTTTAATTTGAAAACACATGTCAAGTGCATGCACCTCTCTTTGTTCTAATCTTCGTTGTTCTTCAGTTCAGCCATTTCTTTTCATTGAATCATTATTATAAATTTATTTTCACCTTTCTGTGTTGAGTATATGTCAGTATCCACATTATAGACCTCCTTCAGTGACTCTGCATAAGCTTTCAAATTCCATTATCCTCATTGGAAGCACATTCATATTTTTGCTTTCATCTTTTCCTTTAAGAACTTGAAGGATGACAAAACATTTTTCAAAGAGAGCTGGGTCAGGAGCATAAGACATTTCTGATAAAAATTTCTCTACCGTGCAAAACAGGAAACAAGACGAAGCCAACTAGGACTGTGTGAAATTGCTCCTTTCCTTTTAATAAATTGTTTTCTCAGAAAACATAGGTTGTTTTTTATTAAACCTGTTGAAGGAGTTGGAAAGTACAGGGGGAAAGACGTTCATTCCCATTCTTCTCCTAAATCTAATGCTATATTTTTAAGTCTGTTCATGTGTCAGATAGCATAATCGGAGCAAAATTCACTCCTGGGTAACTGAACACTGGAAAAACACAATAAATGTTGCAATTTTCTATCACATACAAATTAAACAAGCCCTGCTAGCTAGAATGATTTTCCAAAACCTTTTCTAGGAAAGTGGCAATTTTCCGAATCAAATAGCAGCCATCGTTAATAAATGTATGTTGGGGGAGGCTGCAAAAATGTTTCCAACCTTGAAGTGTGTGGAAGTCTTGCAAGGAAAGGTCAGGGGAGCAACAAGCTTTGGTTTGAAAGTTGTACTGAATAAATTTACGAAGTGCGTTGGATAATGAGCTTTTATCTGATTCTGCAGTATTGTGCTCAGTAAGGATACAGGCTTTCTTTCTTTGCTCTGGTGAATAAAAAATGGTCGTAGCTGGGGATTTTCAAAAAGCAGGCACCATGGAGATATGCGGAACAGCAGTGAGAGTTTGAGTAGACTCACTGACGGGGTCTTTACATAATGTTTGGGGTGAGACAGATTTTTGTCTACTTCAAAATATGCCAATTTCTTTTGGGTCAGCTTGGGAAGTAGCTAAAAGGGTTTCTGATACTTGATAGTATCAAATAAGGATTAAAACTTAGGTCAAATCTGGACCCAAATCATACCTAGCCCTCCACCTGCTGTAATAGCACAAAGAAAGTACTGAGAGATTGTTGGTGGAAAAAATAAGACTTAGCAAACTACTTTTAGGAGATGGTGTTGAATGAAGTTGGCCTTCAACAGCATTCCTCAAGGAAAACTAATTGCTGACCAGAGGGTATCACCTGTATCAGAATCACCTGTATGTGCTTTATGATTTTGTGAAATCTGGGATTGCTGTGGTCCAGGAATTCATAATTTTCATAGCTGTCAACTTTTCCCTTTTCTTGCGAGGAATCCTATTCAGAATAAGGGAATTTCCGCTTTTTCCGAAGTGGAGACCCACATTGGAAAACCGCAGGCGGCAGAAGCCTGCGGTCTTGGGACCCGGCGGGCGCCAGGAGCTGCCCCCAAAACGTTGAAGGAACCCCGTAAGGGGCTCCGGATCGCGGAGGGGGTAGCGGCGCTGAGGGTCGTTCTGCAATCAACGGAGCGAAGCTGCGTAGCTGTTGCCAGTGAGCGCCGACCTTTCTTCCTGAAATTTTTGCTCTGGAAACAACAACCCGTGAGTAAATAATAGACTTTGTACAATTTGGACCTTAAAGTATTGAATTTGGCTGAAAGCGGAGTGACGAAAACAGGAAGTCCGTCTTCCGCTGTCGTTGAACTTGAACGCAAAGAGCTGGAGGAGTGGAGGCAAAGAGAGATCTTTTAAACTAACTGATCTGCGCACCCATTGAACTTTATCTTAAGTGGAATAATAATTTCATGTGCTGGACTTTATGAGTTTTAGCTGCATGGGGATACCTTTCTTCTCTTGGAGCTACATTTTAAGTAAAAAACCCAGGTGCTGGAGCTGCCTGAGAAATTGAGCTGTCAGTTTGCAGTTTGCAGCTTGGATACTTTGAATCTGAACTTTGAAACAATCTGAGAGAGTCTGAACTTGTTACTCTGAAGCATTTGGATTACCAGTATGCACCATTAGAAACACTGTTGCTGTTAAATACTAAATCCTAACTCTGCTGGAAAAATTTTTATTGAAGGTTCTTGGACTTTGAAATCTGACTTTATTTTAATTGGAATTGATCTCTTCCTCAGAAATATTTTAAACTCCCCCTAGAGGATTTGGGACTTACAGCAGTGGCTTTTATTTTACTTTCCTTTTCCCGGCCCTCTATTTGACTGCTACCATCTGGGCCGCTGCTTTCTCATGGGAACAACTCAGCTTGACCTTGACTTTTAGATAACTTTGGAATGAGTGGTGCAAGAAGGAGAGGAAGAGCTAGACAAACAACTTTGACAACTTTAACCGCAGCCTCACAGACACGTAGATCATCTGTGCCTACCTTGCCTTCTGAGGAAGAAGCTGCCTCTCTGCCACGGGTAGGGGAGGGAGAAACTGAGGAATTACAATTGGAAGATATGGCCTCAGGGGCAAGCACTGCTATTTTAGAGAAAATCTTTGAAAAATTGGAATCTCTGGACAAGAAAGTAGAATCTTTGGACAAGAAGGCCGATGAGCAAACATATAAAATTGACCAAAACACAGAATGTTTAAATAAATTAACTGGACAAGTAGCACAGAATACACAAGCAATTGGAGAATTGAAGGAGGCTGCAGGGGAAAATCGGAAATTGGCTGAAGATACCAGCCAAAAACTTGAAAATTTAGAACAAGAGGTAAGACCACTCTGCAAACAAGTAGGTGAACACCAGACCTATCTTTCTATGATCGAACTGCGGAACCGGGAGAGTAATTTAAGGATAAGGGCGATACCAGAAGTGGAAGAAGGCAACCTAGCTGAGTTTTTGACCAAAGAATTCTCCAAATTTTGGAGCATAGAGGAAAAGGATTTTAAAATTGTTTCAGCTTTCAGGCTCGGAAGACTTATAAAGAAAGAGAAGCCCAGAGACTGTTTGATAATATTGAGGTCAAAGGAGGAAAGGGACAAGATTCTGGGCCTACACTACGGAAAGTCACTGGACATTTCGGACAAAAGAATTGAGATTTACAAGGATATTCCTAAACAACTGTTGGATCTCAGATCTAACTATTTGGAGCTGACAAGATTGCTAAGGAACAACTCAATCATCTTTAGGTGGGAATTCCCCCAAGGATTATCTTTCACTTTTAGAGGGAAGAAGATTAAAATCAGAACTTTGGAAGATAGAGATAAATTCCTGAACGCATACGGAGAGGACCTTCACAAAGGAATTGAGTTACTTCCAGGGCCTGAAACACCAGAGGTACCTGCATCCTTGGATCTTGAAGACCCAGTGAATAAGGTACCACCCCCCGAAAAATAACCAGATTTATTCAGGATGTCTCTGCAACTTTTGAGTTGGAATATTAATGGTTGTAACATCCCGGAAAAAAGGAGGAAAATTTTTCATATATTAAAAAAAGAACAATTGGACATTATTTGTTTACAAGAAACACATGTGACTAGGCTCCATAGAAAGGTGTTAATAAACAAAAGACTTGGCCAAGAATTTATATCTTCGGACAGAGTAAAGAAGCGAGGGGTGGTGATATATGCAAAAGAGAGCCTGTCACCTAAATTTTTATTCAAAGATGAACATGGAAGAATTTTAGCAATTGAGATACAACATCAAGGAGAAAAGATTCTGATACTAGGAATTTATGCACCAAATGACGGGAAATCGGAATTTTACAAGAAGTTGCATGAGATTATGCTGGACTATCTGGACTACAACAACATCATTATGATGGGAGATATGAATGGGGTCGTATCAACTAACATGGATAAGTCACAAAACCAAAATGTTACAAAAGATGGCAGACTACCAAAGACTTTTTTTGAAATGACAGACAATATGGACTGGATTGACATTTGGAGAACCAAGAACCCCCTGGGAAGAGAGGGAACATTCTTCTCTGAAGCCCAGCTGACTTGGACAAGAATCGACCAAATATGGATAACTAGAGGTCTGGCACCCAAGGTTAGAAAAGTGGAAATCTGCCCAAAGACCTGCTCCGACCATAATGCGCTGAAGATGGACATGACACTATTGCCAACCGGTTCCTTTAGATGGAAGATGAATGACAACTTGTTTAGAGATCAGGAGATTATTAAGAAGGCCCAAAAAACTTTGAAGGATTACTTCGAGATAAATATGAACACTACGGTGGAAAAAAGAACTATCTGGGACGCAAGCAAAGCTGTGATGAGGGGGTTCTTGATACAACAGAACGCCGTAAAGAAAAGGACACAAAATGAAAGGAAAGATAAGATCTTGCAGAAAATCAAAGAACTGGAGAAGAAGTTAAGATCAAATCCGAAGTCACAGCCGACTCTGAGAGAAATTAAACTCTACCAAGCACAATATTCTAAATTGATAAACCAGGAAATAGAGTGGAAGATTAAATTAATGAAACAAAAAACTTTTGAATCGGCGAATAAATGTGGGAAACTGCTTGCGTGGCAGTTGAAGAAGAGACAAAAATTAAATACAGTCACAAATTTAGAAATCGAAGGAAGAAATATTCAGAACCCCATGGAAATTAGAAAGTGCTTCCAGAGATACTTCAAAAAGTTATATACTCAAGGGCCGCAAGACGAGGTTGAGATTAAACAATTTTTGGAAAGAAATGGACTAACAAAGTTGTCACAAAAAAACAGACTAATCCTGAACAACAAAATAACACAACAAGAGATTGAACAAGCCATTCAGAACATGCAACTGGGCAAATCTCCAGGGCCAGATGGCTTGACTCCCAAGTATTATAAGACATTAAAAGACTACTTGATCCGAGACTTCCGGTCGGCGCCAGCGTTTGATGGCGGTCCTAGCCTCGAGCTCCGAGGCAGGACTGCTCCGTAAGTTCGGGTCTTACCCGCTACGGCAAGCGGGGGACCCCTAAAATCACAGGCGCTGAAGCCTGTGAGCAAGGAGATTCGGTGGGCACCTTTGCGCCCCCCCGGCATCGTGAAAGAGCCTTTTTAAAGGCTCCGGAGCGGCATCGGGGTGAGCGCGGTGCTGAGGATCGCTACCCAGCTTACGGAGTGAAGCCGCGTCGCCATTAACGGAGAGCGCCGATTCCTTTCTGAAACTAAAGATTGGCAACAACAATACCCGTGAGTAAGAACGCAAAATTAAAAACGGGACTTAAAAATTTAGAAGATTTGGCTGAAAACGGGAAGGCAAAAATTAAGGAAGTCAGCCTCCCGGATCTGCATGATTAACGGAGCAATGAAAGACTGAGCTGTGATTAAACGGACTTTCCTCTTAATTCTTATTAAACCAGACATCGAAAGGATCTCCCCCCTGTAGTGCAGGAGAAGGGGGGGAGGAAACAGAATTAATTTAACCTGCAAAAGAAAGGGATAAGGAATAAAAAACCTCTGCTGCTGACACTTCTGGTCAGGCTGCCGGAGCAGCGATCGCCTGAAAAAAGGAACTGTCAAGTGAGCTGTCAAAGGACAGCGGCTACAAAATAAGACTTATTTTGAAACATACTCGGGACTTTGGTGGATTACAATTTCAACAGTAAAGTGCTACAAACTAAAGACTTTTAATGGGACTTTTGCCTTTGGACTTTCTGTTTCTTTGTTCTGGGTGCCTTTGGATGGTTACAATTTCCTCCTCTAGAGGGCTTTAGCTACATTACGGAGTATCCAGTGGGATTTTCCACTTGCAACTTTCCTGTGTGAATGACCTTGAGTTATGAGCAACCCGCCAGAAGAGATTTCAACAAGAAGTAAAACAAAGCAGGCTCAAAAACAAGCTCAAAAAAGAGGCTCCTTATCAGGAGCAGCAGCTGCACAAGAAAAAATAACAGCAGCATCAATGGAGTCAATGACACAGGCCCTGCTTAAAATAAATCAGTCACTAGAAGTACTTACCAAGCAATCTGCAGAACTCACTAAACAGTCTACAGAGAACTCAAAGAAATTGACGGAGTTGACAACAAGACTAGACCTGAATACAACAACAATTTCATCTAATACAGATTCCATAAACCGTTTGGTTCAAGAATCTACGGAAACAAGGAAAATAGCTGAGAGTGCTAGGTCCACTGCTGAAGAAACCAAAGGAAAGTTTGCGCCTATTGTAAAAAAAGTACATGAACATGATTCAGCATTAGCCCTACTAGAACTGGAAAGGAAAAGTAAGAATCTGAAATTAAGACTGGTTCCAGAAGAGGAAGAGGACAAGCTCGGGGAATTCCTTACAGACAAATTTCAAGACTTCTGGAATGATGAGCTAGATGGAGAGGAAGATGAATTTATGATAACCTCAGCCTTTCGGATTGGCAGGAAGCAAGGGAAGAAGCCAAGAGATTGTTTAATTACCCTAGGATCAAAGGAACAAAGAGACAAAATATTGAACCTACATTTCCAGAAGGCCTTGGTCATTAAAAATTCTCAGATTCAAATCTTCAAGGATATTCCTAAATACTTTTTGGAGGTTAGATCTCAATTTAAAGAACTAGTTGATCTACTTAAGAAGAATAACATCCCATTTAGGTGGGAATTTCCACAAGGGCTGTCCTTTAGCTACAAAGGGAAGAAAATTAAAATAAAAACAAACCAGGATAAAGAGATCTTTTTGGAAAGAAATCAAGAGGATCTTCAGAAAGGAACTGTCAGCGAGGAGGAAGTACCGGACATCTCAAATCTATCATTTGGACTGAACCGAGCACCGACCGAGGAGGAACAACAACTTGGTGCAGTCGGTGGAAGGTCTACCCAGTAACCAAAATGTCTCTGCAACTCTTCAGCTGGAACTGCAATGGTTTGAACCACCCTCGAAAAAGGGGCCAAGTATTTCATTTATTAAAGAAGGAACAACTAGATGTAATCTGTTTACAAGAAACTCACATTGCCAGGATACATAGAAAACTTTTAACAAACAAGAGATTAGGACAAGAATTTATATCATCAGATAGAGTCAAGAAAAGAGGAGTTGTGATTTATGTCAAGGAAAAATTTGAACCAAAATTGATCTTTAAGGATGACCAAGGAAGATACCTGGCAGTGGAAATCCAAATTTATGGAGAAAAAATATTGATTGTCGGAGTTTATGCACCAAATGAGGGGAAGGCTGAATTCTTTAAGAAGTTGCATGAGACTTTAATGGACTTTTTGGACTTTAAAATTATAATGATGGGTGACATGAATGGAGTCGTCTCTACAAACATGGATAAGGCCCAAAGACAAACAATATCTAATGACGGAAGACTACCAAAGACTTTTTTTGACCTGACTGACACTATGGATCTGATCGATATTTGGAGAACTAGGAACCCTCTGGAAAGGGAGGGGACTTTCTTCTCTGAAGCAAAAATGACATGGACTAGAATTGATCAAATATGGATTTCTAGTAATCTGGCATCAAAGGTTAAAAAAACAGAAATCTGCCCAAAGACCTGCTCTGACCATAATGCTGTCAAGATGGAAATGAAGCTGACAACAGCTGGAACCTTCAGATGGAGAATGAATGACACTCTCTTTGGAGATGGGGAAATTTGTAAAAAGGCCCAAGAAACACTTAAAGACTACTTCGAGATCAATTTGAGATCAGATACAGAAAAAAGAATCATTTGGGACGCAAGTAAAGCCGTGATGCGTGGCTTCCTAATACAACAGAATTCAATAAAGAGGAAAAAGCAGAATGAGAAGAAAGAGAAAATTTGGAATCTAATAAAAGAAGGGGAGAAGAAATTGAGATTTAAGCCTAAATCCCAGGAGATATTAAGAGAAATAAAATTTTATCAAACACAATATATGGAATTGACGAACCAGGAAATAGAATGGAAAATTAAACAAATGAGACAAAAGACTTTTGAATCTGCAGATAAATGTGGGAAGCTACTGTCTTGGCAACTGAAAAAGAGACAAAAATTGAACACAGTGACATCACTCGAAGTAGATGGGAAGTCTATTAATAAACCAAATGAGATAAGTAATTGTTTTCAAAGTTTCTTTAAGAAATTATACAAACAAGGGCCAAAAAATGAACAGGAGATAGAAGAATTTATTGGAAAATACGGACTATCAAAAATCTCTGAAAACAATAGAAGGAGTTTAAACGAGAAAATTACAGACCAAGAAATAGAGAGTGCCATCCAGGATATGAAGCTGGGAAAATCACCAGGGCCAGATGGATTAACTGCGAGATATTATAAAGTATTGAAGGATTGGTTAATACAACCATTGAAAGAAGTCTGCAACCAAATTTTGGAGGGGAAAAAGGCTCCCGAATCGTGGAAGGAAGCATTCATCTCACTTATACCAAAGACAGAAACTGAGAAACATCAAGTCAAGAATTACCGCCCTATATCACTTTTGAACGTGGATTATAAAATTTTTGCAGACATTCTAGCAAAAAGATTCAAAAAAGTGCTGTTAGAGGAGATTCACAGGGACCAAACAGGCTTTCTACCAGGCAGGCATTTGTCAGACAATGTGAGGAATATTATAGATATTCTAGAACTTTTGGAAACTGACATAAATAGAAAAGCTGTTTTGATTTTTGTGGATGCAGAGAAAGCCTTTGACAATATTTGTTGGAGTTTTATGAAGAGGAATCTCCAAGGAATGGGGGTAGGCAAGAACTTTGAAAATGGTATAAGTGCAATTTATTCTGAGCAAAAGGCCAAACTTATTGTAAATGGTATGGTTATGGATGAAATTCCAATAGAGAAAGGGACACGACAGGGATGCCCAATTTCCCCTCTATTGTTTATATCGGTACTGGAGGTTTTCCTTAACATGATTAGAAGAGACCAGCTGGTTAAAGGTATACAGGTCGGAACTAAACATTATAAGCTAAGAGCATTTGCAGATGACCTAGTTTTGACACTACAACAGCCAGAAACTAGCACAAAAAGAGTTTTGGAACTTATTGAAATATTTGGTCAGGTAGCAGGTTTTAAATTGAATAAACACAAGACAAAGGTGTTGGAAAAAAATCTCACGGTGGGGGAAAAAGATAGTTTTCAAAGAGAAACGGGTTTGGAAATTACTAAAAAGGTAAAATATCTGGGGGTGAACTTAACATCTAAGAATGTGAATCTATTTAAAGATAATTATGAGAAATGCTGGGCTGAAGTGAAGAAAGATTTCGATATATGGTCAAGATTGAGACTTTCCTTGTTAGGCCGAATTGCTGTAATTAAGATGAATGTATTGCCGAGATTGTTGTTTTTGTTCCAGACATTGCAAATTTTAGATAAGATGGACTGTTTCAAGAAGTGGCAGAAAGATATATCTAAATTTGTCTGGCAGGGCAAAAAACCCAGAATTAAATTCAAGATTTTGACTGATGCAAAGGATAGAGGGGGCTTTGCCCTGCCGGACTTAAAACTTTACTATGAAGCAGCAGCTTTTTGCTGGCTGAAACCATGGCTACTTCTTGAGAATACAGATATTCTGGACTTGGAAGGTTATGATAATAGTTTTGGTTGGCATGCATATTTATGGTATGACAAGGTAAAGGTACACAGAAATTTTAAAAATCATATTATTAGGAAAGCATTGTATAATGTATGGAATCGATATAAAGATTTGTTTGAAAGTAAAACCCCCAGGTGGCTGTCACCAATGGAAGCTAAGGCGGTAAAAAGATTGAACATGGATACAGACTGGCCAAAATACTGTGAAATTATAGAATATGATGGTGAAAAGTTGAAACTACAGAGTTTTGAGAAATTGAAACCTAAAGTCCGAGATTGGTTACATTATTACCAGATTAATGAAACTTTTAAGCAGGACAGAAAACTAGGATTTCAGAAGGAGAGGTCAAAGTTAGAAACAGAATTGCTAGAACCCAATACTAAGAATTTGTCTAGAATGTATAATCTGCTGCTAAAATGGAACACACAAGATGAAACGGTTAAATCAGCCATGATTAAGTGGGCACAAGATATTGGTCATGATATTATGTTTGCTGACTGGGAGCAGTTATGGACCACAGGTATTAAATTTACGGCATGTAGTGCCCTGAAAGAGAACATAATGAAAATGATCTATAGGTGGTACATGACCCCAGTCAAGCTTGCAAAGATATATCATTTGCCCAATAACAATTGCTGGAAGTGTAATGAATGTGAAGGAACTTTTTATCACCTTTGGTGGACCTGCCCAAAGATTAAGGCCTACTGGGAAATGATCTATAATGAAATTAAGAAAATCCTTAAGTGGACATTTGTAAAGAAACCGGAGGCTTTTCTCTTGGGCATGGTCGGCCAATTGGTACCAAAGAAAGATAGGACCTTTTTTATGTACGCAACAACAGCAGCAAGAATCCTTTTGGCGAAGTATTGGAAGACTAAAGAATTACCTACTCTGGAAGAATGGCAGACCAAGGTGACTGAATTTATGGGACTGGCAGAGATGACCGGCAGAATCCGTGACCAGAAGAAAGAGACAGTGGAGGAGGACTGGAAAAAATTTAAAATCTATCTTAAAAATTGTTGTAAAATTTCGGAATGTTAAGATGTCAGGGGATTGGACACTAAGAATTACAGCTATAAATCGAAATTTATAAAGCAGAAACTCTTTTTAAAGAGAAGTAAATATAAAAATGGGATGAAGAATTGCTAAAAATTTTGAAATTTGGATGCAGTGAAGGGGAGGTTTGGGGAAGTCGCATTATGTTTGTTTTGTTTTTTCTTTATGTTGTAAAATCAATAAAAATTATTATAAAAAAAAAAAAAATAAAAGACTACTTGATCCAACCAATGATGGAGGTCTGTAACGAAATTATGGAGGGGAAGAGGGCGCCGGAATCGTGGAAGGAAGCCTTTATCACATTGATACCCAAACTGGAAACTGAAAAGACACAACTCAAGAACTATCGTCCCATTTCCCTTTTAAATGTGGATTACAAAATATTTGCAGATGTTTTGGCAAGTAGATTTAAAAGAGTTTTAAACGAGGTAATTCACAAAGACCAAGCAGGCTTTCTCCCAGGTAGACACATGTTTGCTAATACAAGGAACATTATTGACATTCTGGAACTTTTGCAAACAGATATAAACACAAAAGCAGTGTTAATTTTTATAGATGCGGAGAAGGCCTTTGATAATATTTCTTGGAAATTTATGAAGGGAAATTTAAAAGAAATGGGAGTGGGACGGGGGTTTGAGAATGGGATTGATGCAATATATTCAGAACAAAAGGCCAAATTGATAGTTAACAATGTGGTTACAGAAGAGTTCAAAATTGAAAAAGGAACACGACAAGGCTGCCCTATCTCCCCTTTGTGGAAGGGATTCAGGTCGGAGCGAAACAATACAAACTTAAAGCTTTTGCAGATGACCTAGTTTTGACCCTGCAGGAGCCAGAATCTAGTACGAAAAGAGTATTACAATTGATTCAGGACTTTGGTCGGGTGGCGGGATTTAAATTAAACAAACAGAAAACCAAGGTGCTGGGAAAAAATTTGACAGATACAGAGTCAGAACGGTTTCAGAGAGAAACAGAACTAACTATGGTTAAAAAGGTAAAGTACCTAGGGGTAAACATAACAGCAAAAAATCTGAGTCTATTTAAGGATAACTATGAAAAATGTTGGTCTGAAATTAAGAGAGACTTGGACAGTGGGACAAAACTGAAGCTTTCTTTGTTAGGCCGAATTGCTGCTATTAATGGACATGATATTATGTTTGCTGATTGGGAGCAGTTATGGACCACAGGCATTAAGTTTACGGCATGTACTGCCCTAAAAGAGAATATAATGAAAATGATCTATAGGTGGTACATGACCCCAGTCAAGCTTGCAAAGATATATCATTTGCCCAACAACAAGTGCTGGAAATGTAATGAATGTGAAGGAACTTTTTATCATCTTTGGTGGACCTGCCCTAAGATTAAGGCTTACTGGGAAATGATCTATAATGAAATTAAGAAAATCCTTAAATGGACTTTTGTAAAGAAACCGGAGGCCTTTCTCTTGGGCATGGTTGGCCAAACAATTCCAAAGAAAGATAGAACCTTTTTTATGTATGCAACTACAGCAGCAAGAATCCTCCTGGCAAAGTATTGGAAGACGCAAGAACTACCTACTCTGGAAGAATGGCAGACCAAGGTGACTGAATTTATGGGGTTGGCGGAGATGACCGGCAGAATTCGAGACCAGAGGAGAAAGTCGGTGGAAGAGGACTGGGAAAAATTTAAAATTTATCTTAAGGACGTTTGTAATATTATGGAATGCTAAGATGTCAAGGGATTAGACACAAGGAATTACAGTTGTAAAATTTGAGTTTGATAAACTTTAATAAGAATTATATTTAAGAATTGGATGAAAGAATGCTAAAAAAATTGATAAAATAAGGATGCAGCGAAGGGGAGGTTTGGGGAAGTCAGGTTATATTTTTTGTTTGTATTTTTGTTTGTTGAAAATTAATAAAAATTATTTTTAAAAAAAAAACACGAATTGCTGCTATTAAGATGAATGTATTGCCAAAAGTGTTGTTTTTGTTTCAAACACTACAGATTGTGGACAAGACGGAGTGCTTCCGGAAGTGGCAGAAAGATATATCTAAATTTGTCTGGCAGGGCAAAAAGCCCAGAATTAAGTTTAAGATATTAACAGATGTGAAAGAAAGAGGGGGCTTTGCTCTGCCAGACTTAAAGTTGTACTATGAAGCCGCAGCTTTCTGCTGGCTAAAAGACTGGCTACTTCTCGAAGACACTGATGTATTGGACCTGGAAGGTTTTAACAATGCTTTTGGTTGGCATGCATACTTATGGTATGATAAAGCTAAGATCAATAAGGCCTTTAAGAACCATATTGTCAGGAAAGCAGTATTCAATGTCTGGACAAAATATAAAGACTTATTGGAAAATAAAACTCCAAGGTGGCTTTCACCTCTGGAAGCTAAGGCCCGAAAAAGACCCAATATGGAGGCCAAATGGCCAAAATATTGGGAAATATTAGAAAAAGATGGAGACAATTGGAAATTGCAGAGTTTGGAGAAAATGAAGGATAAGGTGCGAGACTGGTTACATTACGCTCAGATTAAAGAAGTTTTTAAAAATGACAAAAAGTTAGGGTTCCAGGTGGAGAAATCAAAATTAGAAACAGAATTGTTAGAACCAAAGACTAAGGTACTATCTAGAATGTATAACTTGCTGTTAAAATGGAATACACAAGACGAAATGGTTAAATCGGCTATGATAAAGTGGGCGCAGGACATTGGGCATAACATTATGTTTGAGGATTGGGAAAGGTTGTGGACCATTGGGCTGAACTTCACCGCATGTAATGCTCTGAAGGAAAATGTAATGAAAATGATATATAGATGGTACATGACCCCAGTTAAACTTGCCAAAATATACCATTCGTCTGATAATAAATGTTGGAAATGTAAAGAAAATGAAGGAACATTCTTTCACCTCTGGTGGACATGCCCTAAGGTGAAGGCCTTCTGGGAAATGATATATAATGAGCTGAAAAAGGTATTTAAGTATACCTTCACTAAGAAACCAGAGGCCTTCCTTCTGGGTATTGTCGGCCAGAAGGTGCTAAAGAAGGAACGAACATTTTTTATGTATGCAACAACGGCAGCAAGGATACTCATTGCAAAAAACTGGAAAACTCAAGATCTACCCACACTGGAAGAGTGGCAGATGCAGCTGATGGACTATATGCAACTGGCCGAGATGACTGGCAGAATCCGAGACCTGGGAGAAGAGAAGATGGAGGAAGACTGGAAGAAATTTAAGATGTATCTACAAAAACATTGTAATTTGGTTGAATGTTAAGAAGGATGCTAGATTATAAAAAATTGGCCACCACTAAATTAGATTTAAATTTGATGATAAGTGAGACTAAAGAAAATATAAAATTTTTTGGAAGAATTGCTAGATTATATTTGAATGAGTGGACATGAGATTGTAAACAAGTTGATAATTTGTTTGGAAAAAACTTTTAACGATGTAAATGGGAGCGGGAGACGTGAGGGAGTCCAAAGAAGTGATGAAACTATGTTTGTGACAGAAGTAAGATTGTTTATTATTTGTGCATTTATATTTAAAAACTTTAATAAATATTTATTAAAAAATAAAATAAAAAGGGAAACGTTGAGGGAGAAGAGACGGTGGAAGTAGACTGGAAAAAGTTTAAAGTTTATTTATAGAAATATTGTGAAATTAATGAGTGTTAGAAAAATGTTGGAATGAAATTATATGGCTTTAGTAGAAATGTTATAAGGAGTTAAGTATAAATAAGTATTATGGTATTAATGGAAGATAAGGTTAAAATAAGTTAAGTTAATTATATGACAGAAAATAGAGAAAGAGGGAAAGGAATTGCTGAAATAATTAATAGAAGTGGAATACAAAAAGCGAGGTGAGAGGAGGTCGATGAAACGAGGGAATGAAAACAAAACAAATTCCTTCCAGTAGCACCTTAAAGACCAACTAAGTCAGTTCTTGGTATGAGCTTTCGTGTGCATGCACACTTCTTCAGATACACTGAAACAGAAGTTTCCAGACCCTTCTATATAGTGAGAAGGTGGGGAGGGGTATTACTCAGAAGGGTGGTGGGAATGGGTGATTGGCAGATAGCTGTGATGAGCCTGTTGACGACTCTTAACGACTGCAATAGGTCTTACAGGAAAAAGCAAGGGGTGTATCTGAAGAAGTGTGCATGCACACGAAAGCTCATACCAAGAACTGACTTAGTTGGTCTTTAAGGTGCTACTGGAAGGAATTTGTTTTGTTTTGACTATGGCAGACCAACACGGCTACCTGTCTGTAAGAGGGAATGAAAGATAGGGCATTGAAATGGTATGATGTATGTTTTTTAATTTTTTTATGTTTAGTTTAATGTGTTAATGTTGTGTTGTGCATTGTATATTGTATTGTATTTTATTTTATTTCTTTTGCCTTTTCCCCTCTTTTTTCTTTTCTTCTTTTTTCTTTTTTTGTAAGATTTAAAAGTAATAAATATTATTATTATTATTATTTTAAAAAGGGAAACGTTGACAGCTATGATAATTTTGAGACTGGATATTTAGCTACCCTGAATATTGGTCCAAAGGTTGTAGCTATGTCAGAATGTCGCAGCTTGGCTGTTGACTGAAATGAGCCATCAACATCATATAACACCTCTGCTGGAAGGCCTGCACTGGCTGCCAGTAAGTTTCTGGGCTAAATTTAATTTTTTATTGTTAGTGTAAAGGTAAAGGGACCCCTGATCATTAGGCCCAGTCATGGCCGACTCTGGGGTTGCGGCGCTCATCTCGCTTTATTGGCCGAGGGAGCCGGCGTACAGCATGACTAAGCCGCTTCTGGCGAACCAGAGCAGCGCACGGAAACACCGTTTACCTTCCCGCCGGAGCAGTACCTGTTTATCTACTTGCACTTTGACGTGCTTTCGAACTGCTAGGTTGGCAGGAGCAGGGACCGAGCAACGGGAGCTCACCCCATCATGGGGATTTGAACCGCTGACCTTCTGATCGGCAAGTCCTAGGCTCTGTTGTTTAACCCACAGCGCCACCCACGTCCCTATTGTTAGTATATAAAGCCCTAAAAACTTTGGATCCAGGTTACCTTACCCCAAATATTTCATAGAATCATAGAGTTGGAAGAGACCACAAGGGCCATCGAATCCAACCCCCTGCCAAGCAGGAAACACCATCAGAGCACTCCTGACATATGGTTGTCAAGCCTCTGCTTAAAGACCTCCAAAGAAGGAGACTCCACCACACCCCTTGGCAGCAAATTCCACTGTCGAACAGCTCTTACTGTCAGGAAGTTCTTCCTAATGTTTAGGTGGAATCTTCTTTCTTGTAGTTTGGATCCATTGCTCCGTGTCCGCTTCTCTGGAGCAGCAGAAAACAACCTTTCTCCCTCCTCTATGTGACATCCTTTTATATATTTGAACATGGCTATCATATCACCCCTTAACCTCCTCTTCTCCAGGCTAAACATGCCCAGCTTCCCTCACGGAGGGAAGCATTCACCACCCCACGAAGCCCATCGCCCAGTCCTTCCTGGCTAGCTTTTATAAGCCAGGATGGGCAAGGATCCAGGAGACAGGTGGTTGGCTTCACTCGTCCAAGCAGCCTGTCCACATCCTCGGAGGTAACAGATTGGAATTGATCCCACGCAACTTGACTAGACAGGTCTCTAGCACTCTCCCACCCCGGTCCTGCTCCCACAGTGGAGTCTACTTCTTCCCGAATCTGAGCGATTTTATCTGCAAAAAACTTTGCAAAATCATTGCAGGAGAACATGTGACCCGTACTGGGCCCCGATGTTGCAGGTGGTTCCGCTAAATTGTGAACCACCTGAAAAAGTCTCCTGCTGCTGTTTTCTGCAGATGCAATAGAGGCGGTGAAGATATTCTTCTTCACCGTCGCTATCGCCACTTGGTAGGGTCGACGTTGAGCTCTAACCTGTGTCCGGTCAGATTCGGAATGAGTTATCCGCCACCGGCGCTCTAGCCGTCTCAACGATTGTTTCATTGCCCTCAGATCCGTGGAAAACCACGGGGCTCTCCGGGCTCCATGCAATCGGAGTCAATAGCCCTGGTTAGCTCCACATTCCAGCGGGCCACCAGGGAATCAGCTGAAAGGCCATCAACATGGGATAAAGCATCCCCTACCACTCTCTGGAAACCATTTGGATCCCTTAAGTGGCGGGGGCGGACCATCCGAATTGGTCCCACCTCCCTGCAGAGGGGATGGGTCGCAGAGAAGTCCAGTTGCACCAGGAAGTGATCTGACCATGGCACTTCTTTCATTTCGCTTTTACTTAGTGTCAGATCACCAACATCCATAGAGGTAAACACCAGGTCCAAGGCATGTCCGCGGCTATGGGTTGGGCCAGACTTATTCAGGGACAGCCCCATAGAGGCCATGCTTTCCACGAAGTCCCGAGCGACCCCTTGTAAGGTCGTGTCGGCATGGATGTTAAAATCCCCTAGGACAACCAAGCTAGGTGTCTCCAGGAGCTTGGGCAGGGAATCCTTGGTGCAGCGGGGAGGTCGGTACACCAAAAGGAATCCTGTACTGCCCCTATTGCCCAACTTCCAGAACATGCACTCGGAAAACTGCGTCTTCCCAATAGGACGCCTGGTGCAAACTAATGACTTCCTAAAAATCACTGCAACCCCCCCTCCCCGCCCACATGACCTGGGTTGCTGTGCGTAAGAGAAACCTGGTGGACAAGCAGCGGCAAGGACAGGCCCATCTGCTTCATCCAACCAAGTCTCTGTTACACATGCCAGGTCAAGTCCTCCATCCATGATCAAGTCATGGATGGCAGTGGTCTTATGAATCACTGACCTGGCATTGCACAGAAGCACCTTCAGGTCATGTGGGTATCCCTTGCTGATTCTAGTATCCATCCGGTCAGGACCAGACCCGGAGGCAGGAATAGTCCTCAGACAACAACTAAACCTGCCCCCTCTGTAATGACATGGTCTAATCTCAGCGTAACTCCTCCTCCTACCCGTGATCACTGAGATCGGTTGTCCCAGTGCATTCCCCCCTGTGGAACATGCCCCAGCCATTTTGTGGGCTGGGGCCCACTCCCCGGCAGCCCTGACGCCTCCCCTTAAGAACAAAATAACACCTTAAACAAACAAACAAAACCAATAAAACAATACAAACAAAAAACTGTAAAAATTACAAAAGCAACAAAATCAAAAAAATTCCCCAAACCCAACCAAACATCCACCCCACCCCCACCCCCCACATACAAAAAATTCAAAAGAAATTTTTAAAAAACATTTTAAAAACACTCTGTGCCCCTCCGGCAGTAACAGCAACTGTCCTAGTGAGGCCTGTCAGGCCCCGCCTGGGCCAGGTGGTAAGTGGCAAGAGCAGGGCCCTCAGGCACTCACACAGGGGAGTCTTCCTGGGCAACAAGAATTATTGGTGGAAACACAAAGAAATTTATATTTCACCCACTTTTTTCAGGAACTAAGAAAGATTATATTTCTCTGTACTGGTCAGATATGTTCAGTTTACCTAGCAGTCCCTTTAGGCCAAAAAACTTTCATCTGATTGCCAACGATATTCAAAATTCAAACTTAAATTATTGTCCAGAGAATAAACAATAACTGGATCACCAGGAACAGAATTATACTGTTGTCCAGATCAATTTACTATTGATCCTGTAATCATGAACAATGCAATCATGGAGAAATGCAATTTTGTTAACATACTGGTATATGCAATTTTGTTAACATACTGGTATATTGATTGCAAGACAGTCATTGATCCCTTGCCACATTCTTGGCTACTTCATGTACCAAATGGATCTTATTATTGTAGCACTGGTAGAAATAGCAAAATATGAAACTGGACATGAAATCAAATCAAGACGGGCATCAAGAGAAGGATTCCATGAATCCAATGACAGTAAAAATACTACACACAAACATTTTTTATTTACTGGACTCAACAGCCTCTAACAACCACAAATACATTTTCAGTAAAAATGTAAGCATGTCTTGAAAAATGTGCAGCTCTTTCCATAATTAAAAAGAAAAGCGAAGATCCTCTATAACAAGAACATCTGGTAAACGCTGGGATATACAGTACCTACACTCAGTTGTAATTGTTACAAGTACCTGGGGACCAGTCACAGCAAAACAGCCCAGCCAAGTTTATTCATAGAGTTAGATCTTCTCTAACAACACTGGAGGGAGCGGAAGAGTCATTAAACTTTTTGTGTCAGTCTTGTACAACTCAATGTTCCAAATGTTCCTCAACCTTGATGGTGAGAATTGCTATATGAGTCCCTGTCAGGGAAAAGGATAGGATATATATAAATAAATAAATATAATAAATATAACTACGACTATATGGGACTCCCTGAAAAGCAGTGGTCAAGGCTCATCAAAACTTCACTCCTCTTATCTGAGTGATGAATCTTTCCAGTAACATAGTATTAAAACTGGAAAGAAAGAACTGGAACATGAAAATCAAAATTCCTGCATGAGAAACACCAAATATTAATTATTATTATTAATAATAATAGTAATAGTAATGCGGCCTCCTCAGCAAAATGGCTCAAAAGCAATACCTTCAGTATTACTGCTATTCAATACAGTGGTGCCCCGCAAGACGAACGCCTCACAAGACGGAAAACCCGCTAGACGAAAGGGTTTTCCGTTTTGGAGGCACTTCGCAAAACGAATTTCCCTATGGGCTTGCTTCGCAAGACGAAAATGTCTTGCGAGTTCCTGCGGGGTTTTTTCCCCTTCCCCCCCCTTTTCCTAAGCCCTAAGCCGCTTATCAGCTGATCCACTAATAAGCCGCTAAACCGCTAATAGCGCTAATCCGCTAAGCTGTCAATGGGCTTGCTTCGCAAGACGAAAAAACCTCTATACGAAGAGCCTCACGGAACGGATTGATTTCGTCTTGTGAGGCACCACTGTACTGTATTATTCACACTGTGTGGCATCAGGAGCAGGACTCCGCTTTATAACTGCTTCCGATGTCATGTGTTTTTCTTTCACTTAACCCCATACAACAACAACAACAACAACAACATATTTGTACCCTACCCATCTGACTAGGTTGACCCAGCCACTCTGGGCTGCTTCTAACAAATATTAAAGCATAATAAAACATCAAACATTTAAAACTTCCCAATACAGGGCTGCCTTCAGATGTCTTTTCAAAGTTGTGTAGTTCTTTATCTCCTTGACATCTGAAGGGAGGGCATTCCACAAGGCAGGTGCCACTACCGAGAAGGCCCTCTGCCTGGTTCCCTGCAACTGCACTTCTTGTAGAGAGGGAACCGCTAGAAGGCCCTTGGAGCTGGACCTCAGTGTCCGGGCTGAACGATGGGGGGGAGACGCTCCTTCAGGTCTACTGGGACAAGGCCGTTTAGGGCTTAAAAGGTCAGCACCAACACTTCGAATTGTGCTCGGAAACACTGGGAGCCAATGAAGAACTTTCAGGACCGGTGTTATATGGTCCGGCAGCCACTCCCAGTCACCAGTCTAGCTGCCACATTTTGGGCTAGTTGTTGTTTTCGAGTCCCCTTCAAAGGTAGCCCCTTGTCGAGTGCATTGCAGTAGCCAATAATACAACCCATAATAGATGAAAACAAAGAGTCATGGGGCAAGGCTAAAAGCATGGCCCCATTCCTAGCTCTACATATTCTATTTACACATGAGTAATGTGTGAATAAAGGTGACTAAGACCTGTGAAGAAAATACAACAATAAATCAGGAACCTTAGAATATTTAATAAGTGAGTGTCCTGTCTTATTCATGATATAAAATATGTATTTATTATTATTATTCTATCCCACATTTCCTCCAAAGAGCTTGAGGAGATGGGCATAGTTCTCAGCCCTGCCCCTTTCATTTAAATCTCACTGTGAGGTAGGCTAAGCAGACTGACTGACTACCCAAGTTCAGCCAGTGAGCTTCATGGCCAAGTGCAGATTTGAACCCTGGTCTCCCAGATTCTAGGTCCAAGACTCCAAGCACTACACCACACTGCCTCTCATACTGGGCATGCAGCACCAACCATATCATTCAAAACTGCTCCTCCTTATTACAAATATAGCCTGGACCCAATTCTTGAGAGTATTTAGATAAATCAATGGCAACAGATAAAACAATAGATTATAGCTGACTGAAAAGCAGGCAACTTCCTCCCCAGCAACTGCTATAATATACATTGTAATATTTTGCTCACATTGAGGAATACAGTTAATAAAAAGCCAAAAATAAAACATAGCCTTGGATATAAATTGTGTCTGGAAATATAAAATGATTAATATACAATTAATATACTCTTAATATCAACAACAGAAGTAGTTATACATACATTTTTAAAAAAAACACGGAAGAAAACACATGCCACCCCTCCTTTTTAGCACAATTCAAAAACATGGCATTCTCCAATCTTGCCAGCAAATCCCTAAACAATGATGGATTGACACTCTTCACAGAATGAGTCTTGGGATATCACATTGCCACTAAACAAGCACCAGAAATGTGGAGAAGAAAGAGGATGTTGTAATTGTTGTGGTTTTATAAGAATCCCTTTGGATTACTTTCCATCGTTTTCTCTTATGAATGTATATTTTCATTGTCTCCACTACAGATAGGCATGCTCTCTGTCACTCATTCACTATTGGGGAATTTACCGATTATTCCATTGAATTCCTTGCTGATCATCTGCTCTATTTACCACTGCCAATGACTCTTTGACTTCTGTAGAAACTGTATAGCATATTTATTGTATGGGATTTGTGTGGGTAAGCTTCAGTGACTTCCTGGATTTTATTTCTTTCTTCGTTTAATGCATCATTAAAGTTATCCAGTCAGGATTATTCAGTCATCTCTCATTAGAACAAGAGGCTATTGTCAGAAAGGCAGAGGGTTCAAAAGTATCCTATGCTAAGCAGTTTCTCTCAATAATTAATGGACACAGTGGTTTTTAACACTATTGTTTTAATACAGGCCATCTCATAAGCCAATTTATCTATGTGAATTTAATAGTCACTGCACAGCCAGACTAGTGTGCATGTGCAAGCTGATTTTGCCTCCTGCTAAGGACATTTTACATTCATATGAGACTCAGAATGCACCATCTTTCCATGAGTTTCCTCTTTCAATGGGAAACAATACTTTTTGCAAGCTTTCCGCATAGTCTATCAATCAATCCAATTTACATTTATAAAGTGGCCTTCTTCTGAGCACCCCTAGGCACTGTGAACAATTAATTTAAACGCAGATACAATAAATATTTAAAAGATTCCAAAAGCCAGAGAGCTGGTTATAATTTCAGCATCACAGAGAGGCAGCAATGCCAAAAGGATATGTGTGTATATTAGGGCCTATCCTGAAATGTTCACTGTACTTTAGCATCATAAAATACCAATTTCCAATTATTTTTCAGCATTTTTAAAGCAATGTTCACCTCTCCATTCCCATTGCTCTCTCTTTCTCTGCTTTATTGAACTTTCCTGCCCTCATTGATGTCATCACATGCTGCACAGCATTTGAATGCCATTCCAATCACTGGCTGGAATTATGCAAGTGACTCAGTCTAGGACTGTCTCTCTCTTGGCATCATTATGTGGCTAAATCGGATTGGTTACATAATGCAAACGGCAATATGGCACTGAAGTCACAGCAGCTAGGTGCACAATTACTCCAAGCAGTCCTGGACAATGCAGCAAATGTGAGGATATCCCAATAATGTACAATTGATTTGACTGTGGGATGAAGGCAAGGGCAAATGACAAACAACTGCAGCTGTATATAAGTTTACTCAGAAGTCCAGCTGACTTCAGTGAGACTTATTCTCAAATAGAACTGGGCGAATCTGCCAATTTTGGTTTTTCTCTGTTTCTTATTTTTCCAGTTCCACATCAGTTTGCAATTTTTAAAAATTCATCAGCATTTTAGTGCAATTTCCTGCTAATTACACATTTTTTTTGCATTCTATTTTGCCTAACATACCTTTTTTAGTGAGCAGAGGAGCCCCGGGGCATCTGCAGCCGCACAACAGGACGCCTTCCTCTGCCCCGCCTGCAACCAAACATGTCTCTCCCATAACAGTCTCTGTCACAGCAGGCACTGTAGCTCTCCAATGGTTTGACTTTACTCCTGATAGCACACTCTTCCATTGTCCCCCAAGACAGACAGATGTCAATGAACTGAGGAACCACACTGCAAAATTCAGAAAAGTGTGACTTTTCTGGACAGATGTGTTTCAGGTCTTGTATTGTTTCATAAAGTGCGAACTAGGAATTATCCCATCCCTACTTTCAGGGAAGTGGGTTTAGGATTGTTGTCTATGTGAACAGTTTTACAAGGAGTACTGGAAAATTACTCTTGCATATTAAGACTGCCAAAGAGGAACCTCTTGGCCCTTCCATCATCCTTGGTTGTTTGGGGGATGGCATTGTTGAAAAAGGCATTCTCTGTGGCAGCCTCTGAATTGTGAAATGCTTCCTTCACAGAAGTGCATCTGGCATCTTCATTATATATCTTTAACTATATGCTGATGATGCAGCTCTTCACTCTGCGCAGGGACACATGAGATACATATTTTTAGCATGCACCCTATTTTTTTGAATTCAATTTGTTTTAGCTGATTTCAATACTGTATTTTTTCACTGTGGAAACCTACCCTGGGACCTTATTGTGAAGGGTGGGGAAGAAATCTAAAATCTAATAATAATAATAATAATAATAATAATAATAATAATAATAGCAGCAGAAAGGGAAGTAAATAAATAAATAAGTGTAAGTAGCTTCAGCTCTGCTCTGGAATAAATGAAGTATAACGTCAAGCCCACTAGCAAGAAATTCCCCACAAGACATAAAATTTGCTGCACCAAGTAAGTCTATAGATCACAATACTAGACATGGTAAGGCTGGAAAATTCAGCTTTCAGTGGAAAGCTAAACACAAGCCAAGGTAACGGCTGTCACTGGATGGTATGGAAAGACTGCCACCAGCTACAACATTTTAGAATATATTCAGGAAAGAGCTAATCAATAGCAAATCAACTTAATATATGTTCAGCTAAAGACATCTTGAAGAGATACGTGCTTGAATATCTCATCTGCAATTAAGAAATACATGAGGCTGCTTCACAATCTTTTGGAAGATGTGAGTGTCATCTAGCTATATGTGAACAGAATACTTACAATTTGGGCAAATGAGAAGTGCAGTATACAGTGGTTTCGCTCCTTCCTCCTGGGCCGTGTTCAGAAAGTGGTGGTGGGGGTTGAGTGTTCAGACCCCTGGGCCCTCACTTGTGGGGTGCCTCAGGGTTCCGTCCTCTCCCCCATGCTTTTTAACATCTATATGAAGCCGCTGGGAGAGATCATCAGGGGGGTTGGACTGGGTGTCCATCAATATGCAGATGATACCCAGCTCTACCTCTCTTTCAAATCAGAACCAGTGAAGGCGGTGAAGGTCCTGTGTGAGTGCCTGGAGGCGGTTGGAGGATGGATGGTGGCTAATGGATTGAGGTTGAATCCTGACAAGACAGAAGTACTGTTTTTGGGGGACAGGGGGCGGGCTGGTGTGGAGGACTCCCTGGTCCTGAATAGGGTAACTGTGCCCCTGAAGGACCAGGTGCGCAGCCTGGGAGTCATTTTGGACTCACAGCTGTCCATGGAGGCGCAGGTCAATTCTGTATCCAGGGCAGCTGTCTACCAACTCCACCTGGTACGCAGGCTGAGACCCTACCTGCCCGCGGACTGTCTCGCCAGAGTGGTGCATGCTCTAGTTATCTCCCGCTTGGACTACTGCAATGCGCTCTACGTGGGGCTACCTTTGAAGGTGACTCGGAAACTACAACTAATCCAGAATGCGGCAGCTAGACTGGTGACTGGGGGCGGCCGCCGAGACCACATAACACCAGTCTTGAAAGACCTACATTGGCTCCCAGTACGTTTCCAAGCACAATTCAAAGTGCTGGTGTTGACCTTTAAAGCCCTAAACGGCCTCGGCCCAGTATACCTAAAAGAGCATCTCCACCCCCATCGTTCTGCCCGGACGCTGAGGTCCAGCGCCGAGGGCCTTCTGGTGGTTCCCTCATTATGAGAAGCAAAGCTACAGGGAACCAGGCAGAGGGCCTTCTCGGTAGTGGCACCCGCCCTGTGGAACACCCTCCCATCAGATGTCAAAGCGATAAATAACTACCTGACATTCAGAAGACACCTGAAGGCAGCCCTCTTCAGGGAAGTTTTTAATCTGTGATATTTTAGTGTATTTCTGGTTTTTATGGAAGCCGCCCAGAGTGGCTGGGGAAACCCAGCCAGATGGGCGGGGTACAAATAATAAATTATTATTATTATTATTATTATTATTATTATTATTATTATTATTATTATTATTATCTGGATTCAACTAACCCAGCAAGCTAACGGAAGCCAGAGCAAGGGCTCCTACTAGTGCCACGGGGTTCTTTCTCTCCTCCTCCTCCTCCTGCTCCTCCTCCATCCTCTCCCAAATCCACCCCAGAGAGTGGGGAGAATCCCCAGAAGGGGCTCTTGTCTCTCTGGCAAGCGGAAATGCTTGTGCAGAGGGAAGGATCAGAAGAGTAGGATGCTGAATTCCTCCCGCAGGAAGAAAGGAAGTAACACACACACACACACACACACACACACAGAGCGCCAAGATAGTTTCTTCACCCCCATTTCAGTGGTCTTCTTTTAAACCAATTAATTATTTAATTAATGGGTTATATGGAAACACATTAACATATCGGCAGATATGTGCTTGGAGGAAGTATAGCAACTTGCAAAATGACTCTATTTTATAAATGTTATTTTACTTTTTATTTCCCACTGCAAAAACTAAACAACTGTGTTTAGGGAAGTTTTTAATGTTTGATGTTTTATCGTGTTTTAATATCCTGTTGGAACCGCCCAGAATGGCTGGGGAAACCCAGCCAGATGGGTGGGGTATAAATAAATTATTATTATTATTATTATTATTATTATTATTATTATTCATTCATTCATTCACAAACATGTCTGTATTTTCTCACACAAATTTCAACTGGCTAATAAAATTGCAGCCCTCCTTTTTAGAAATTTGCACAATTGCCTCTCTGTATTTAGCACCTGCTGTGATTGAGCAATTCATCATTTTGGCAAAAAAGTCAGTGTTGTACATGCGATGACTCAATTCCAACATTAAAATATTGGGAATATTACTTACTGTTCTCCATCTGTGAAATGGAAGAAGAGTTTTGTGAGTCATAGTGGAGTAGACAAAGCAGTACTATTCTCTCATCATAATATTAAACTAAATTACTATTTCCTGCATGTGAATTTCCATTTGCCTGGAGAGGAGGGTGTCACAGATAGTGCAGGAATCCGGTGACAGGATATAATATTATTTGGATTTGGGGGGGTGTTTTTTTTAGAAACTGGAACTTTATTAGCATGTTAGGCAATGTCCCAGTCATGGAACAACAGCAATGTGAAAAAATTCTGTTCTTCTTTGAGCATGGGTTTGCCATCCATTGTTTAAAAATCTTTTCAAACAGGCTCAGGGAAGACACACAGCTCTAGTTTCGTTCTGACTTTTTCTCACTGATTTATTTCCATAATAAAGTTTTCACAGCTATATGCTCCAAAGAGCACCTCAATTAACATATCTTTATCCTGCTATTTGATTATTCTCAAATTATAAATTTAAACAAGCTCTCTTTCACACTTCCCTTCGTTCTCTCTCTCACACACACACAGAGAGAGATGCACGCACCCTTTCAGAGTAGACAGGCCCTGATGCTGCTGCCAGGCTAAGGTCTGGAAGCATTTCCCCCTGAAAGGCCCATCTGGCTTCTCTGATTCTTCTTGTGAGGAGAAATTCACAGCTTACCCCATGGGGAGCTCTGTAGCGCTGTTAACAGCTTTAGAGTAATTTCCTCATTAAGTAATAATGTAACCTGGTCAGGAGCTTTTGCTAAGTGATAACTGTTTAGCTAGAATTAATTAAGATGTTTAGCTAATCTTTAGTAAAAAGAAAGACAGAATGGTTTAGGAGACAGGGAGTACAACTGAAAGTGTGCTCTAAGAACCTAAAAGCCATGTTGGACCGGAGGAAAAGTCCGATATTCAACATCATGCTCTTCTGAATGTTCGTCTGTACAAGCATTGCAGTTTGCCAAATGGAACAACCCACCCTTTCCTCTCCCAGCATGCTATTCTGGATGTTTTCATGACACCCTCCCCCCAGGCTAATGTGCAGGAAGCTCTGAATGACAATACTGGTGGTCAGGGCTGATTCAAGAAGCCCATAAATTATAGGAGTTGTCCCACTCAAAGGTAGACTTTACAAAGGAGTCTGGTAGATCAGTCCAAAGGCCAAATTGCTTTCAACACACTCAGACCTTTCAAAACATTTATCCACCTGGGAATTAACAGATTATTTCCTCTTAACCATGCTAGGACAAACATTAGTGCCTGCCCTGTATCGTATGAACTGTCTGCAACTTCCATCATGGGATCATATTTGAGAGTATCTGATTCCCCCAAGAGGCTGGTGACCCAGAGGGGATTTTATGAAAGAAGCTGTTATGTGAACTGGAACATGGGACATGAACACCCACCATCACAGAAGAGATTTGTATTATCTTGAAGGCTCACTAAAGTGCTTTCACAATAGCAGGATTTGTGGGGACTTTTGATGATTTTGAAATGGATGTGCCATATTGCTGACTGCTCTGTACTGAGTGCTGCTACAGGTGTTCATTGTAAACCCAACCTAAATCCTCAGGTTCACCAGCTTCCATCATAAACATAGTGACTCAAGATCCTCCACTGTAAACTGTGATCCGAGATCAAGGCATTAATTGGTAGCTGTGCAATACTTTATCTATGCACCCATAAAGAGAAGGAAAGAGATGGAGAGAATTAGTCATGGCTTCACATCCTTGACTATTTATAACACAGTGAAACCATTCTGGCCCCCTGGAGGTAAAGAAGGATTTACTACTGTACCTGCAGTCAGTAATACAAAATCGAAGTCATCTATTTAAGCCTGTGTGCTGACATTTTGGGACTCACAGTACTCAGACTTCTCCTCAGAATCCAAACACTACAGAATTATACTTTAAAAACACCACCTCCCTGGCATTTGAATTCAAGACTGTTCCTAAAAGCTGAAGTAGCTTTTGTGCCTACAGGGAAACAACTTTCCCCTTCTCCTCTTTCGCTGCCTGTAGTGTACATGCCCAACTTAGTACACATTTATTCTTGAAGTCAGAGGGGGGAAATGATATATGGTAGTAATTTTTTAAAAATAAATTGGATCTAAACATTATACAATGGAATGGAATGTACTTGGGAATATAGTACAGGAGGTGCTTGAATGAAAAGTGTTTTAACAGTGGTGCCACTTATGAATGTAATAAATGAGTGAACCATTCATTTGAGTAGTTGTTTTTGCCCATTCAAACAACATCTGCACCGGGTCTGAAATTTAGCAGTTTATATCTCCAGCACCCTTGGGAGAGGGTCCCTGCAGAAGACCACATCTCCTCCATGATGAAAAAGTCTGTATCTTGCAGAGAAAGACAAGATATTCTATTTCTCTGAGAAATAGAATCTTTTTTTCCTTAAAACAAAAACAAAAACACAATTGTTGAGTGGATGAGGCTGAAATGAAACCCTCCTGAAAGCTCAGGGGAAATTGTTACGAAGTTTTAGGCAGCGGGGTACTATTTATCTTACTTAAACTTTTGATGCAGTCACGGGTTTCCCAAGTTTTCCTTGCTTTTAAAGTGTTTTTAAAGTTCTGCACTGCTCACGTCGGGATAAGACTCTCTCAACAGCTTTCTCCTGGCCACCCTTTCAGCAATGCTTTCATGTCATGTCCCTCCCAAGGCATTCCTGGATATGCAGCTAGGAGGAAGCTGTGGTGAAAGCTTTCCCCAGTTGTGAGCTGTTAAAAAGGCAAATGGGAGAATGGAACACCCTCAGTCACCTATCCTGTAAGGTTAAATGAGGTAGGCTGTAACCTCCTCAGAAACAAAAAAAATCTGGTTTTGAAGAGGGAAAATTTTGGGGGGAAACTGGGCGAGGTGAGTTTTTTTGTTTGTTTTTTGTTTGTTTTTTAAAATAATATTTATTCAAATTTTAAAGATTACAAAGAGAAAATTAGAAAAGACAAAAAAAGGAAAATAAAAAATACAGAAAATGAGTTTTGGCCCAGCCTTCATGAGAACCCTCCTCCAAGGTGCTCATGAGAACATGAGAGTCAGACCACTGGTCTAGCTAGCCCATTATTCCCTACACTGCTGGCAGCTGTCCTTCAGGCTCATTTGAGGCCATGCACAGAAACAGATATCTGCATAGGTAAAACTTCTCTAATAATGCCTGTGCCAGTTTTGACTGAGCAGCTGTTTATTTGGATCTTCCCTAAAATTGCAGGCAATATATCTTAGTAATATACGACCATTTCTTGCAACCCAGCTGGTGCAGAAAGAATGTGTTGAGGCAATTGCAAGACTAGATGGTTTGTTTGTTTGTTTGTTTGTTTGTTTGTTTGTTTGTTTGTTTAAAGTAAGAGCAGTCATAAAAAGGAAGAATAAAATTGCAAGATAGTGAAATAATAATCATAGAAGGCTTGAGTGAGTGGTGTACAACATATTCTATAATGGAATACAAGATCCTTTTGGACCAAACCTGCCATGAAACATACATCTGTATTTTTCTCTCAACTAGCTGAATATTTCATACTTTCGCATGTGTTGACCTGTAAAAATAAATGAGCATGAGAAGTGTTCTTCCTTGTAGATTTCATACATGGATTATTCAGATAATGTATGAAAAGTGCACCAAGAACACTGTGGAAAAAGAATTATGTAAGTCTTGTTTGGCCCTTCATTTTTAAGGCCAATATAGCTAACTACAGACACTTTCAGAGGCTTGAATTCTGACCCCTGCAAAGAGTGTTAGTAATGCCTGGCTCAGAGGTGGATTTGGGGCAGCACAACTGGTTCCACCACACTGGACATCTAGTCCAGGGGGGCCACAGGGCGTCACAACTATGACATAGTGAGTTGAGCTGAACAGAAGGCGGGAGGTGGGGGACACCAATTTTGATCTCATATAGGGCACTTCCCCCGCCTGTCTTCTGGGGGGGGGCACCATTTCCGATTTCAGTGGGGGGGAGGAAAAGGGAACACAAATCTAGTATATAAGCAAAATTCATGGCAAGATTCAATGGATGGATTCAAGACAAGACCTTCATAGAAGTATGTATCTGGAAGGAAATCTAACTGAGCTCAGTTTTAAAAGAAGTATTTTACGAACATCTGTGTAACTGTTTTATTTTTTATAACTCCTAATAAATACATATGGCAACGGTCCAGCAATTTGGCAGGAACAACCTACCCACTCAAAGTCACCATGTCGTCTCCTTACTCAGCTTGCTAGTTATTGCAGTTTCCTGGGATCACAGCACGGGGAAGCAACTCAGACATGGGTTGTGTGCTGGTGGTCTAGTTCCAAACACCAAAAGCACTCTTGTCTTGTTAACAGCAGTCCCTTCTCCCAGGTGCCACATGACAAACAGCTTTGGAAAGTGAGGGGGAGTTTCAAAAGCACTTTGTGATATGGCATTCAGGTTTGCTGTTGAAAGAGGGGGAAAGTCAAGAATCCCGCTGGGAACAAACTAGCCTTTAGGCATGCCTCCATCCTGGTCTCTATTGTTGTTTTGAGAACACTTGATCCTGGATCAAGCAATGCACTGCAAATGCAGCCTTGTTACTTGAAACCTCAAGAGATCAAATTTGTTACCTTTAAAGAAGTGCTTCCTTTTTATTTTCTTCCCTTGGGTGGTTTTCTTTTGTCACCCCTTTGTAATACAGGGAACATCTGAAACCAAAAACAGTTTACGAGTGGCAATTATATAGCCTGCCAAAGCTATATTTCCCATTACCATCTGGCTTCTCTTATCCTTACAAGCTAGACATTGGAAAGATAAGCAATAGAATTAAAAAGAATAAATCTTTTGTTGATCTTGAGACAAATAATGATGGTATCATTATGAAAATGGAGCTTCTTCTTTTTTTAAAATGTCACACATAATTGTGCATAGCCAGAGTTAAATGAACCGGTAAATGGATTGGTGTTAATAATTATATTGGATATGCATGAGATTTTGAGTATTAACTAATAAAAATGATTTATAATTTTTAGATAATTGTGCAAAAGAATATGAAAGAAGTTTTAACAAAATGTGACTTGTCACTTTTTAGGGGAGTTAATTAAATACATGTTAAACATAATAATAATTTATTAGATCAATGGTGGCTTTATGAATAAAATAAAATACAAAAGAAAGCCATTTATACTTTTTTTAACTGCAGTAAGTGTCAGGGACCTGTAAACATCGATCTTCATTCTTTATGTCTGCTCCAAGCTTATTTGGCTTTTTAGAATTTATATTTGGTCTCGCTCCCATTAATCTACACAAAGAATCCTGCATTTGCTTCTTATTATGGGCTTCTTGCTGAGATAGCTGATAGTTGCAATGGCGAAACAGAGAACACTGAAATTACTGAGCATTTCAAGCCTTCTGACCCTGGAGCTTTATGGAGATACTCAAGATTGAAGACAGAAAAGGACAGGGGAGCGGGGGGGGGGGGGAGAGAGACTAGCACTTTTGTTATTGTAATAAAATCCAAAACATTCTTATCACTTGGAGTTGGCGCTCAGGCTGTCAATCCAGGGAAGTGATAATTGCTTCAAATAATGGGTCTAATTTCCACAGGATATAAAACACATTTCAAATATCGGCTTTGATTAATAAATGTGCACTAGACCTCTAAAGCAGTGCTTCCTAAACCTCTGATAGTTGTGGCACACTATTCAGAATGAATATTGGAAATGTGTAAGAATAGAGATGCCTCTGAGATTCAGATTTCCTGGCTTGGAAATACAAATCTCACTGGACTGTAATAACATTTTAACTCCCAAATTCTTCTCTGGTTAGGATTTTAATACAATGCAGAGACGTTCAACTCTTTCCCCGTCCTCACCCTTAGACCCCTTGCCTCCTACCACACTTAACAGCACACAATGAGCCTGCTGGATCAGGCCAATGGCCCCTCTTGTCCAACACTCTCAAAGTGGCCAACCAGATGTCTATGGGAAACTCGTGAGCAACATTTGAGCCCCCCTCCTCTGGTTTTCACAACTGGTATTGGGAAGCATTGCGTCCCCCAACTGCAGAGGCAGAGCAGAGCCATCATGGCCAGCAGCCCTTGACAGCCCTCTTCACTTAATTGCTGGTCTAATGGCAAGACGTCAGAGGGAGGGAGCTCTCTCCCCACTCCAGCACCTGGCATGCACCATAGGTGCCAGCAGAACTGGGGTTTAGGTTTTTCCAGGGGCTTCAATAGCTAAGGTAGACATGGACAGCTAGTAAGGAGGGGTGGGGGCATCTGGCCTCACTGTGGCTTACCAGGAATGAGCGGAGAGGGGCTGAGGCACTGTGCCAGCCACCCCACTCCACCCCCATTCCCTCCCCCTGCCTGCTATAAGCCACAAAGAGTGTGGCTGCTGTGTCTAGGAGCCACAGGTGAGTGCAGGGTGGGGACCAAAGGTGGGTAAACTACCCCAGAAGGAGTACAAATTGTCCCCCACCAGAGGTACTGCCCCTCCCCTAACACCTCATTAATTGTAGTATTGTGCTGGTTCTTACTTCCTTGATTTTTAGTATATTGTATTTGTATCATTTTTGCTTTAAATAACTTTAATGCATTTGTCACTCAGAAAACATGTTATAGATAACCCATGAAAAAGAAAATAAATAAATGAGATAAAAGGGAAAGGGAAAGGGACCCCTGACCATTAGGTCCAGTCGTGACCGACTCTGGGGTTGTGGCGCTCATCTCGCTTTATTGGCCAAGGGAGCCGGCATTTGTCCTCAGACAGCTTCCGGGTCATGTGGCCAGCTTGACTAAGCCACTTCTGGCGAACCAGAGCAGCGCACGTAAACGCCATTTACCTTCCCGCCGGAGCAGTACCTATTTATCTACCTGCGCTTTGACGTGCTTTCGAACTGCTAGGTTGGCAGGAGCAGGGACCAAACAATGGGAGCTCACCCTGTTGCAGGGATTCGAACCGCTGACCTTCTGATCGGCAAGCCCTAGGCTCAGTGGTTTAACCCACAGCGCCACCCGCGTCCCCAATGAGACAGAAACACTCTTTTTGCCACCAGCTTTTGAAACATTCCACTGCAGAGGGTAAGGGGATGATTCAGGCAAGACAAGCACATTTAAGTTTCAATGATATGGACAGGAAAGATTTAAATGCATACAGAACTTTCTTATTGAAATCAATGGAACTAAACAGTGGTTTACTTTGCCTGGATCATGGCCTTTGTTCAGAGCAAAGGAACAATCGAAAAATAGCAGTTATCTTAGCTGCCCTGCCCTCTTGTGTCTGATAAAAAACAAAAAGGCAGGAAATATATTCTACAAATAAATATAGCTAGACTGTATCTATCTTGATATGACTTCGAACCTATGTACAGTAGTACCATTGTTAATAAAAATAGCTGTCTGTAAGGAAGTGAGCCTATAAGGAATTTGTGCTAGATGCACTAAATGAAATTGTGTTAATTTTTTGCAATAAGCCCAGAACAATGGAATAAATACAGGTATAGCATTCCAAAGCAAGATCAAGGACAGTTCTGTTGTCAAGCATTTCTCCCCACCAGTGCATAATGAAAAGGATTTGCATTGTGTAAGTGCAGAAAATATCATTACAAATCAACTTAAATGCTGATCTCCATGCAGCCAACAAACAAAAGGCACTTTAAAGGATATACTAACAAAGACGTTGCAGGCTTTGTGGGGTTTAATTTACAAAATGTGTATCACCTTAGCACACACCACATCTTCAGACATGAGAATCATGACTTCATCTCAAAGCAAGTAGCTTCTTGGCCTAACAACAAACCCACAGAACAAATGATAAGGCCAACTAGGAATGAGCTAAAACTGTTCACTTGTGATTACTTTTCATCAACATGTCTTTGAGGGTTGTTCATTATTCCTTGTGAAAACACATGTTTATTATTTGCATCCACAACCAGAAATAAAGACAATGAAATTGAGTTACCGTAACGAAGGTCACAACTTTGTAACCGTCAATCTGCAGCAAAAAAACTGAAAGCTATGTGGACAGAGGCTTTGACTCCTCTTTCTGACCTGCCAAGCCAATCCTGAACACAAAAACTATATGTTTGAGTGTGTGCCCAATTGGCCATATCTTGGTCGAAGATGACTTGTGCAACTCCCCCTCCCCCAAGTCTCAAGACTCTCCAAAGTCTCCAAAGAGCTTTGGACAGACTTTGAAGTGGGATCCCTTCCCTACACCGGAATCCCAAGGCCATTGGAGCAAGTCTCAGAATCCCCATTTAACCTCTGTTTAAAAAGCTCCAAGGAAGGAGAGTCCACCACCTCTCGTAGGAGTCTGTTCCACTGCTGAACAGCTCTTACTGTCAGAAAGTTTTTCCAAATGTTTAGTCAGATTCTCCTTTTTTATAACTTGAAGTCTTGAGTCATACCCTCAAGAGCAGGAGAAAACATGCTTGTTCCCTCTTCCATGTGACAGCCCTTAAGATATTTGAAGATGGCTTTCATATCTCCTCTCAGTCTTCTCTTTTCCAGGCCAAACATACCCAGCTCCTTCAAGTGCTTGGTTTCCAGACCCTTGAACATCTTGGTTGCCCTCCTCTGCTCACCTTCCAGCTTGTCAATATCCTTCTTAAATTGTGGTGCCCAGCATTGGACACAGTATTCTAGGTGGGGTCTGTTGATGCAGCCTAGACTACAATAAGCCTTTTTTGCTGCTGCATCACACTGTTGACTCATGTTAAGCTTGTGATCACCAAAACCCCTTGATCCTTTTCACATATACTGCTAGTAAGCCAGGTGTTTGGCATCCTATATTTGTGCATCTGATTCTTCCTGCCTAAGTGCAGAACCTTACATTTGTCTTTATTGAACTTCATTTTGTTAGCTTGCACCCAATTCTCCAATTTGTTATGGTCATTTTGAATTCTAATTCTGTCTTCTGCGGCATTAGCTACCCCTCCCAGTTTGGTGTCATCTGCAAATTTGATGAGCATCCCTTCAATTCCTTCATCCAAGTCATTTAAAAAGACGCTAAATAATAACGGGCCTGGGAAAGAACCCTGCAGCACCCCACTTGTCACCTTTCCCCCAGGATGATGAGGAACCATTAATGGTTTGGTCAGTCTTTGGGTTTGGTCAGTCAACCAGCTACAAATCTACCTAGCAGTTACCTTGTTCAACCCATATTTTACCAGCTTCCACATAAGAATATCTTGGGGGACTTTGTCAAAAGCCTTACTGAAATCAAGATACACTATGACCACAGCATTTCCCTGATCCACCAAGTTTGTAATTCCATCAAAAATGGAAATCAGATTGGTCTGGCATGACTTGTTTTTGAGAATAGCCCCAGCTCTGCCCCTGATAAGAGACGCCATAGCATCATCATCATTGTCATCACTCTGTTGGGAGGCCACCTTTCCACACACAAAAATTATGCTCAAAGCATGTGTAACAGCATAGAACAAAATAGCATTTCATTACTATAGAGGTAGTAACATTACACCTTCTGGCAGTAGCAAAAATAGCAAGGGAGTCTGAACAGTTTCATCTTGGTCCTAGCCACTACTTATATGTCTACTTCAAATTAGCCAGGAACAAGTTAGTCTAATGCAATAGCAACATCTCAGCTTCTCATGTCCCTTCAGCAGCAGCATTCAGGCAACATTAAGGCTTTCCAAGGTCAGGGCCGGGGAGCTGGAAAGACCCCTCAATGATGCTACACTGGACAGTGCCTCACTTATCCTGGGTGACACAAAGCATCTTCCACTACCCCACTCACTTCATGAAGCTTTAGGGGAATAATAAGGAAGGAGATGTTTAATTTTCTCTCTTGGCCTCATTGTCTTTATTTTCCTTTAGTGACATCTTCATACAGCAAAACTGAATTGTTTGTGTACAGTATAACAGTGGTATCATCCCTTTCACCTGGTTCCTGTTGTGTAGGATCTTGTATGTGATAAATCTGGGAAGGAGAAAGCAGGAGGATGGGAGGGAGAGGAGTGGTACCCAACCAGCTTACCAAGGAGAGGTTTGGGGAGGCGTCTGGCATAACTTTCTGTGAGCTTAACTTACACCACCTTGCTTTACACCAGCTTCTATGTATATGATTGTTCCCTTAGGCTCTTCACAAGCCAAAATCTTTTTGTTGCTTTTCTTTCATTTTCCATCTTGTAGCCTTGTAATTTTATGCCTTACATTTCCCCCTCTCTAGTGATTTGGCCTTGAGAAAGAAGTGGAAAATGGTAACATGAGTCTTGAAAAATCAAGTTCCACTTCAAATAATGCATTTCGGTGAGAAAGTGATATACATTTAATGCAGTGTGGCACCCTTCATTGCTGAGCCAAGTTTTTTTTGCAACTTCAGGAATCTCATCTGTCTCTTAAGTCATTCCCTTTGAGTTTTAGAGGGTGCAGTTAGTTCCCTGATGTGACTTAGTTCACTGATGTCAATGAAAGTTAAGCAGACTAATGGTGTTCAGAATCCCCAGTGCACTGCAATGTTCTCCTTCATAAGCCCCATTGAAACAAATGGGAACAACCTCTTCATTTCAGGAACCCTATAACATGAGAACGTCCTACTGCTTTGTGCCCAAAGATTCCGCCCCCCCCCCCCTTTGCATATTTAAAGTTCTTGATTATAGGTTTTAATAACATCTTTTTTTAAACACTACTTCCTTAAAAAATAAGCCTAAGCTCTATAATGTAGCATTCACCTTCAAAAGTATATTCAGTCCCACTCATTCCAGTACATCTTGTTTCAAAGTCATATTATAATTTAGCTTTTTAAAGAATTCTTGATTGCTGGTATTTAATTTTTTTTAACAGTCTTTAAACAGGATTTCAGAAGCATCTCTCTAAAAGAAAGCTAATCCATATAATTTACCATTCACCTTCAAAGCATATTAGATTGCCCTGTTCTTTTTGTTACAGAACATAAAAGTGTAAGGACAAAAATGACTGCATAGTATTTCAGTCAAGATTGCTTCTGGAAACTAAGGAAAGTCCATCATTGTTATGAGAAGTACAGTTATCAAGGAAAAGCGGGATTCAGAAACAGATTTCTGAAGTGTACCTTTTCCCCAGAGGATACAATGCAGTAGTAATAGGGCAGAAAAAAATACAGTGCCTCCTTCCATCGATTGTATTTTGTGGAGAAATAATTGTCTTGAGTTTCATATGATATGACTGTCTGAGATCAAGTACACAGGATTTTAGAAAATGTCAGTGTATACATAGCTCATTGTAAACAAGAAACAGATCCAACTAATCCGACAGGTTTCTGGAAATGATCCACAACCTCCGACGTCTGTAAGGAAGAGCTGCCATCTTCTGTCTGAACTGAAACCACCAGAAGGAGACATATTTGCAAAAAGCAAGCTGTCGTGTGCTTAACACAGCAGTATTAGGCTGTTGTTTTTCACCCTCAACTGTGGGTTCTTAATATGTCACTTCACCTAATTAGGAACTGGAAATGAAATACAAACTAAAAGCAGATTCTCAGGAAGGGAAACAGACATAAATCTGGCATGCTCATACCTCTGTTTTGCAATCTCAGGGCCCGTTCATGCCATTTCTACATGCTTTTTCCTTGAAGATGAAGAATCACAGTAATTGAGCCTATACAGAAACAACCACACACACACACAAAGCAGCAACATCTCATATCACATCACAGCTGAGACACATGAACAAGATTGAGAGCTGGGCTATCCCACCTTTCTAGTGACTTAAATTCAACTATGTTCATATTTAAAGGCTAATCAATCACATTTGCACTTTCCAAAACAATATTGGGGGGGGGGGAATACAGCCACCCTTAATATTTTGCATCTGTCCAAATTTTCCAGTACAGTTCTCCACCCAAGTAATGGGTACAAGAATGCATAGGCTACAATAAGTTGTGCATTAAAACACATAAATTAATATACAAAAATGTTTTGTATTAGAGGAAATGACTTGGGGGGGTGTATATTAGAAGAAATTCTCACTAAAGCCCTGATGAATTTTCATTATTTTTTTTATATTAAAAAACCCAAACTGATTAAATGCAACGATTCAGTAAAAAGCAAAAAGCAGAAACAGAATAAAACAGAATTAGTCTGAATGAGTATTTAGAAAGTGTAAGCAGTTTCATAATTCTGTCCCACCCAAAGCAGTAGCATATTCACCCAGAGATGCCTGAGTCTGTGACCCCAGCTGCCACCCCCACTTCCTACACACCAATAGGCAGTTCTGGGTGTGAAGGGAGAGTCACACATCTCCACGGTGAAACACATATGAACCTGTATCTGAAGAAGTGTGCATGCACATGAAAGCTCATACCAATAACAAACTTTGCTGGTCTCTAAGGTGCTACTGGAAGGATTTTTATTATTATTATTTTATGTCCTCTTTTGGGGGGCCAACATGCCCATCTGGGTGGATTTTACATTTCAAAGGAAATTTCTGGGTTTGTTTGTTTTTTATTTGGGAAGTTGGAGTGGGTTGGGGCACAGCGCCACAGTGGAGCAAGACCATCACAGCCAAGATCAGGTAGGAGCTGGGGTCCTGCGTCCACTTGGGCTGGCAGTGGCTTGGACTTGGGCTCAGGCGGCTCTGCATACCTTGGCTGCTGCCAGCCCGGGCCAGGGAAAGAGGCATGTGGACGTAGAGGCAGCAGCCCCTTGTGCCTGGGCCCTCTGTCCCCGGCTCAGGCTGGCAGCAGCAGCTCAGGCTGTCTTCTTTTTGCTCTTCAAGATATGGCAACCCTACTCTAGACCTGTTTTTCATGGGGAGGCCCAAGAAGGCTGGTCCGTCCTCAGGCTGCCCACAGCTGCATCTCATCCACAGCTCTTTTCCACCCCTCCGTCCTCTCCTCCTCCTCCTGCTCCTCCAGCTGATCCTCCTTAGTCATGACTAACATAAGTCCTTGATTTCAATAGTGCCTGCAGCTAACTTCTAATGTTGTATTTTAATGCTATAACCTGCCCTGGGAACTTAGTGTAAAGGATGGTAATCAACAACAACTCTGGGTCCCACCCCTTGTGTCTTTCTTCTTCCAAAAACAGCTTCTGTTTCTCTATCAGTCTAGTGTAATTTTGCTGTGTGTGACCTGGGAACAAACTGAGTAAAAGAGAAAGAGAGAAGAACTTTCAAATTCACCATAAAAACAACTGCATATAATTTACACTTTGTAAAGTTCATCTTCAAGCTACATAAACTGAAGTGCCATAATGGAAACAAATGAACTTCCACTCAAATTATACTCAACACTCATGTTAACATAACAGATTCTGTCTCCTTCATGTTCCTACTTCAACAATTCTCCTGCTTTGACCTTTTTCAGCAAATGAAACTCCTTAAATTTTCAACACCCACTTCTGAGCAAAATAGCCTAGAGTGCGGGGGGGGGGGCAGGAGTACTTGACAAACTGGTTTAAGATATAAGGGGGATTCTGTTCATTGATTCTCTGCAATTCTTCACACCAGTAATCTTTCATTTCAATGCCTTCTAAAAATTTCTAATGTATTTTGGGATAATTCATCTCTGATGGGGTTCCATTGATTTCAAAGGTATCACATCAGGGATTAATTTTGTCCAATATGCTTACCGCAACACTCAATTATCACTTCAGCTCACAGCCATTTGTAGCATTAGAAGAATTCTGTTCTTGTAAATCCCACACACCTCATAATCCTGTCTGTGACTTCTGTTTCTCAATTGTATGGAATGTTATCACATTCTGTTGACTGAAGTCTTTTGTGATCTGATGTTATGTCAAAAGTATACTAATCCCCTGATAATTCACTGTAATGTCTAGTGTAGTCATTTCTATGCAGTAAACAAAAAAAGCCAAAATTTGACTGACCATGGCATTCTAACTAGTGCAGAAGCAAAACTATTTACCTCATTTCATGTTCCTTATTATTAGTGTTAAGAAGTTGCTTTCATTCTCCTAGTTACAGAATCATAATAATAGAATTGTAGCATTGGAAGAGACCCCAAGGGTCATCTAGTCCAACCCCCTGCAATGCAGGAATCTCAATTAAAGCTTCAGTGACAGATGGCCATCCAGTCTCTGTTTAAAAACCTCCAGGGAAGGAGAGTCCACCAGCGTCTGAGGGAGTCTGTTCTACTGTCAAACAGCTCTTACCATCAGCTCTGAAGTTTAGTCATATTCTCCTTTCTTGTACAGTGGTACCTTGAGTTACAAATGCCTCAGGCTACAAATGCTTCAGGTTACAAACTCCACTAACTTGGAAGAGTTACCTTAAGTTGAGAACATTGCCCCATGATGAGAACGGAATTCATGTGCAAGAGGCCCCATTAGCGAAAGCACGCCTCTAGTTGAGAACAGTTTCAGGTTAAGAACGGACCTCCGGAATGGATTAAGTTCGTAACTAGAGGTACCACTGTAACTTGAAACCGCTTGTTCCCTCCTCCATGTGACAGCCCTTAACATATTTGAATATATCTCCTCTCAGGCTCTTCTTTTCCAGGCCGCACATACCCAACGCCAGCATTAGCTACCACTCCCATTTTGACATCATCTACAAATTTGATTAGCATCTCCTCAATTCCTTCACCCAAGTTGTTTAGAAGGACATTGAAGAAGAACTGGCCCAGGACAGAACCCTGTGGCACACCCCCCCCCCCATCTGTCATCCCCATTTGCCATTTTTTTCCAGGATGATGAGGAACCATTTGTGAGCATTCTTTGGGTTTGGTCAGTCAACCAGCTACAAATCCACCTAACAGAAACCTCATCCAGCCCCCATTTTACCAGCTTCTCCAGAAGAATATCATGGAGGACTTTGCCAAAGCCTTACTGAAGTCTAGATATAAAATCGGAACCCAGATTAGAATGGAACTAAATAATCCGTGTCATCTAGGAATGTTTGCAGCTGCCCCACCATAACCCTCTCCACCACCTTCCCCCAAAATATGTCATTTGTGACTTGTCAATAGTTGTCCCAGTCTAAGAGCGGATTTTTTTTTTAATTTCCTATTTTTAAAAATATATATATTTTTATTAAGTTTTACATAACAAATTTAAATTCAAACATAGTTACTTACAGACTGGTTGCAATACCATCAAGTAAATGATGTGTTTAAAATAGATAAGAAAAATGAATTTTCAAGGTTTGAAAAGGAATTATTGGAAAATAATGTGAAGTTACTTTCTAAAATGTATAATTTGTTGCTAGAGTGGCATACTAAGAATGAAGGGTTGGCAGCAAGATATTTCTAAATTTATCTGGCAGGGCAAAAAGCCCAGGATAAAATTTAAGATTTTAACTGACGCAAAGGAAAGAGGGGGATTTGCCCTGCCAGATTTGAAACTTTACTATGAATCAGCAGCTTTCTGCTGGTTAAAGGCCTGGCTGCTTCTCGAGAACACAGACATTTTGGATTTGGAAGGATTTAAAAATTTCTTTGGGTGGCATGCATATTTGTGGTATGACAAGGTTAAGGTTCATAAAGGTTTTAAAAACCATATTGTCAGGAAAGCATTGTATAATGTCTGGATTAAATATAAAGACTTGCTGGAGAACAAAACTCCAAGGTGGCTGTCACCAATGGAGGCAAAAGCTTTGAAAAAACTTAATATGGAGGCTAAATGGCCAAAATATTGTGAAATTTTAGAACAGGAGGGTGATAAGTAGAAATTGCAGAGTTTTGAGAACCTAAAAGATAAAGTGCGAGACTGGCTTCATTATTATCAAATATTGGAGGTCTATAAGTTGGATAAGAAAATTGGCTTTCAGGTGGAAAAATCAAAACTGGAAACAGAGTTGCTAGAATCCAAAACTAAGAATTTGTCAAAAATGTATAACTTGCTGTTGAAATGGAATACACAGGACGAAACAGTTAAATCAGCTATGATTAAGTGGGCACAAGATATTGGTCATAACATTATGTTTGCTGACTGGGAAAGGTTGTGGACCACCGGTATGAAATTCACGGCATGTAATGCCTTGAGAGAGAATATTATGAAAATGATCTATAGGTGGTACATGACCCTAGTCAAGCTTGCAAAAATTTACCACTTATCAGACAACAAATGTTGGAAATGTAAAGAAAATGAAGGGACATTTTTTCACCTCTGGTGGACATGCCCAAGGATTAAAGCTTTCTGGGAAATGATATATAATGAAATGAAAAAGGTATTTAAATATACCTTCCTGAAGAAACCAGAGGCTTTTCTCCTGGGTATGGTAAGCCATGTGGTGTTAAAGAAGGACAGAACTTTTTTTATGTATGCTACTACAGCAGCAAGGATTCTTATCGCAAAGTATTGGAAGACACCAGATCTACCCACTCTGGAAGAATGGCAGATGAAGATGACAGAATACATGGGACTGGCAGAGATGACTGGCAGAATCCGAGACCAGGACAAAGAGACAGTGGAAGAAGATTGGAAGAAGTTCAAAGATTATCTTAATAAACATTACAAAATTAATGAAGGCTAAAAAGATATGGGTTTAAAAATTAGTGGTTTGCAGGGGCGTTGATTAAGGGAAAAGAATAGAATTAACAAAAACTATGGGAAATATGGGAATGGATTTGCTGATAAGATAAATGAGATTAGAATACAGAAGGGGGAGGTGTGAGGAGGTCGGTGAAATTAGGTTTAGAAAATAAGGTTTTGAATTTATACTTGTTTTTTATTTGTTTGTTGGTTGGTTTATGTTTTTATTGTTCTTTGTGTCTATATGTGTGTTTTTTAAAACTTTAATAAATATCATTTAAAAAAAAAGAATGAAGAAGTCAAATCAGTAATAATAAAATGGGCTCAAGACATTGGGCACAATATTCAATTTTCATCTTGGGAAAAATTATGGAGGGAAGATTTAAAATTGACAGCGTGCTCTGCATTGAAGGAAAATTATATGAAAATGATGTATCGGTGGTATTTAACACCTGTAAAACTAACAAAAATGTGTAGAACTGCTTCAAATGTTTGCTGGGAATGTAAGGAGAAAGAAGACACGTTCTACCACATGTGGTGGGTGTGCAAGATAACTAAAGCATTCTGGGAAATGATTTACAATGAGTTGAAAAAAAAATGTTTAAAATAACATTTGTGAAAGAACCAGAGGCTTTTTCGTTAGGCATTTTAGGCACAGAAATTCCGAGGGAGCATAAACAACTATTCATGAATGTGACGACAGCAGCGAGGACACTACTGGCCCAGAGATGGAAAGAAGACAAAGTTCCAACCAGAGAAGAATGGCTGATGAAGATGATGGACTATGCCGAAATGGCGAAACTGACTGGGAAAATCAGAAACCAGGAAGAGAAGAATTTCAGGATGGAATGGGGAAAAATTGTAATGTACTTAAGAGAACACTGTAAACAACTAAAAACTTTGGCAGGATTTTGATAATGTATGAAAAACTGGGAAAAATGATTATTAATTTTTTTTGACAAATTATAGAAAATAGGATAAGCAGATGAAAAAAAGATTGATAATGGTAACCATGGAAGGGCGGAGGGAACTCAAAGGATTCAGAGAATCCTAAATGAAGAGGTGAATGATGTGTAAGAGCTGATTTCTTTAGGAATGGCATCACCACTGCTTTTTTCAGGCCAGAAGGGATCATTCCTTCCCACAAGTGAGGTATTAAATCATGCTCTGGATACAACCAGTCAGTCCCTGCTCTGCTAGATTTAATAAACCAGGTGGGAGAGTGGTCAAAAGGTCATGTGACTGGACATATTTCTGTCTGCACTTTGTTCACATCAGCTGACTGCATAAAGTGAAATAGATTCCACAACACATTTCTGATGCTTTCATTGAGTACGTTAACCAGAGCTGCAACAAGTGTAGAATCTAGATCACTCTGAAGTTGAGAAACTTTGTCCTCAAAGTGTGTAGGCAGCTGTTCACAGCAGGTCTTTGAATTCTCCAGAGGTCCCCCTCCCACAGTGTGAATCAGTAACCTCTGGACCAGATACTAGGATGCAATGCAAGTTGCGAAATGAGCCTTCTTTGTAGCCTGCATGGCCACATGGTAGGCACAGTTTTATGCTCTCACCATTGTCCGGTCAGCTTCAAAGCAAGACTTGTGCCACTGGTGCTCTAGTCTTCCTTTGACTTGCTTCATAGCTTGAAGCTGCTCAGAGTACCAAGAGGCCGCTTGTGCTCCAAAACACCAGAGAGGAGGCTCAAGAGTGAGCATGTTAACTGCCCATTTCATCTCACTGTTCCATAGTGAGGCCAAGGCTTCAACAAGATCATCAGCTTTCTAGAACATTCAGGAACCCATCAGGTTCCATCAGTCGGGGGGGGGACCTGAACAAGCCCTACACCCTTTTGTCTTTTTAGCACCTTACTGAGAAAGTCAAGAAAATCCAAAAATATGTCAGAGAAAACAAAACTTCCCAAAAATACTTAAAAATGGAATCATATTTCTACATAATTTTAAATTATAAATCTGCACCATTCAAGCATGTCCTCCTTGATCCAGCAAGAGAGAGATCAATGTGGGGAAGCAGCCTCCCCCACACTTAGCTAATCAGGATTCAGGTGAATTATTTCCATCTGCTTTGCAATGCTCACCTCTGAAGTGTCTGGATTTGTCTTTTGATATGAATGGTGTTACATTTCTCCGTCTGAGGCCATCTGTAATTACATACGACCAATTAGGCATGACTAGAGTTGGATAGGGGCCAATGCTTTAGTTTCCCCCAGAATGGCCTTATTTAAACTCTAGCATGTGTACACAACTGATCAAGTCTCGTACGCTTACAGGCAAATTACGCTTACCTAAATTTAACCCCCCAAAGTAATTATTCTGGCAGGTAGTGCTTTTCACTCTTTGATGCCAACTTTGATCATTGGCCAGCCAGCTCTACCTTTCCTGGTCTGTATGATGCTTTCTGTTCCTGCAGCCTTAGAAGATGGCAAGCAAATGGCCAATACATCATGTCAGAAGCAGAGAGATACAAGCTGGAGGCAGGAAATATTTCAGAACTCTGAGGAAAAATCTTATTATTGTTGTTTATGCATTCTCCAATGTTTGTTTAACATCTTTTACATTTTCCATCTTACAATATTTCATTAATTTGTTCCCAACCTAACCCTCATTGGCATTCTGGAAAAAACTTAGTTTGCTGCAGCTCCATTTATTTCTCCACCCTTCTTTCACCCTGTCTTTCCCTTGGCTTATGTTGACTGCTTTTCAGAAAGTTATTCCTACTTGCAGATTAAATCTGACATCCTCTCTTTTTAAGTATTCTCCAAGGTATTCCTGTTCAACCTTTATTTATTTTTTCATTGCAGACCCTTATCTTGGCTGGCATATCCCCATATCTGTTACTGCTGTGTATGTATCCACTTATTCATTCAGGACAATATCATGAGAGTTGGGGAACGAAACAGGTTGGACAATGCTGGATCACAAATGGCAGGTCCCATTGCATAGTCAGCTGAAAATGTACTATGGCACATAATCATACCTTGTGCATTATTGTGTGGCTGGTTAAGCAGGCCTCCTTGGCTGCTTCATTGCATCCTCAGCTGAGCTTTTAAGAATTTTCTGATGGTTGTTGACACCTTTCTCAGCTAATGAAGCTTTGGATCCCTTGATGGCTTGCTGTGACGTTTTGACATGGCACCTTGAGGATAAACTCAGCAGTCTCTTTGTTGAACCTGATGCTGTTTTAAGAGTAAGTCCAAGTGAGATGTGCAATGCTATGTCTAGACCAATTTTGTGGGATCAGTTTGAATTGATGTGACCTAATGATGTGGACAAGTTGCTTACAGCAATATGGCTAACCATGTGCCCTATGTTTCTCTTGGCTAGCTTGGGGGAGGGCAGCTTACAGTCTGGGTCCAGGGTCCACAACATGAGACAGTGGTGCCTGCCATCCTCAAGGACTTAATGGTTTTCTGCGTCTACCATTCCACTGGTAGCACACACACCCTTTTGAAATACAGTGGTACCTCGGTTTTTGAATGTAATCTGTTCTGGAAGACCGTTTGAGTTCTGAAATGTTCGAAAACCAAGGCACAAAAGGTGGTCTGCAAATTTAATAAAGAAAATTGAGAAAAATAACATATACACCCAGTGGAAGCCATTCGACTTCTGAGGCATGTCCGAAAATGGAAGCATTTACTTTTAGGTTTATGGCATTTGAATTCTGAAACATTCATCAACAAAGATGTTTGAAAACCAAGGTACCACTGTAGTTGTGGCATGACTTCAGGCAGGGGCGAATGAAGGCACCGTGACACCCGGGGCAGCAAACTGCTATGTACGACACATGTGTGGCGTCGCTACGTACAGTGCATGCGCCGTACGTAATGACACCGCACATGTGCTGTACATAGCAGTTTGCCAGTGGTGGCGCTCCAGCACTGTACAGACCGTGCTGGGATCCTCTGGTTGCGGCTGTAGCAGCGACGGAAGGATCCCACCACCGTACGGCGCTGGAGCACCGCCACTGGCAAACCGCTATGCACAGCACATGTGCAGCGTCGTTATGTAAAGTGCATGCATGCGACACCACACATGCTCTGCCTTCTTGTCACCCCCCCCCCAGACATGGCACCCAGGGTGCACCGCACCTCCCCTCCATTGCAACACCACTGACTTCAGGCACGCTTGGTGGTTACTTGTTATTTAATCTCATTTCAATATGTATTCAGATATAATTTTGAGGTTAGATATTGCTGTTTGCCCTGATGGATGACCTTTATCAAGAGAGAGATGGGGGAGTAAGTTCCCATCATTCTTATTTGATCTCTCATTGGCTTTTGCTACCATTGACAAGGATATCCTCCTGGATTGGTTTGGTGAGATGAGAATTATGGGCACCAACTTGTACCCTAAGCTTTTTAATATCTATATGAAGCTGTTGGGAGCAGCCATTCAAAGATTTGGAATGTGGATTATGAAGTGATGACACTCCACCCTATTTCTCTGACAGTTGAATCACTTAAGGGTGTGCAAGCCCAGAACCGTGTCTGAGCACAATGGTGAACAGAATAAGGCCCAATAAAATTTCTATGAACATAAGAAATGCATAAGGGCAAATGTAATATAATAACTGCCTTAAAGAACACACTCTCAGTTTAGAGGTCAGTGGTCCTCATATCCCGAAAGAACACTAAAGCAAGATGTAAAAAGCTAATGTGATTGTATTAATTAGGTTGTTATAAAGAGCAGACCTTGTCAGTTTTATTGCTGTGCTAAGGACCATAGGGTATTTATGCCTTCTGGTCAGAACAGCATTGCTGAAAGCAAAAGCTAAAAGTAGTATCCTTTGGACAAGATGGTTGTGGTTACCCCAAAGGTCTAAACCAGTGATTTTCACACTGTGTTACAGAAAACCAGGAGGATATTTGGAAGGTTACCAGGAGTAAGAAAACCAGCAATGGCAGCGGACAAACTGCATGGAAAGACAGTTTGCTCACCACTAGCAACCTTTCCATTCAACATTTAAGTCTCCTTTATGCGTACAGGATCTATGAGATGGTGGGACGTGAAGCTGCACAAGACCCTGAACATGTTTACTGGCACTGATGTCTGCAGTGGGGAAATCTATGCACAAGTAGCTGCTCACAAATAGGCTTCCCTGGCTTAGAAAGCTGCATCAGTGTGCAGACATCCAGGAAGCAAGACAAGGAGCAAGACTCCATTTCCCAGTAACTCTCTGGAGCCCCTTTCATTCAATGGATGTGTGAAGGGGCCTGTAGCCAGGGGCGGACTTGTTCCTAAAAGGTAGAACATTTGAACAATATTATCTTAAAAGATCGTGATGGAGTTTTGATTTAGACAGAGAACAGAATGAACTTCATTTCCATAGTCAGACTATATGCAGGGCTTTTCTCTTGAGATTTCTCATTTGTTCCCAGTTTATAAATACTGACACACATCATGCTGTTGGGAATACCAATACTGGCTTGGACTGATGGAGCTGCAGTCCAAAATTCCTGGAGAAGCCAAGGCCAGGGAAGGCTAATACACACTCTGATCACTTATATTGGTTTTACTGGCACAGCTTCCCCCAAAGACTCCTGGAAATTGTAGTTAGTGAAGATACTGAGACCTTTGTTAAACATTTCTAGGTCCCCACAGTGCTCTTTGTTTCCTGAATTCCCAGGTGAGTGGGAATGTTTGCTAAAACAATCAAAGTGTGAAATCCATATACACTTGAGGTGACTTGATGCCTCACTAGGAATGAGGCCCATTGAACTCAGTGGGACTTAGTTCCAATAAACATAGCTCAGATTGAAGAATTATTCAAAAACTTATTAATGTTGTGTAGTCTAATTAATAGGAGCTGTTACACTTTTTTGCGGGGGGGATAATGATTCAGTCTCTGTGCTCTTGATACTCTACCATTCATGCTGACATAGACAATGACTATTGGAAAGTATTTTCACATATAAACATGACAACTGGTAGAACCTGATCATCAATTATGCAAATCTCACACTGAAAAAAGGAAGACATTAAGGAACAACCTCTAAAACGAATCTGTAATATAATGTCAACCCCTTTACCTTAAGTTGATAAAAAATACCCACCAATGGCACACTTTAAAGTAGACCATAAATAGCATGCTTGAGCATAGTTCCCTGCTGATTTCTACCTAGTGCAATCTGGACATACTGAATATTAAAGGCCCCAAACCTGCTCATAAATTGCTCAAAATCCCAGTTTGTAGTAGAAGGAAGTGTGGAATAAGCAGCCTCATATAACCAACACACTTAAGTCTAATTACTGCATGAAGGAATTAAGCACTGCTGTGCCTGTGTACCAGGTGTGGAGGCAGTGCTCTCCTCAGCTTAGTCTGTCATTCCCATGGCTTGGTGAGAATCTACCCGCTCCACTCCATGTGGCCAGCCCACTCAACATCCTCAAACTTCATTGGGGTTGGAGCCAGCTGTGGAAGGTGGAGAGGGGTAGAACTGTTGGCAAGAAGGGGGCAGGAGTCTGTTGTCTTAACACTTTCATTCTCTTCCTAGGCAGGAGGAGAGAAGGCGCCTGGAAGCCATTAAATGAGTCTTGGGAAGGAAGGAGGCGGCCCTAGCCAGGACTGCTTCTGTAATTCCAGGATTGTCCCTGAAGAGCTCTCTCCTGTCAGATGCGCCACAATGGAGTTTATTCCCAGTGTGCACACAGGATTGCAACCTAAGCCATCCAAAAATCTCCGATTCCCTTAAGCAGCTCAGGCTTTTCTTCTTTGCTGACCCTTATACCCAATATTCAAACCCAGAATATCTGCATGGTGAGACCTCTGTCTTCTTTCAAAGCTCAGCAGTTCTATGAAGATTGTGGCTTAACTATACTTCACCCTCAACCCCTCACCAAAACAAAGTCTAAAGATGCGTAAAATCTCTTCTTCCCTTTAATTTTGCCTCTCTCACTTTCATTTCTTCCCTATGTAGCCTTCCCATTCTTTTAAATCGCACTCTCTTCGGGGCAGGGACTTTCCTCTAATGTTACTCTGCACAGTGACTGCATATTATAGATGGAAAGAAGGAGCAAACGGTTTGTAATGATGGCTGGGATTTTACCATTCATCCAGAGGGTATAAAAATGTACAAATGTTAATGAGCACTCTCTTGTGATATTCTTAACAGAAAGTGAATATGGATTCATACAATTAGCCTCCTGCAGTTTTTCAGTTACTTTTATAAAATGAATGAGTACCTCAATAGAGCTGCTTTGGTCTACTTGTTAAGGAGTAAATGCTTGGAAAGTGTTAGCTTCACAGTAGACCTACCTCTCTTCCTAGATTGCATTGATACCAATTCAAGAAAAAGCACAGGGTGTGATGCAGTCAAAATTCGGCATTAAGAAGTCCCACTGATTCCAATGGGAAAGTTGATTTTGTAATTTAAGGTTGTGCAATGACCATGAGATTTGGCTTGGACCCCAATTACTGCTTCAAAAAACCCAGGCAAATGTGGTCTGAATCACTTTGGAGGCTGCCTGATTTGGTTTAGATCTGAATGCCCCTAGGTCAGAAACCTGCCAAACTGCAGGCAAATAGTCACAGTGCTTTTCTTGCTAGGTACCTTTAAAGGTAGTTTTGGGGAGGAGGGAGAGCTAAAAGGGATTTACTTCCTTCCCTGTGGTTTTGTGGGCAACAATTTTGTTATAAAAACAATATAAATTGTAGAGGTGTCCACATTTCAGGATGGGGGGCGGTTATGATGAATGGAAAAAAGAGCTTCATGCACGTGTTTAGCTAAATTGGCCCCAAAGGTTACAGAAACGAAGTAGTTGGCTTCTATTTCCCATGGTTGAGTCCTCCAAAACTCTTGCAGGTTGCAACACAGTGGAAAATTCAGGTGTTTACTCTGAGGGCTTCTTCTCACTTTACTTGTTTTAGGAGAGCTGTTGCAATGCAGCTTGTTTCTGCCTCACAAATATACATATGAAAGGAAGACAAAACCACATGGAACGCCAGTGTTGCTCCTCCGAGAAACTGAGGAAATACTGGCATGAAGAGGAGCGTCAGGATGCGTCCTGCTCCATGACCCGAGTCTTCCAAAATTACAGCTGTAGTATGAGAGTACACGGAGCAGTAGATCCCTTATCATGAAGAAAATGTGAAAAGGGAGGTCTTAGTCTCTTCTGGAACCATTTTGGAAACAGCTTGAGAATTTATAGTTTTGCCCTACATCTGTCAGTGCCTGAGTACCCCTTAAACAAAAACACCCCAGTTAGCTGCCCAGTCTACTTCTATGACTTCACTCCCTCCATCTTACTTCTCTTTCCTGTCACCAGAAGAAGGGGATGCTCCGCTTCATAAAAATCTGAGCTTAAAAAAAGGAAACCAAGGAGATGTTGTAAATGTAGGAAGCTAATTGGATTAAAATGAGAAGCCCGTCTTTCATTTTTCGTAATTGCTGCCATTGTACAGAAAGGCCATTCTGGAAAGATAATTACTCTGGACAGTTTAGAAGACTTGCTTTGATTTTCCTTTGTTATCATCTTATATAAAGTAAAAAGCTAATGATAACAGATTTAATTTTTATAAAAGGTTGACATTCTATCAATGTAAAATATCATACGCTCTCTTCAGGACCTCTTATGTTCAGCAATACTCTTGGCTCAAAAGTGGAGCATGGAGGTGGCAGTGATAGGCGAGGGTGGCCCCAAAATCAAACAAGCAGCAGCTCCCAGAGGCATTCAGCAGGCAGAACAAATTCTGCATCAGCATCACACCAACCACACAGCTTCCAGAGGGTGCACAGCAAGCTCTTTATTATTTTATTTTATTTATTTAGCACTTTTAAGTGGCATATGTAAAAACAATTCACAGAAAATGGGACAATAAAACAATATAAAATGATCATAAAACCAAATGTTACCTGAAAATGCCTGCTGGAACAAGGAAGTCTAGTCGGCAAGGAAGGTGCCACCTAAGCTTGGACTGGAGGGAGTTCCATAGGCTTTCGCCCACTACACTGAATGCATGGCTTCTAGTTCTTATGAGCCAAGCTATGCATCTGAGCCATGGCCTGCCCAAGACCTCAGTGATCAGGCCAATGTACAGGGGATCAGGAGGTCCTTAACAACATTCGTATACGCACATTTAACACACAAGGTGGCTCATCCACACTTCCCGTTTGCCTGGCCACTTTCCCTTGAGAAAACCTGCAGTTTGGCACTGAATCAGAGCAAACAGCAATTGGCTTTTCCACGGATTGTCATTTGTCCCAATTTGATTTCCGGGTGGAAGGGAAAACCGCTCAGACCTGTGCTTTCTAGACATGGGACAATTGGAAGTGTGGATGAGCTCTCCATTTTCCAACTTTTTGCTGCTTAACAACCTCCAAAACTGACTTCCAGGGGAGTAAGTAAAGTGCACTAGTAGGTAAGACATTAACACACAGAGAGAGAGAAGGGGAGAGAGAGAGAGAGCTCCCTGCCTCTAAGGAGCTCATATTCTAAATTTGGAGGAGGAGGAAACCACAGAGGGAGGAGAGATAAAGGCAACAGAAGAATGATACCCTTTTGTGCATTCTTTCATGCACATGGAAGGAAAGCCCATCTCCTGACACAGTGACATCCTGCTGCTCCTCCTAACCCAATAGCCATACACTCAGCAGGATATCTGCAAAGGAGGGGCTATTCCTATACAACTGCCTAGACACAGTTGCACATGTCATGCGACAAAGGTCTTTGAAGAGCAAAAGCAGTAAAGTGTAGAAAGCGTTGAAAAATGCTGAAAAGTGCAGATTCATTCAGCTAGCTGACTCACTCTGACTCATCCTCTAGATCAGTGTTTCCCAACCTTTTTTGGGCAAAGGCACACTTGTTTGATGAAAAAAATCTCGAGGCACACCACCATTACAGCCCCGTGACGTCAGCGCGCAGCGTCACGCCGGGAGGGACGCACGAAAGTGTAACTTTCAATTTTTTTTCCCTCCCCCTTGCCGGGGAACCTCCAAGCTTTGGGGGTGGGGGGGGGAGGAGGCAGCAAAGCGAGGGACTGAGGGACTCCTCCAACGACAAGGGTTGGGGAAGAAGAGAAAGGGCTATTCCGCTCCAGTCACGGGAGGGGAATATGTACTGGCCCAACTGGTGTGCGGTCTTCGGAAAGCGGGGTGCGGGAAGGAAGCCTAGGCTCGGGGTCCACCGACCTCGGCGGAGAAAGGCAACAACCGGAGCCGATTACGAGCCGGCGCGTGCGTGCAGCGGCTGGCCTCAAGCTCGGGAAGCTGCGCGCGACGATGTTGACGCGGGGCGCGCGAGAGCTTGGGGGGGGGCCGGAGAGAGAGAGAAAGAGTTGGCAGCACCAGGCGCTGTTACTTATTGCGCTGCGGACGCTGCCAGCACCTGTGGTGGTTGTGCGGCGGCCGCCGCCGCAGAACGTCCTCGTCAGTCAGCTGAGCTGCCTGGCGGCGTAGGGAGCCGAGGGGCGGGGCTTCCTTTCTGAAGGAGCTGAGGGTGGGGGTCCTCCGGCGCCTTCGCTGAAACAGCGCCGGCCCAGAGCGCTTCTAGGAGGCTGCCTTTGTGCGCGACGTAAAGCCCTCTTTCCCTCCCTCCAGCCCCGTGTCACATGTGGAAAAGGGGGCTGGATCCAGTGACGCAACTCGGAAAACTGTTAGGGAAGCCAGAGCAGGAAAGTGAGTGGGAGGCGGTGTCGCCGCTTTAACCCACGTTTCCTTTTTGAAAGAGAAACCAGTGTTTCCCAACCTTTTTTGGACTCGCTCGCGGCACACCAGGCAGTGTGCCGCGGAACACCGGTTGGGAAACACTGCTCTAGATGACTCATCCTTTGTACAAATATTGTATCTTTGAAGACACACTGAGCCAGGAAGGATAAATACAATGAGCTCAGTGTGCTTCTCTAGCCTAGTCTAATCTTCTTCTGTTTTACCTTGCTCTCCTACATTATGCGTTTGTAAAGAAGTATGTTTTGCCTCAGTAAAGTTTTATTCATTTACTGTGAAGACTCTGCATTTTGACTTCGCTGCATGACAGCACATGTGTAGATACTCCATGTGACTGCAGGTAGTGGCTGTTCCTTGGATCTCCTGGGCATACACCCTGCATAACATACAGAGATAAGTTCAGGTTAACATGAGGACCAGAAGGGGTGGTCCTCTTCCCCTTCATCGATTCAGCCTGCACATGGACTGGCGTGTGAAAGGGGACTGAAAAATATTGAGAAGTTCTATTAAACTTCATTGCCAGCTACAATCTCTCACTCAGGCTTCTTGAATCCCACTGAAACTCTGCAGGATTTACAGCTTAATGGTTTAAGCCAAAAGCCTTATGGGAAACATGGGTTTTTCCAAAAGGTACTGAAAGAACCAAGTGGCACACACAGGTGTTTTAATAGTCAGCCATGCATCTGGAATTTCATAGTGGGGAAGCCCGTTGGCTTTATATCAAGCCTATTTGAAGAATAGTTTACAACAGAGACGCTACAGAACCCTTCCCCATTTGTAGACCCTGTTCTGCCAAAGGCAAAGAAGAAGAAGAAGAAGATTCGACATCTCACGCACTGGCAAAATCTTCCATCTATCTCCCTCTTTGTCTCTACAAACCCCAGCTGCACTCGGGCTGTCCTTCCATCGGCATCAACAAACAGATTGCTGGGGGCAAATGGTACTGGTGCTCAAAAGAAAGAGAGGCGAAAGCAATTGACAAGGAAAGGCATTTCAGACAATCTAGAAACAGGATTTTAAAAATTGCAGCTTAGAAAGTCAAATTCTATTATCAGGAAGATAAGTTGCTGTACGGAATACATGTACGCAATGTGGCTGAGTTTCAGAGCATCAGTCCTAAGATCAGAGCGGGTTCAAATCTACACTCAGTCACTTGCACCTAGGGCTGACCAAAAACATTTGGTAACTGAGGTGAACCACAGAATGGAGCCCACCCCACCTCTCCACCCCCGGCAGTTTAGTGAGATGGAGGTGATGGTGTGGAATAACTTTGCTTTATCTGAAAAAGTACAAAAGCAGATTTTTAAACACAACTGCAATGCATACCACTTGGTGCCCCCCCACCACAAAAGTTGACTTGTAGTGTTTTGTGCCCCCTGGAACTTTCAAAAGGTTACCTGCCTTTGGCATTCCAATTCCAATACATGTGAGCGCAGAGTTGCCCCAAGCACACCTGCCCAATGTACACAGGGACACACTCAGGTATCGGGTTCAGATCCCAGCTTCTGCTCAAAGCTCATATGGTCACCTGGAACCAATGTCAGCCTCTCATCCTCACCTATGTCTCAGGGTTGTTGTGATGAACAAATGTGAAGGGAAATGGGTCATGGTCAACACCTTTATCTCCAACCAATAAACAGAACCTACCTCACAGGGTAAGGGACGTGGGTGGCGCTGTGGGTTAAACCACAGAGCTTAGGACTTGCCAATCAGAAGGTCGGCGGTTCGAATCCCCGCGACGGGGTGAGCTCCCTTTGCTGGGTCCCTGCTCCTGCCAACCTAGCAGTTCGAAAGCACGTCCAAGTGCAAGTAGATAAATAGGTTCCGCTCCGGCGGGAAGGTAAACGGCATTTCTGTGCGCTGCTCTGGTTCGCCAGAAGCGGTTTAGTCATGCTGGCTACAGGACCCGGAAGCTGTACACCAGCTCCCTCAGCCAATAAAGCGAGACAAGCGCCGCAACCCCAGAGTCGGCCACAACTGGACCTGATGGTCAGGGGTCCCTTTACCTTTACCTTTACCTCACAGGGTTGCTGTGGAGATTAAACGAGGAAGAGAAGAACCATGTACACCACTTTGAGCTCCATCTGTTGAATAAAAAGGTAGTTTCTTTACTAAACTCCTTGTTTTTCAGGCTGCAAGACTATGCACACTTGCCTTGGAGTAAGGAAGCATCAGGATCTGGGGGGGGGGGAGTAAAGATCTGCATGGGGGAAAGGAAGGAAGGAGGGAAGATCAACACTGGTAAAGTGGCAGCTTTGGCTTCGCCTTGTTCTCCTCCAGCTGTCTCCCTTTTTCAGCCTCAGTGAAACAAGGCAGTGTTGTCGCTGCACAGCAGCCTCTGGGCAAAAAAGGAGGTGGAATCTGGCCGAAACTGAGCCAGAAGCCAAGGCCAGAGAAGGAGAGAGGTGGGTTGAATGGCCAATAAGGCAGTTTCTGAATGTGCTATAGAGGGAAGTGAGGGGGGGTCAACTTGGAAATGTAGCCCATCTAGGAGAATGAAAATTCTGATCCTAAACCTCTGCTGCCTTTAGGATATCTTTGGGAGAAGAAAAGGCAAAGGAGTAAACCCTACACAAATCCGGAGTGGAGTCCCTAAGGTGCCTTATATGCCTCCTTCCAGCAACTCCTGCAGCCAAGCTGGTGCCAAACGAATTGCTCAGCTTTCCTTTGGACCACATCAGTGAAGATGAGAGTCTTGTTGTCCAGGCAGCCCAGGACCTCCAGACACACTGCCCAGGCTTGCACTCTGGAGAGGTCACTTTGGTGCTGCTAGGGCAGCAATTTGACTTCACCCCAGATTGTTGACGGATGCCAACAATATATATGATATAGAACTCACAAGAATTTGACAGGCAATTGAATTCCACATTAAATGTTGTACTCTGTATTTCTAGCTATGCAGATTTCTCAGTTTAACCTGGGTGATGTACAGTTTTGTTTTGTTTTTAAATCTGAACTTTGTAATGGAGAAACAGCTGCCTCTAAATCTGCACCCCCAGTGAGTTTTTAAAGTGATCAAATAATAGCTTCACATGGGACACCGCACCCCTCAATATGACAAGAGTACAAGAGAGAATTGTTAACTGAGTGAAAGAAAGCCATTTCTATAATATATCCAGAGCTACACTTTGATTTAAAATCAGCCAGATATATTGTTGTGTGGATGATGACTGTATAGATAAAAGGGGCATTCTGGGCTGGTGATTGCAGAAGTGAATAATGAGAGGATCCTTCCTTGATTGAGACAGAGAAAATGTTACCTTTTCACATTCTTTGCTGGGAGAATAAAAGTCATAGATGAGGTGTTAGAGCTTTGAAGTAACTTCCTTGCAGGGGAAAATGAATAATGACACTTTTCAGTGAGGCAGCACAGATATAATGCTATGGTGGTAATAGGACTGTGCAAGGTATGTGACAGAACTGAGCAGAAAAGGGGGCCCTGGGAAGGAGGGAAGGTCACTTTAATGATCAGTGCAAGAAAGCATTTTTACTACTAATTTTTTCCTTTCTTAAAATTAAATTAACCTCAATTCCTGTGTAGTAAGAGGTAGGTTGGAATAGTCTAGAAGGAAAATGTATGGGTTGTGTGAAAGCACCAAAGCAGGAAGCAAAAGTACATCATGAGACAACTAACTTTTTCTAAGGTTACCCGCTGTGTCTGAGGGGAGAATGGTGTGACAGAATGGCCTCTTTCTCCAATTCAGCAGTGAGCATTGGTTGCAGCCATTGCTGCTCCCCCTCCCTAGCCACCACAGAGCAATCTGGGCACCACCAGGCCCTCTGTTCAAATTCAGCCAATCGGTGGCAGCCTGGGGGCGGGGCCTGGGGAGCAAACCTGAGTGTTGCAGTCTTCACTCAGGTCCACTCAGAAGCAGCCTTGTGCTCCTGGCCTGGATGTTCTCACTAGCTCTGCTCCTGGACTTTATTGGGGGGGGCTTCAGGAGAGGGACTGCTCTTCATCAAGAGCAACATGGCCAAGACATCAGTGGCAGTGGCTGTAACTTTGGTGTCTTGTGCTAGAGCTTATTTTTTCTTTATTCCACCTGTTCCTTTTTCCTCATATGCTGTGTCTTCATATTGTGAACCTAACCTAAGGGCAGGAACTATCTTAGAATTTTTTTAAATTTTTTTTGTAAAATGTTCTGAAAGTCATTTTTGTGGGAATGTTGAGGGTGACAGGAGAGGATATATTGTTTATTAATAGCCTTCCTAACTTGCACTAGCAAGTTTCTTCACTTAGCAGAGTGCATTCCCCTTCTTACACAGCAAAAAGCTGGTTGCAAACTCGTGTGAGTTTCTTAAAACAATAAGCAATTCATTTTTTTTATATATATATAAATATTTATTAGAGTTTTTAAATACAAATGCGCCAATAATAAACAATCTTACTTCTATCACAACGTAGTTTCATCACTTCTTTGGACTCCCTCACGTCTCCCGCTCCCATTTACATCGTTAAAAGATTTTTCCGAGCAAATTATCAACTTGTTTACGATCTTATATCCACTCAATCATGTATAATCTAACAATTCTCCATAAAATTTATGTTTTCTTTAATCTCACTTATCATCAAATTCAAAATCTAATTTAGTGGTGGCCAATTTTTTATAATCTAGCATCCTTCTTAACATTCAACCAAATTATGTTTTTGTAAATACATCTTAAATTTCTTCCAGTCTTCCTCAATCCTCTCTTCTCCCAGGTCTCGGATTCTGCCAGTCATCTCGGCTAATTGCATGTAGTCCATCAGCTGCATCTGCCACTCTTCCAGTGTGGGTAGATCTTGAGTTTTCCAGTTTTTTGCGATGAGTATCCTTGCTGCCGTTGTTGCATACATAAAAAATGTTCGGTCCTTCTTTAACACCTTCTGGCCGACAATGCCCAGAAGGAAGGCCTCTGGTTTCTTAGGGAAGGTATACTTAAACACCTTTTTCAGCTCATTATATATCATTTCCCAGAAAGCCTTCACCTTAGGGCATGTCCACCAGAGGTGAAAGAATGTTCCTTCATTTTCTTTACATTTCCAACATTTATTATCAGATAAATGGTATATTTTGGCAAGTTTAACTGGGGTCATGTACCATCTATATATCATTTTCATTACATTTTCCTTCAGAGCATTACATGCAGTGAAGTTCAGCCCAGTGGTCCATAACCTTTCCCAGTCCTCGAACATAATGTTATACCCAATGTCCTGTGCCCACTTTATCATAGCCGATTTAACCATTTCGTCTTGTGTATTCCATTTTAACAGCAAGTTATACATTCTAGATCAGTGTTTCCCAACCTTGTGGGAAGGTTGTTTTTGGACTATAATTCCCATCATCCCTTGCCACTGGTCTTGCTAGTCAGGGATGATGGGAGTTGTAGTTCAAAAACAGCTGGAGGCACAAGGTTGGGAAACACTGTTCTAGATAATACCTTAGTCTTTGGTTCTAACAATTCTGTTTCTAACTTCGATTTCTCCACCTGGAACCCTAACTTTTTGTCATTTTTAAAAACTTCTTTAATCTGAGCATAATGTAACCAGTCTCGCACTTTGTCCTTCATTTTCTCCAAACTCTGCAATTTCCAATTGTCTCCATCTTTTTCTAATATTTCCCAATATTTTGGCCATTTGGCCTCCATATTGGGTCTTTTTCGGGCCTTAGCTTCCAGAGGTGAAAGCCACCTTGGAGTTTTGTTTTCCAATAAGTCTTTGTATTTTGTCCAGACACTAAATACTGCTTTCCTGACAATATGGTTCTTAAAGGCCTTATTGATCTTAACCTTGTCATACCATAAGTATGCATGCCAACCAAAAGCATTGTTAAAACCTTCCAGGTCCAGTACGTCAGTGTCTTCGAGAAGTATCCAGTCTTTTAGCCAGCAGAAAGCTGCGGCCTCGTAGTACAACTTTAAGTCTGGCAGGGCAAAGCCCCCTCTTTCTTTAGCATCTGTTAATATCTTAAACTTGATTCTGGGCTTTTTGCCCTGCCAGACAAATTTAGAAATATCTCTCTGCCACTTCCGGAAGCACTCTGTTTTGTCCACAATCTGTAGTGTTTGAAACAAAAACAACATTTTTGGCAATACATTCATCTTAATAGCAGCAATTCGGCCTAACAAAGAAAGCTTCAGTTTTGTCCAACTGTCCAAGTCTCTCTTAATTTCAGACCAACATTTTTCATAATTATCCTTAAATAGACTCAGATTTTTTGCTGTTATGTTTACCCCTAGGTACTTTACTTTTTTAACAACAGTTAGTTCTGTTTCTCTCTGAAACCGTTCTGACTCTGTATCTGTCAAATTTTTTCCCAACACCTTGGTTTTCTGTTTGTTTAATTTAAATCCCGCCACCCGACCAAAGTCCTGAATCAGTTGTAATACTCTTTTCGTACTAGATTCTGGCTCCTGCAGGGTCAAAACTAGGTCATCTGCAAAAGCTTTAAGTTTATATTGTTTCGCTCCGACCTGAATCCCTTCCACCAACCAGTCCCCTCTGATCATATTCAAGAGCACCCCCAGAACCGAAATAAATAACAGAGGGGAAATCGGGCAGCCTTGTCGTGTTCCTTTTTCAATTTTGAACTCTTCTGTAACCACATTGTTAACTATCAATTTAGCCTTTTGTTCTGAATATATTGCATCAATCCCATTCTCAAACCCTTGTCCCACTCCCATTTCTTTTAAATTTCCCTTCATAAATTTACACAGCAAAAAGCTGGTTGCAAACTCGTGTGAGTTTCTTAAAACAATAAGCAATTCAATCCGGCTTGTCCAGATTGCGATATGTTGTAATATTCCTGGTAAGACCCCTTTGACTCCCCCCTAAAAGAATAAAGACACCACAGTCTTATTCATAAGTAACAAAAAGTAGTTTTACTCACGATCTGGCAGAGCGCAGCGTGATCCCTGAAGGCAGGCTTTAGGTTTAAAGTTACAAACATGTACGGGTTTACCCCATATGGGAGATGACCGGAGGGACTGCTGTGGCAGCCAGCAGTCCAGTCCAGGGGAGGCAGGAAGCAGGCAGGACAAACAGGAAGGTTGAAAAAAGAGGAAGGGAGACGCGTGACTTGGCCTTTGACCAGGTCTGGAAAGGTCACGCCCACCTACTGGTGACATGCAAGGAAGGATGCTCCAGGCCAGGCCAGAAGGAACAGGAAGTTCGACTGGCTGGACCAAACTTTTCCTTGCATGTCCCCTCTAACAAAACAAGGAATGTTGTATTTGACTGCTCCCAGTGGATTATATCCCACACTTTTTTCTGGAAATGAGCACTAAACTTGCACTATATGTCGCTATATTTCCAGAAGGGACTTTTCTGTCATGTGAAAGCTCAGATATAATGTGGAAATTGCACTGGGGAAAATAAATAAAACTGGCATATGAATGCAGTCCGAGAGTGACTTAAGAAAGCTCATGAGAATCACCTTCCAGGAAAATATGGATATATGTTCATGTCTCAGAAGGATGAAGCCTCCAAACTATGCTGGAAGGTACTGAATAAAGGTTATGGGCTAACAAAACGTATCATTGTGAAATAATTAAGAGAAATGATTCAGTCTGGATGTTAAAAGTATAAGTTGGAGTGGCCATATATTAAGTAAATGCATCTTGAGAGGAGAGACCTTAAGGAAAGTAATAGTTATGTAAAAGGTGACTGCTATTTTGTCATTTAAGTTAGGACTCTACTATGGGGAATATATATTTTGCAGGACAGAGAAACTGAATGGGCAAAAAAGAGACATGGGACGGAAATGGTTGATGGGCCAACATCTCTTACAATTCCCAATTTTTTGAAAAAAAATGCTAAGACTTTACCTACAATTATCTGCATGGCATAAATATGGACATTGTACTTTCTTGGTAAGGGGAAATCATTCTATTTCTATGGTGCCTTTGCCTCCCACTTCTGTGTGCTTGTAGTTGGAGGGAAACTTCACTCAGTGTTAGGTGGAAAGGATTTTCTTCCGAAAGAGGACACTTTCTCACAAAATAGGAAGCAGCTAGCATCTTAGTTTTCTCAGTTTCCAAATGGCTCTATTTCCTCAACATGTACATACATTGCTTCAAAATGTGCTGCGGGCAGAGGCTGCTTCCTTCATCTCTCTTACATGCATTATTATTATTATTATTATTATTATTATTATTATTATTATTACTTATACTATATATATGTGTGTGTGTGTGTGTGTGTGTGTATAAACCACTGAGCTCCTGCCAACCTAGCAGTTCGAAAACACAAAGTGCAAGTAGATAAATAGGTACCGCTCTGGCGGGAAGGTAAACGGCATTTCCGTGTGCTGCTCTGGTTTGCCAGAAGCAGCTTAGTCATGCTGGCCACATGACCCGGAAGCTGTACCGGCCAATAAAGCAAGATGAGCGCTGCAACCCCAGAGTTGGTCACGACTGGACCTAATGGTCAGGGGTCACCTTTACCTTTTATACCCCACCCATCTGGCTGGGTTTCCTCTGCCAGCCCTTATGCCTTTCCATACATATGAAAAACTAGGAAACAAATCTGATTTCCCAATGAACCACAGTCAGACTGTGAAGAGGCCCACAAACAAGATGTCTTGTTTCTGTCTTTGCCCAGGACAGAACATCACAACCAAGCTTTGTACACCAATTTCTGGCTTAAGATATATCTATGCCCTGCACTGCTTGAGGGTAGGAAAAGATATAAACCAGATTTATTGGCTATGTAGTGGACTTTACAGATCTCTTCTTGTGTTCACACTAAGTAATTGCTGTGGCTATTGCTCTGGTCCCTAGTTTCTCTTTGATGACTGCCTGATGGCTCTTCTTCCTATTAGCAGCCTTTGATGTCATGCTTCCAGGCTGCCGTTTATCCCACCACATAAAATGTGTGCAGAAACTGTTCAAGATGACAGTTGCCCACATTTATCAACCCCCAGCCATTCCTGGCTGTACAAAATATGATGCTGTTCTTTATTGTTATTTTTATTAATCAGAGAATCTTTACCCCACACCTTTGTAAGAGATATATACAGTAAAGCCAGTCCTTTTATTTTGCCTGCCTTCATACTTTTCTACCCCTGTTTACTACCCTAGTTATTCATTATTGTTTATTTTAAGAAGTTTTACTCTTCTTAAAAGCTGGAGTGGTTTTCCCAGTGGGGTGCATACAGACAGTGGCAAGAGCGATCATTGGCTTTCCCAGTGCTTCTGCTCAGCTCCAACCTTGCCACCTCATCCCTCTCCCTCCTGGTAAGCTGTGTGTGTGTGTGTGTGTGTGTGTGAATTGTACACTTGGAAGGGACCATGAGGGTCATCCAGTCCAACCCCCTGCAATGCAGGAATCTAAGCTAAAGCATCCAGGACAGATGACTAGCCAACCTCTGTTTAAAAACCTCCAAGGAAGGAGAGCCCACCGCCTTCCAAGGGAGACCATTCCACTGTCTAACAGCTGTTTCGGTCAGAAAGTTATTCCTGGTGTTGAGGTGGAATTTCCTTTCTTGCAACTTGAAGCCATTGGTTTGAGTCCTGCCCTCCAGAGCAGGAGAAAACAAGCATGTTCCCTTTTCCATGTGACAGCCATTTGAAGATGGCTGTCATATCTCCTCTCAGTCTCCTCTTTTCCAGGCTAAACATACCCATCTCCTTCACCCTTTTCCAGACCCTTGATTACCTTGGTTGCCCTCCTCTGCACATCTTCCAGGTTGTCAACATCCTTCTTAAATTGTGGCGCCCAGAATTGGAGACAGTACTCCAGGGCTGGATCTACACCCAACTTTTAAACATTATTAGAATGATATTAAAAATATCATTCTAAAACATCAAGACAGAAAATATCCCATTCCACAAGGTCTACCTGGTTTTTGGAAGGGGGATTGCTCTGAGGGGCCCTCTGGTGTCACATTAAAAAGAACATCATATTGCTATATCGTTATCAGAACCATTCGTTAACTCTTTTTTTTGTATTTATAACCATGAGTGTAGATCTGCCTCTGGTGTGGTTTGTCCAAGGCAGAATAGAGTGTTACTATTACTTCACATGATCTGGATTCTATACTTCTGTTGATGCAGCCTAGAATAGGATTCACTTTTTTTGCTGCTGCATCACACTGTGGACTCATGTGAAGCTTGTGGTCCACCAAGATCATTATCACATGCACTACTGCAATCAAGCTTATCACATGAGTTACATGCATTCATGAAACAGATCTGAGTCACTGATGAGCTGTGATTGACAGCGGTTCCCTGTTGACATACCTCTAATGGCAACCCTGGGGTTGCATGACATGTTAAAGTAATGATGGATGCAGACCCTTCATTCCTCCACAATTTAAAAGCACTGCAAACAAACAAAAAAGAGAGGCATCATTCTTCATTGTAATACTGTATATAATGATGCCTTGGTGCCAACATCCAATGTAAACAAACAAACAAACAAAAATCCTCTCATGGCATCGCCATTACTTTTTCCATTTCCTGGAGACAAGCAAAATAACTGACAAACATAACTCCACAAAATGAAAAGAAGAATCTTTTTTTCTTTAAAAGACTGGGAAGGAAATAGCAAGGGATTTCAAATTAATTATTTCATGAATATTTCTGTGGACAACCTACAGGAACAACAACAACAACAAAAACTTATTTCAACCACAGTCTCCAGCCTTACCAGGATGTTGGAGGACACAGCCCAAGAAGGAGCGCTTGGTTTGCTCTGTGCTGTAAAGTGGCTCCCTGTCTGAAATAAATCAAGTTTGTTTAAGGCATTCCAGGCTGATAGGGAGAGCCTTTGTTTCCCCAGATTTTACTGTTTGCTGTTTCTGCAGTAGCCCAGCATAGGCCTCATACAGGCACCACATGAGGCACCGTGTGAAACATCCAAAACATCACCTGCCACAAAAGTGCACAGCTGGGAGCATATAATGTTTTATTTAACATTCATTTGAAAATAACTAAAAGCCTTATGGTTTGAAATATCTGCTGAAACAGGAACCTTCAGATTTAGCCTGAGCTGTGCTGACTGTCACTTGAAGTGTCAAAACTAGCTTTGGACATTGTCCCCAAATTGTGGAGAATGGGAGGAAAAGGGGAGTTTGTGGCTTGAAAATAAAGCTTTTCTAAAAATCATACTCAGATGCATCAGCCAAAGGGAGCAGGTTCAGATGCACAAGATAAAAAAGCCATTGTCACTGGAAACTCTGACTGAGGCTGAAGTTGAAAACTGGTAACTTCTGTCAAGTCTTGAAACTATATTTCTCTGGTAACTGATAATTAACTGGGCTGAATAAAAAAGAAAAGAAAAGAAAAATCCTGCTGTGTGCTACCCAGTACAGTGGTACTTCAGGTTAAGAACTTAATTCATTCTGGAGGTCCATTCTTAACCTGAAACTGTTCTTAACCTGAAGCACCACATTAAATAATGGGGCCTCCTGCTGCCACTGCCGCACGATTTCTGTTCTCATCCTGAAGCAAAGTTCTTAACCCGAGGTACTATTTCTGGGTTAGCAGAGTCTGTAACCTGAAGCGTATGTAACCTGAAGCGTATGTAACCCGAGGTACCACTGTACTTTAATTTCCTTGGACAAGGGATCTATGGGGGGGGGGGGAATCTTGGTTTTGGATTGAAGTTTCTTTTTAAAATGTATGAAACGATTTATAGATAGTTCAACATAATGGGTTGAATTACAAATTGTCATCACTTTCAGCAGGGAGCTGTGGCCTGAGTGAAAGTTTAACTCTCACAGTTAAAGAAGTCAAACCAGGAATGGTACTCAGGAATAGTAAGCAGAGCATCTGTTTTTGTCCTACTTAGTTAACCTTAGTTCGAAAATAGAGGCAGCTGTAATAAAGGATTAGGAAAAAAATAGTCATATCTTAGTCATATCTAAGAAAAAACCACTGTAAAATGTGAGACCTCCCCCTGTATGACAATTTAAATGTTGCTACATATAAATTTATTTATTTTTTGAAGTTTTATGCAATGATTACTAAATCATTTGAAAGCACGCAATGAGATTTCCCAACGTGTCAGTGGTCATTGTGTGAGGCCCAGGGCTTTTTGTCAGCTGGAACTTACCGGAACTCACTTCCAGCCCCTCTCAGGTGGGTGCCATTACCATTATAAGAGAACAAGGGAGGCGTTCATGCTGAATTCTGGCACCTCTTTTTCCAGAAAAATAGCGCTGGTGAAACCTCTAAACAGCAAATTTTAAAATAAACCTAAAATCAGCCTAGTCTCACACAGCCTTAGACAGCCAAAAAACAAATAAAATTAAACTCCAGTACAAGCACTAGTTGTTAACAGCTGAAAGGTAAATATTGTACAAGGCGACAGGATTTCAGCAGTGAATTTCCCAGTCACGTCTTTTGTTGCTGCTGGTGTGACTGATGCTGTCCAAGTTGTTCTCTGTTACTGATTATACACGATGTTGACTGCTTCAGGTTTTGTGGCAGCTTCAAAGATGAACACCTAATCTCTTCCTTCTAGCTTACAGTTGAACTTAATTCTCTGTCTCTCATGCCTGCCGCAGACTGCTTTACGTGGCCCCAACTGAAGGGTTTCACTGAAGCTGACATCTTCCCCTCATCATCTTCCTCCTGCTAATCATTGAACTCCAGAAAACATTCCTCTGGGACATTTGAAAAGCAATCATAAATGACAAGCCATGTTCTTCTCTGTGACTTTCCCCCCCAGCTAAATCACTTGAATGTTTCTTTATTTTATGATAGTGCCTGGGTTTTAGAATCACTTTTCTGTTAAAGTGTAGTTTTCCTTTGGTGTCTGTCAGCCCTGCTTCCAGATTGTCCTCTTCCTGCTGCTTTGATACTTCTTTTCTCTAGCTAAAATTAGAACTCCTAGACAGAGATTCTTCCCTGGCAGTTTTAAATACGACAATGCTAGCTTTTAACTTTAATATTTTATTACAGAGTTAAATCTTAATGTTCATTATGTTCCAGATTTGAATCTCCCCCCAATATAGTACTAATGTTATGAGTCAGAACATCAGTGGGGAAAGTCAACAGAAAGCCACCTGTTTCCATGGATAAAAGAGATGTGAGGGACAAGGCAAGGTTTCCTTAGTTCCAGGTAGCTGCTTAGCTGTCATTCAAAAATCTTGTTCTACATAGTCTGACATCACATTGCATATTTTACATGATCTTTGGACTGACAGGACAAGCAGTTATACACAAGTGTGATGCATGCATGACGACGCCCTTTGCAACAGTGCTCTAATGGTGCAGTTTTGCCATTCACACCTAGTAGTGCCCATTACAACAGTTGTACCCACCCCTGAACACCCAGCGAATGTATTTGGATGGTAATTGCAAAGATCATACACATGCACACTTTTAAATGTGTACATTGAGAAAGTTTTGTGCCTGAAAATACGGAACTGTGAAGCAGGGCTATCACATATCATGTATTTTGTCACAAATACACAGATGGAGGAGCAGACGACTATACCAGTCATCTGCAACAAGCCACCATGCCAGACATCATGCACATGCAAGCTTTCCCCTAAATGATGGTTATCTCAGTGTGGGAAGAATGTTGTGTCTAAATTGGATGTAAGCATATGCCATTATGCCATCAAATTCATGGCTGTGGCCTGGCCTTATTGGTGTACCAGAAAATAGGCTTGACAATTTTACTAGCATGAGTAGCAGAATACAATTTTTTTACATTCGTAACTAAAATATTCTAATTTCAGTTCTCCTGTCCTGTTTAGCAATAGATAAACTCCACAGTTTATTTATGAGTTTTCTCATAGAAAATGTCTGTGGGGGATTAAGATTCCAACTCGCAGATGTTTCCCACCACCCCCAGCTATGCTGGTTTTAAGGTAACTACCATTCAGAGTTTAATTACTGTTATCCCAAACATCATAACTAAACAGAGCTTTGGCAGAATTGTGCAAAACCCTCTGAAGAATGATTTTTAAGACCTCAGGGAAGTGTGTGGTACCCTATGGAAGGTCCTGAATCCTCAGCACAAGGAGTGTGTGTGATACCTGAATTTGTCTGACCAAACATGGGGAAAGTCCATGACCAAAATTCAATGCAGCTCAGGTAGAGGCTCTTTGTATTACTTTATTTGCAAGAGGCAAGAGAGTAAAAGTAAGCTGTAGCCAGGCTCTGCTGCTGTGGCTTAAACTTGCCACAAACCCCCAATGGCTTGACACAGCTTGCACCCACCCTCAAACACACACACGCTGTAGCTTTGGATAGTTAAAGGAGGCCGGATAATATTTGTTTCCTATAGTAATTTTTAGCCATGAAGAGTTTTGAGGTATCTGACCGTCAGCTGCTGGCTTATTTTCTGTTCTAGTCAGTTCACAAAACACACCAGGGAATAATTTCACCCACCAGTGAAGTGCAATCATTTCTGGAATAAAATACAGAAATTGCTCATGAGTGCACAAAAAAACCTTACAGAGGTTAGGACACGTGTGAAGTAGATATTACTGCAGAAGTATTTTAATGTGTTCACCATCTGTTCATGAGCTGCAAACAGATCAACATGCTCTAATGAATGCTCCTGGAGGCCAAACCAGACGTGACGGTGACAGGTCAGTGCATTTAAACATAGATCCAACTGAAGCACATTGGAAGAAAGTGGCAAGGAATCTGTCTGCAAATAGCAAAAAAAAAGGGTTAGGAGTGCAGACTTCTCTTCACGGCTTCCTTCCCACAGCACACTTCCCTTGTCAGAGTGGGACCAATAAGAAAATCACTTGGAGAGCAGGTCTCCTGTCGCCAACCCTTATCACCCCTTATCACCACCCAAGTCATGACAACAGGCATTTTCCCAGTAAACTGTAAGGACAAGTTGATATACACATCATATTTTCCCCAGAAACTTTTCTTCCTTTAGTATTTGTTTGTTTACTATTTTCATAAACCAATACCATTTTATCTACCCTTCTAAATATTAATCAGTTTAGTGCCTGCATTTTCTTAGCTTACCAAATTGTGAATGACATGTTAGCAAGCCAGCTTGTAGTTCCCTAAGCTGAATTCCTCTGCATGCAGACAGCTCAGTTTATTTCAGTTATTTGTTATGGATTGTTTCACATCATCTCAGCTGCACGAGCCAAAGTTATTCATATTTCTTCTCTTTTTCAGGGGAAGAAATGCTTTTTATCCTCTGCCACTTAAAAAAATTATAATTAGCCTAGATCTCTGCTTCTAGGTTCATTCATCATTTTCTTCTATTACTCTTCCCTTTTCACCAAGCTTCAGAGAATTGGCTAGTAACATTGCTAGTAACTATGTCACGTTTGAAATAAGGATATCAAAACAGATCAGTTCAAATGCCACTTCTTTGCTAAAAGTATAATTGTAAATAATAGTATACTATGGTACTGGAATGGAAAATTCTCAGCTGGCATGAAGGCTGTTCTCCTTTCCTTTTCCCCCTCTGGGGCAACTTTGTTTAAAAACCAGCTGGAAACTACAACTAGTCCAGAAAACAGCAGCTAGATTGTTGAAAAGGAGAGCTGAAAAGTTCATATTACACATATTTTAAAGTGCCAAAGTAGTGACTGCATTGCTCATATCTCATTGTTTTAAAAAGGTACACCAGAAACAGCATAAATTTCCTTTTTTCCATGGTTTTTTTTTTGGGGGGGTCCTTTTTGGGGGGGTCCTTGCCTTCCCCTGCTGTGCAAGAAGCAAGCTGCCACTGGTGCAAGAGAAAGGACTTTTAAAAAAAACCTCTGCCCACCACTATAATCCCAAATCCCACTATTTAAAACAAATCCACATCCATAAAATAGGGCCATGGATTTCACCCCTCCTCTAGTTTGGTCCAAAGGAGCCACACTGGTTTCCAAATCGAACAAAGGTTAGCAACAGCAGTGGTGGACCTTGGGCAACGCCGTGCAATGCCAAAATTCAGTGCCCCTTCCTCCCTTCCATTATATATTGTAGATGCAGCGTCCTCCGCAGCACCCAGAATGCTCTGCATCCCGTGTGACTGAACTGGCCACACACCCCTAAATCCGCCGCCGGCAACAGCTTGAATTGTACCGGGAAAGCCTAGGTTGGGCCTAGGTTCATATGAAGGGACACCTTCTCCAGTATGAGTTAGGCCAGACATTGTAGGAGGGGAACCTTCCATTTCAGGGAGCAGGTTTGCTAGGGAACAAGATATTGGGCCTTCTCTATAGTAGTCATAAATGTAAAGGTATCCCTGACCATTAGATCCAGTCGCGGACGATTCTGGGGTTGTGGCACTCATCACTCTATAGGTCGAGGGAGCCGGCGTTTGTCCGCAGACAAACCCCTTCTGGCGAACCAGAGCAGCACATGGAAATGCCATTTACCTTCCCGCCAGAGCAGTACCTATTTATCTACTTGCACTTTGACATGCTTTCGAACTGCTAGGTTGGCAGGAGCTTGGACCGAGCAATGGGAGCTCACCCCGTCACGGGGATTCGAACCCCCGACCTTCTGATCGGCAAGTCCTAGGCTCTGTGGTTTAACTCACAGCGCCACCCGCATCCCTTAGTCATAATAATGTCCTATTCTAGACCAGACTGATGGTAGGAGTAATATTATCCATTTACCTGGAAAGGATGGAAATTGGGAGTCTGGCTGCAGACCAAGATCATCAATCACATCCTTTGTGCCAGTCTATCGTCCTGGAGGACATAACCCAGCTGCTTCATTTCTGGAATATTCAGCAAGGGGAAAAGATTGCAAAACTTCAAGTAGCATTTGCCCAGGCAGGCACATTATGTGACCCATGAGAGTAGCAAAAGAACCAGAATGTACAATGGTGATATGCCTGTTGTCTTTGTCCATCGAGTTTTCCTGGGAGAAAAGCAATGACAAATCTAGACAGCTTCTTAAAAAGCAGAGACATCACCTTGCCAACAAAGGTCCGTATAGTTAAAGCTATGGTTTTCCCAGTAGTGATGTATGGAAGTGAGAGCTGGACAATAAAGAAGGCTGATCACCGAAGAATTGATGCTTTTGAATTATGGTGCTGGAGGAGACTCTTGAGAGTCCCATGGACTGCAAGAAGAACAAACCTATCCATTCAGAAGAAAATCAGCCCTGAGTGCTCACTGGAAGGACACTGAAGCTGAGGCTCCAATACTTTGGCCACCTCATGAGAAGAGAAGACTCCCTGGAAAAGACCCTGATGTTGGGAAAGATGGAGGGCACAAGGAGAAAGGGACGACAGAGGATGAGGTGGTTGGACAGTGTTCTTGAAGCTACCAACATGAGTTTGACCAAACTGCGGGCAGCAGTAGAAGACAGGAGTGCCTGGCATGCTCTGGTCCAGGGGGTCACAAAGAGTCGGACACGACTAAATGACTAAACAACAACAACAATGATGGGATAAAATCAGAACAAATCTTTATTGACAGCAGCAGGCAGGACAAGGGTTGGCATGGCATTGGGTCCCAGGATCAGTTCATCGTTCCACAAGCCCCATGTTGATGGAATGAATCCGCTGGGTTTGGATCGCTGTAAACCTATATGATGGGAGTTGGCCAGTGTTGAACTTTGTTGTGGTGCAAGCCAAGAAAGTAAGGTTTCATTGGGGGACCAGGGTGCAGATTCCAAACAGGCAGATACCCAACACAAGCTTGGGTTTGCCATGGTCAATCCTCCCCTCAGAGTCCATATGGGGCCCCCCTATACCATGCTGATCCTGATCAATGCCTTTTCCTCATACAATGTTCTTCCTCCTAACAAAGGAAAGTCATAATTTCACTGAGGGAAAGGCAAAAAAGCCCCCCAATCAAGTTCCAATCAGGTTGAGAGAGAGAAATGCCTTTCTGGCCCTGTCAACCAGTGACCCAAAATTGCACAGTGAAGGCTTTAACCTGAAGCTCTCAAAAGCAAAATGGCTATGAGCTCCAGGGGAAGCAACCTTATATAGGCGGCAAGGGCTTGTGGGACAGCTTTTCCCCATGAGCCCATCACACAGGGAAGATACTGAGCAATACCTTGCCCAGTTATTTAGCTGCAATCCATGGGCCACAGCGCTGCCAGGCAAAGGCACCCTGTGCTTATTAGGCATGCAACGGGGCTTCTTAATTAGAAATTTTATATCTATCATCTTGACTTAAAATCATCTTAAAATCATGTGCCTGATGTTATTTTCTTGCTGTATAGCCATGCAGATAGCATAGTCCATGCCTTAGAAGAGAAAAACAATATCCCCAGAATTCTCCATACCTTTTCAGGTATTACCACAGGTAATGAAAAGAATCCTACCTGAATATTCACATCTACCATCTAGAGCTCCCAAAGCAAAATTAGAAATGCAAAGGGCAACAAATTGTAGTTTAGAAAGTCAGCAAGCCAACAAAAATAAAATAATCATTTCATTCCAGGTGCCCCAGAGAATTCTAGGAGAGATGCTTAATGGAAAAAGGTAAAGGTAAAGGGACCCCTGACTGTTAGGTCCAGTCGCGGACGACTCTGGGGTTGCGGTGCTCATCTCGCTTTATTGGGCGAGGGAGCCAGCGTACAGCTTCCGGGTCATGTGGTCAACATGACTAAGCCGCTTCTGGTGAACCAGAGCAGTGCACGGAAACACGTTTACCTTCCCGCCAGAGCAGTACCTATTTATCTACTTGCACTTTGACGTGCTTTCAAACTGTAATGGAAAATACAACATTAAATGGCTTCAAGATTTGTGTCTACAACTGTCAACTATAGATGGGAGGACCTCTATAAAGTTATTTCAAAACCCAACTTGTCTGTTGGGAATAAATTAATATTAGCAAATGAAATGGAATATCTCTTTTGTTATCGCTTCAGTGCAGAGCTGACTGTGACGCAGCTCCAGTGGTCGGCTTCTTCCCCTCCTCCTGCTGCTATGGAGGGGAAGGAGGGTTGAAGCAGCCACTGGCCATTGAAGCTGCTCAGCCACCACATTTTGCTCCACCCCAACTCCTCCAGGTGTCCTGACATCACATGCGTGACATTGCCACCCCCAAAAAACAAAATCGCCCTTGCAAGCTGGCGCCTCTGCTTCCCATAGAATGAACATGTCATCTGCTGATCTACCAAGTGTAGGACTGAGGTTGGAATTTTTCACAGGTATGAGAGCTGCATTCTTTGACATTTTCATTTTATTTCTCAACTAGAATTGAAGCCCAGCAGAATCTAACAAAATCCAGGTCCAATCATTCATTGCTGCTGTCGCCAAGGGAACGCGGGGTGTTAAGGGACAGTACTTGAGTCTATCCTTTGGTGAAGAACAACAGGTAGTTTGATCCAAAAAAACCCCAAAACTATGACATGCAGGAACTTCTATGAAAGTTTAAGTACACTTTCTTGTACACCTGTGCTACTTGGTAAGTTTTTGCATTATTGAATATTGAAAATGCAAAATGATGTTAGACCCAATTTCCAATTGGATGGTGACAGTCAGTTATGCAATTTATTTTTTAAAATATTTGTTAAACCGTATCCCAAGAGCTACTAGTTTAAGTGAACTTAAATGATTTTGACACATTCTTAGTCTGCAGTTTAGTGAAAGCTGATTGATTCTCCCTTTGATATACAAGAAAAAATCAAGGTTAAGAACAAGGGTCACAGAAGTCTGTGAGATACAGAGGGAAAAATGACAGGAAACAGCTGAACTACGTGATGCACCTCAGAACACCTGGGGAAACATGGCTCTCTTGGCTTTCTGAAAGTTGAAATAAATACACCTTTCCATCATTTTAATTAAAGGCCATTAATTATTTGGCTTTACACACTTCACAGACTCTTTAGCAATGGTGACAGAGCACAAGCAATTACATCCAGGAGTTCCTTTAGACACCTTTAAAAATGGGAACCAAGAAAGAAAAATAAAGGACATAGGGAGCAAAACATTAGGGAAAAAGTTCAAAGCAAAAGCATGAATTTGAATGGAGATTCTTTGTAAAGGGTCAGTCTTGAGTTGAAGGGGCTTTACAAAGAAAATAAATAAGGTAAAGCAAGACACCACCGTGGGAGCAGGGCTGGGGCGGGAGAGTGCTAGAGCTCTGTCTGGTCAAGTTGCATGGAATCAATTTCAATCCGTTACCCCCGAGGATGTGGACAGGCTGCTTGGACGCATGAAACCATTGAGTAAAAGTAAAACAGGCTGCTTGGACAAGTGAAACCAACCACCTGTCTTCTTGATCCTTGTCCATCCTGGCTGATAAAAGCAAGCTGGGAAGGGCTGGGCGATAGGCTCTGTTGGGTGGTGAATGCTTCCCTCTGTGAGGGAACATTCCGAGATCCGCTGAAAGAGGCGGTCATTAAACCGCTTCTTTAAAAAACATCTTTAGACCCGGCCAGTATGGCCAACTATCGCCCAGTCTCAAATCTTCCATTCTTGGGCAAGGTGATTGAGCGCGTGGTTGCTGAACAACTCCAGGCACGCCTGGAGGATGCGGACCATTTGGATCCCTTCCAATCGGGATTCAGGCCTCATCATGGGACTGAAACTGCCTTGGTTGCGCTGGTTGATGATCTCCGGCGAGCTAGGGACAAAGGTGAGAGTTGTTTCCTAGTTCTGCTGGATCTCTCAGCGGCCTTTGATACAATCAACCATAACATCCTTCTGGACCTGGGAGGGGCTGGGAGCTGGGGGCACTGTTATACAGTGGTTTCGCTCCTTCCTCCTCGGCCGTGTTCAGAAAGTGGTGGTGGGGGATGAGTGTTCAGACCCCTGGGCCCTCACTTGTGGGGTGCCTCAGGGTTCTGTCCTCTCCCCCATGCTTTTTAACATCTATATGAAGCCGCTTGGAGAGATCATCAGGGGGTTTGGACTGGGTGTCCATCAATATACAGATGATACCCAGCTCTACCTCTGTTTCAAATCAGAACCAGTGAAGGCGGTGAAGGTCCTGTGTGAGTGCCAGGAGGCGGTTGGAGGATGGATGGCGGCTAATGGATTGAAGTTGAATCCTGACAAGACAGAAGTACTGTTTTGGGGGGACAGGGGGCGGGCTGGTGTGGAGGACTCCCTGGTCCTGAATAGGGTAACTGTGCTCCTGAAGGACCAGGTGCGCAGCCTGGGAGTCATTTTGGACTCACAGCTGTCCATGGAGGCGCAGGTCAATTCTGTATCCAGGGCAGCTGTCTACCAACTCCACCTGGTACGCAGGCTGAGACCCTACCTGCCTGCGGACTGTCTCGCCAGAGTGGTGCATGCTCTAGTTATCTCCCGCTTGGACTACTGCAATGCGCTCTACGTGGGGCTACCTTTGAAGGTGACTCAGAAACTACAACTAATCCAGAATGTGGCAGCTAGACTGGTGACTGGGGGCGGCCGCCAAGACCACATAACACCGGTCTTGAAAGACCTACATTGGCTCCCAGTACGTTTCCGAGCACAATTAAAAGTGCTGGTGTTGACCTTTAAAGCCCTAAACGGCCTCGGTCCAGTATACCTGAAGGAGCGTCTCCACCCCCATTGTTCTGCCCGGACGCTGAGGTCCAGCGCCGAGGGCCTTCTGGCGGTTCCCTCATTGCGAGAAGCAAAGCTACAGGGAACCAGGCAGAGGGCCTTCTCGGTAGTGGTGCCCGCCCTGTGGAACGCCCTCCCATCAGATGTCAAAGCGATAAATAACTACCTGACATTCAGAAGACATCTTAAGGCAGCCCTGTTCAGGGAAGTTTTTAATCTGTGATATTTTAGTGTATTTTTGGTTTCTATGGAAGCCGCCCAGAGTGGCTGGGGAAACCCAGCCAGATGGGTGGGGTACAAATAATAAATTATTATCATTATTAATATTATAATTAAACATTATACATTATATAGGGCTGCCTTCAGATATCTTTTAAAGGTTGTATAGTTATTTACCTCCTTGGTTCACGGGGTCTCATAACTCCGTACCCTGAAACCTTTCTCTGATGAAAATAGGAACGTCCTTAGGAAAAGTGGGGCATTCCAGGAGCAAATCAGAAACTGGGATGGCTTCTGTAAATCCAGGATTGTCCCTGGAAAATAGGGACACTTGGAGGGTCTGGATGTGCCAAACTGGGTCTTTGACCTGGGTGAAATAAAGCCTAGTTTCACCCCTCAGAAAGCTAGTGTACATTTGCTAGCACACCTTTTCAAGCAAAATGGAAAGTTTTTAAGCCAAGTTGCCAGGAAAATACTCAGATTGGCAGGGGAACATGCTTTCCTGACAACACTTCCTTACCATCTTCCTCTCAGAGAACCCCCCCCCCCACACACACACACACTCCCACAATCATGGTCCCCACTCTCACTGTGCGGTTATAGGACTTTACCCATGAAATCACTCGACTAGATCCTGAAGTCCCAACCATAATATACAAAGTTTCAAAAATCATAAAGTCTCTCCTGCACACTCTCATGGTTACCTCTCATTTAGGAAAGCTTCCCCCGCCACAAACAAGCTAACTTCCAAGCTTGTATTGCCCTGACTCACTGGGCTGGGACAAGCAATTTCAGCACATCTTATAATAGTCCTGAAAT